>NC_141918.1:5767575-6070606 GCF_057802395.1 Ceratotherium simum simum | reverse complement strand
GGGTGGCAGAGGGACACTTACTTTCGCCTCCCCTGTCTCAGAAGTCTCTTCCCTCACTGTCATTCTCTGCTCTTCTGGAGGGCTAGCTTGTCAAAACTACCCTTGCAACAGTTCCGCTCCCTCTGTAGGAGGATTCCCCATGGGCTGTGAGGGGTCTTGGAGAGCACTGGTTTTCCCATAGAGAGCCACCCCTCCCCCTTCTCTGAGAGCCACGTTGTCTCAGTCTCAGCGTCACAGTCCTTGGGGAAGGAAGGGAGCTCCTCTTACCTCCTTCCACTTACTCTGGGAATTCCAACACCTCAGTCCTCGGGTATACAGCTGCGTGGGTGCCTCAGATGTCCCCTGTGTTGTGTGAATAGCCTCTGTTGGAATATGAATGTCCTTTTTATTGTGTCTTAGAGGGGGAGAGTTCAATGGGGGAAGCTCACTCCACCATGACGCTGCTCATTCAGTTTTTTTATGACAACTATTTTGAATTCTCTGTCAATTAGATTGTAAACTTCTGTGACTTCAGGGTTGGTTTCTGGAGACTTGTCATTTTCCTTCTGCTCTGAAGTGTTACTATAGTTCCTCATGGTGTTTGATGAATTGATCCTTTGCCAGCACATTTGTCATAGTATCAGTGTTCTGCAGACAGGGCACCTTCTAAGAGGGCAGGGCACCTTCATGGGCTTCTGTGCTCCACAGGTGGGTGCCTTCTGAGTGGGCGGGGTGACTTCTTGCCTGTGTTTCACTTGGTGAGCAGGCACCTTCAGGGGACTGAGCTGCCACCACTTGGTGGGGAACATTCCCATGGGTAGGGCTCCTGTGGCACAGTGGGTGCTCCCACAGGCCAACCTACCACTCTGAAAGTGTTCACACAGACTGGACTGCCCCCATATTCTCTTACAGTCACCCTGGCTGCTGTGTGAGGATCCACAACCTGGCTTTCTGCTGCTGGGGACGGGGAGGTGTTCATTCACCTAGTTCCACTGCCTCCCAGGGATCCAGTCCACCCATCTTCAGATGCATGGCTGTGTGGATCTATCAGATGTCTTGCTGTGCTGTGCAGGGAATCCTCTGCTGGTTCATGAAAGTTCATTTAGTTGTAACTTAGAAGGGAGAGACAAAGAGAACAACTCATTGGCCATGATGCTGATGTCACTCTCCTTCTCTCTTTTCTTTCCTAGTTATTTCCTCCAAAAAGCAAGCATGGCTTGTGTTGTCCTCCTCAATGCTGGTGCCAATCAAGGCTCCTTTTGAGGGCTCTTATCCACATCTGCTGCTTCTGGGGAGCTTAAAATTGCTGTGAAGCACCTCTTGGGCTCTCCTTTTAAGACAACTTGTTGGAGGAATTGTATCTTTCTCTCAACTGCTATGAAATGACTGAATGGAAAACACGATATAGGGAAATGAGAGAGAAGTCTTTGTTGTGAAGGGATAGATAAAATTTCTAAAGAAAATTTATATTCTCTATTCCCAGTATCTCCCTGTAACAGAGAAAATAATGTTAATGCAATATCTAATCAGAGATTAGAGAATATAGCTCATGTTATTCCTTTCAAGAACAATGAAAACAATTAACATTTCTAAGTTATCTAAATTACATTTGTGGTGGCTTAATCTGTATAATCCTTTTAAACTATCTTGGTATTGTGGGAGGTTTCTTCTACATGAGAATATGCTATGGATACCTAAAGTGCTATAATTTTTCCCCATGGAAAGAAATAGTTATCAATGCTTATTTTCCTTCTGTACATAAAAAGTAAATTTTAGAACATTATATATGGTTACTTAATTCAATTTTTAACGAGGAGAGGTATATCACAATATCTTTTAAAACATCTTTTCAATTTCCAACGAAGAACTTATTCTCTTTTCAGTAAACTTATTGGTAGTGAAGGATTTCAGTGGTAAAAATGCTATGCTTTAAATATACTTTAATATTCTTTATCTCATCTGGCCCACACAACAATTATATACAGTAGATAGTGAATGCATTCTCTTCAGTTACCAGACAAGAAGATTGAGCCACAAAGAGACTAGTGACTTGCCCATGTCCACACACCTTAGGACCAGAGATAAAATGAGAACTGAGGCCTCCTGATTCCTGGTCCAGGATGCTTTCCATTATAACACACTATCTTCCTAGTTGCTCTTCTTAAAGTCTATTATCTGTTGCAGACAAAATGCCAAAAGAAAATCCCATCAGTAAAATAAGCGACCTACTAGTTAGGATCTAACAAAATATGCTCAATATATGTTGCATTCCTTTAGTCTTATCCTTATTTATTCTAGACCAAAAAAGAGTAAATAAATGCATACCACCAGAAATTTACCAAGAGACCAATTATTTCACAATTTCGTGCTCAACACTAACTCGTATGTCATCCTTTATTTGGAAACCATTTGTGTTATTCTGGACCAAAATATTACTAATAATATAAGAAATCTTGCTGAATCTAACTCATCTTTGGCAATTAAAATGTGTGAGTTTGCTTATCAGTTAAATTAGCTCTACCAGATAGACCTTATTTTTTACAGACTTGATTGAGTTTCTCGGTAAAATGATCTTAGTTGGGCATGAGGACATAATATTTTTTTCACTTTCTAGTTTGGCTTTATAATCAGGGAGAGTTTTATGATCATTTAAGTCCTATTCACTGCCAAATGCCTGCAATTTAATTCTGTATACTATGCTTTGGCCAGGACAACATTTTCCAATTTACAAAGAAATTTTTCTCCAAAGAATACCTGTTGGCCCCAGATGTGAAATTGACTGATGTCAAACATTTAAAAGAAAACAAAGGTTGTGGAAGGCAGCAATGGAGTGGGGAAATCATTCTTGATTTGATTTTCAAAAAATAATGGAGTAGTGCCTGACATACACAGTAGAAACTCAATGAATGTTTGTTGAATGAACACATGAATTAGTTAATATTTATTCCTGACATGTATCTTAGCTACTACCTTTTCTGGTAAGCCACAGACATTCCCAGTCTAGGTTAGGAGATCCTCCTGTTTCCATTGCACTCCATCATACTTAAGTCTTAATTTGTCATCAATGTAGTTGTTGAGGTTAATATCATCATTATTGCTATACTTATTGGATGCCAGAGGCTGAGACAGTGAGATTGACTCATTTTCCAAGGTCACATAATCAGTAAGGTAAGAGCCATTTATCATCACTTACTACACTTTATCATACTCACCTTTTTAACTTATCTCTCTAATCTACTGTTAATTCCTTGAGGATTGTACCTGAGTCAGAGTCAGCTTTGAATAATAACAAAAACAGTAGCAACCAACATTTATTGAGTGCTCATACTACTTTACATGACTGACCATATTTAAGCTTCACAACCTGCTTATGCTGTAAGTACTATTATTAAACCTACTTTACATAAGATACATAGTAGTTATTTCTTTAAGAGATATATTCCTATACTTGAACTTATTGCAAAAGGTTATAACTATTTTTTCACTTTTTAGTTATTTATAATTTTTAAAATAATCTTTATTTTTCAGAACAGTTTGGATTTAAAAAAAAAATGCAAAGAAAGTGCAAAGTTCCCATATACCCCACACTCAGTTTCCCTTATTATTAACTTCTTACATTAGCATGGTATATTTGTTAATTATTGTACAATCGTACACTTATTGAACCAATATTGAGTCAGTACTTTATTCAGATGACCTTAGTTTTTACCTCATGTTCTTCTTCTGTTCCAGGATCCCATCCAGGATACTACATTACTTTTAGTTTTCATGTCTCCTTAGGCTCCTCTTGGCTATGACAGTTTCTCAGCCTTTCCTTGCTTCTGATGATCTTAACAGTTTTGAGGAGTACTAGTTAGGTATTTTGTAGAATATCCCTCTATTGGAATTTATGTGATTTGTTTCACATGATTCGATTGTGGTTACGAGTTTGGGGGGAGAAAGTCCACAGAGGTAAAGTGCCATATTTATTCCATCAGAGCAAGGGTACATACCATCAGCATCTCTTATCATTGTTGATGTTGACCTTGATCACCTGTAGTGTTTCTCAGGTTTATCTGTTGTAAAGTTACTCTTTTTTCCCCGTTTCCATACTGTACTCTTCGGAAGGAAGTCACTACATGTAGCCCTTACTTAAGGAGGGGGGTGTTATGCTCCACCTCTCTGAAGATGGAGTATCCCTGTCATTATTCAGAATTCTTCTGCGAGGGTTATTTATCTCTTCCTCCCCATTTATTCATTTAGTCAATCATTTATTTATATCAGTATGGATTCATGGATATTTATTGTACACTTTGGGTTACAATACAATACTACTTTATTTAGTTTCACCAAGTGCTCCTGCTTTGAGCATTGGGAGCTCTTCCAGTTGTCTCCTGTGTCCCATTGCTGTACCCACACCAATCTGGGTTTTTTTCTTTGAACAATCCGTTTTTGTTTTTTCTGAGGAAGATTCACCCTGAGCTAACATCTATTGCCAATCTTCCTCTTTTTTTTTTTTTTGTATGTGAGCTGCCACCATAGCACAGCCACTGACAGATGAGAGGTGTATGCCCATGCCAGGGAACCGAACCCAGGCCACTGAAGCACAGCACACTGAACTTACACTAGGCCACTGGGGATGGCCCTCTTTGAGCAACTCTTTACTTTCTGATACTAAGAGATATTCCAGGATCATCTTATACATTTCCTGCCCTCAGTCATTTTTCCGAGGATCCCTGGTTACTTTGATTAGAGAATGCTATTAGAAACCAAAATCTGTGTACTAAGTATATATACACATAACTATAAATATATCTATATGTAACCATCTGTATCTATATTAAGCTAAACATGAGTTCATACTGGTGTCTCTAACACTAATCTATTACTACATGGATCATTCTAGCCTCCTCTCCTTGTTTTGTAAACTACTCCAACAGTGAGAAACTTGGCTCACACCAATTGCCATCCATTTACTTAATTGTTCAATTCCAGTATATACGTTTAGCAATATCAGAATTGTTGGCTCACACCCCAATGGCAAACAACTTTATCAACTAGAGTACATTGTCTATGTGCAGTTCCTTTTGCCTTTAGTCTTACCAACTCTACTCATTTCCAAATTTACTTAGGTTGGCAAATTTTACCCTGATCCTCTTCAGTGAGATTGTTCCATACATATTTTAATACATTTAGATTATTTTGTCACAGCCTGTATTCCATCCTGGGATTACCCAACCTTCTAAATGATTTAAAAAAATTTTTCATATGTTAAGGTTCACTCTCTGCTGTAAAGTTCTATGGGTTGTAAGAAATGTATAGTGTTATTTATCTGCCATTATGATATCATACAGAATAATTTCACTGCTATACTAGGCATATTCAACCTTCCATCTCCCTGATTCCCTGGAAACCACAGATCTTTTTACTATTTCTATAGTTTTGCCTGTTCAGAAATGTCACATAATTGGAATCATACAGTATGTAGCCTTTCTGGACTAGTTTCTTTCACTTAACAGTATACATTTAAGTTTCATGCATGTCTTTCATGGCTTGATATCTTATTTCTTTTTACTGCTGAATAATGTTCCATTGTATGGATGTACCACAATTCATTTATCCTTTCATCTATTGAAGAGTAGCTTGGTTGTTTTCAGTTTTCAGTGATTATGAATAAAGCTGCTATAAATATGTGTAGGTTTTTGTGTGGACATAAGTTTTCAAATCAGTTGGGTAAGGACCCAGGAATACAATTTCTGGATTGTATGGTAAGGTTGTGTTTAGCATTGTAAGAAGCTGCTAAACTGTCTTGCAAAGTGGCTGTACAATTTTGCATTCCTACTATCAGTGAATGAGAGTTCCTGTTGCCCTATAACCTCACTAGCAATTGGTATTGTCAGTTTTCTTGTAATTTAGCCATTCTAATAGGCATGTAGTGGTAGCTGGTTGTTTTAATTTGAAGTTCTCTAATGATAAATGACATTAAGCATCTCACACGTTTATTTGCTATCTGTATATTTTCTTTGATGAGGTGTCCAGATCCTTTTCTTATTTTTAAATGGAGTTGTTTCTTTTATTATTGTTGAGTTTTAAGAGTTCCTTGTATATTTTGGATACAAGTCCTTTATCAGATAAGTGTTTTGCAAATATTTTCTCCAAGTCTGTGGCTTGTTTTTCATTCTCTAAACATTATTTCACAGAAGTTTTTTATTTTAATGACTTAATTTTTTTCTTTCATGGATTATGCCTTCAGTGTTGTATCTAAAAAACTCATCACCAAAACCAAGGTCACCTAGATTTTCTCCTATGTTTTAATCTAGAAATTTTATTATTCTGCATTTTATGTTTAGGTCTATGATACAATTTAAGTTAATTTTGGTGAAAGATATATGGGCTCTGTCTAGGTCTTTTAATTATGATTTGTTTTGTAAATAAACATACAATTTTTCCATTTGTTAAAAGACTATCTTTTCCCATTGAATTGCCTTTGTTCCTTTGTCAAAGATCAGTTGACTATATATGTGTAGGTCTGTTTCTGGGCTCTGTATTATTTCCATTGTTCTATTTGTCCATTCTTTCCCCAATACTACACTGTCTTGATTACTGTAGTTTTAGAGCAACTCTTGAAATCAGGTAGTTTAAGTTCTCCAATTTTGTTCTTCTTCAGTATTGTGCTAGCCATTCTAGGTCTTTTGAATTCCACAAAAAACTTTAGAATCAGTTTAACAATATTTACAAAATAGCTTGCTGGGATTTTGATTGGTATTATATTGAATATGTAGAACAGGTTGGGAAGAACTAACAACTTAACAATATTTAGTCTCCCAATCAATGAACATAGAATATCATATCTCTCCATTTATTTATATTTTTATTTACTTCATTAGGGTTTTGTAGTTTTCATATGTAGATCTTGTATATAATTTAGATTATATACCTAAGTTAGATTAATACCTAAGTATTTCATTTTCTTAGATGCCATTGTAAATGATACTGTTTTTTAAATTTTAAATTCCAATTGTTCATTACTAATAAAGCAATTAACTTTTGTATATTATCCTCATATCCTGTGAACTTCCTATATTTATTATTTCTAAGAGTTTTTTGTTGTTGTTGTTGTTGTTGTTGATTCCTTGGGATTTTCCACATAGATAATCATGTCATCTGTGAATAAAGATAGTTTTATTTCTTCTTTTCCAATCTGCATACATTTATTTCCTTTTCTTGTCTTATTGTACTGGCTAGGACTTCTAGTATGATGTTGAATTGGAGTAGTGAGAAAAGATATCCTTGCTTTGTGTACTATTTTAGGGAGAAAATGTCTAGTTTCTCACCCTTGAATATGATGTTAGCTGTGAGTTATTTGTAGAGACTCTTTGTAAAGTTGATAAAATTCCTTCTATTCTTTGTTTGCTGAGAGTTTTTACCATCAATGAATGATGAGTTTTGTCAAATGTCTTTTCTGTATCAGTTAATAAAATTGATATGATTTTTCTTCTTTAGCCTGTTGATGTGATGGATTACACTGATTTTTGGATGTTGAGCCAGCCTTGCATAACTGGAATGAAGCCCACTTGATCTTGGTGTCTAATTATTTTTATACACTGTTGGACTCAATTTGGTAATATTTTGTTGAGGATTTTTACATCTATGTTTATGAGAGATTTTAGTCTGTAATTTTCTGTTATTGTAATGTCTTTGTCTGGTTTTTGTATTGGGGTAATGGTGGCTCATAGAATGAGTTAGAAAGTGTTCCCTCTGGTTTCATTTTCTGGAAGAAATTGTAGAGAATTGGTATAATTTCCTCCTTAAATGTTTGGTAGAATTTGCCAGGGAAACCATCTGGAACTGGGTGTTTTCTTTTTTGGAAGGTTATGAATAATTGATTCAACTTCTTTCATAGATATAGTTCTATTCCGATTTTCTATTTCTCCTTGTATGAATTTTGGTAGTTTGTGTCTTTCAAGAAATCGGTCCATTTCATATAATTTATCAAATTTGTGGGCATAGATTTGTTCTGAGTACTAATTTATCATTCTTTTAATGCCCATCCTTTTAATGACCAGTGATGACAAATCTTTCATTTCTGATGTTAAAAATTTGTGTCTTCTTTCTTTTTTCCTTAGTTGGCATGACCAGAGGTTTGTCAATTTTATTCACATTTTCAAAGATGTAGCTTTTGGTTTTGTTGATTTTATCTGTTGTTCTTGTTTTCAATTTCACTGATTTCTGCTCTAATTTTTATTTCTTTTCTTCTGCTTGCTTTAGACTTATGTTGCTCTTCTTTCTCTAGTTTCCTAAGATGGAAGCTTAGATTAATGATTTTAGATCTTTTTTTTCTAATATATTCATTTAATGCTATAAAAAACACCTCTCTAAGCACTGCTTTAGCTGATTTTTGGATTTTGAGCCAGCCTTGCATTACTGGAATAAATCCCACTTGATCTTGGTGTCTAATTATTTAGGTGCTGCATCCTACAAATTTTAATATTATATTTTCATTTTCATTTAAAAATATTTTTAAATTTCTCTTGAGACTTATTCTTAGACCCATGTGTTATTTAGAAATATGTTGCTTAATCTCCAAATAGTTGAGGTTTTTCCAGTTATTTTTCTGTTATTGATTTCTAGTTTAACTGTATTGTGGTCTGAGGACATACTTTGTATGACTTCTATTCTTTTAAATTTGTTAAGGTGTGTTTATGGCCAAGAATGTAGTCTCTTGGTGAATCTTCCATATGCACTTGAGAATAAGGTGTGTTCTGTTGTTGGGTGGAGTATTTTATGTTGGTTAGATCAAGTTGACAGATAGTGTTGTTTAGGTTAACTATATCCCTACTGATTTTCTGCCTGCTTGACTTATCAATGACTGAAAAATAGGTGTTGAAGTCTCCAGCTATAATAATGGAATACTCAATTTCTCCTTGCGGTTCTATTAGTTTTTGCCTCATGTATTTTGACACTCTGTTATTAGGTGCATACACATTAAAGATGTATTGTCTTTATATTTTGCTGAATTTGATTTGATAAATTTTTAAATGGTTTTTACATCACGTTCATGAGGAATGTGGGACTGTAATTTACATTTCTTGACAAGTCCTTTTAGATTTTGATATCAGAGTTGTGCTGACATTATGAGTTAAGAAGACTTCTCTTCTATATTCTGAAAAAATTTGTGTAAGATTGGTATTATTTCTTCCTTAAATGTTTCATAGATTGCAATGATGCTATCTAGGCCTGGAGCTTTTTATTGGGACATTTTTAAACTATAAACTTAATTTATTTCATAGTTTCAGGGCTGTTCAGATTTTACATTTCTTCTTGTTTTGGTTTTGACAAATTACATTTTTCAAGGAACTAGTTCTTTTATCCAATTTATCAAATCTTCTAGCATAAAGTTATTCATAATATTACCTTATTATCCTTTTTTTTTTCCTGAGGAAGATTTGCCCTGAGCTAACATATGTTGCCAATCTTCCTCTTTTTGTATGCGTGCTGCTACCACAGCATGGCCACTGACAGACGAGTGGTGTAGGTCGGCACCTGGGAACCAAACCTGGGCCACCAAAGCAGGGCACGCCAAACTTAACCACTAGGCCACTGGGGCTGGCCCTTTATTATTCTTTTAATGCCTGTAGGTTCTGTAATAATAACTTTCGTTCATTCTCTATTTTTTTTTTTGATTAGCCTAGCCCAGGGTTTATCAATTTTCTTAATCTCTTCAAAGAGTCTACTGTTGGCTGCGCTGATTTCCTCAATTGACTATTTTCTATTTCCTTTTATTTCTGCTCTTATCTTTATTATTTTATGTCTTCTACTTATTTTTATTTTAATTTACTTTCCCCCCATCTTTTTAAGTTAAAAGTTTAGAACATTGAATGTAAATCTTTCTTCTTGTCTAATAAAATTATTTGAAGTTACTTGTTTCTCCAAAGGCTACTTTAGCTGCATCCCACACATTTTAGTATGTTGTGTTCTAATTATTACTCAGTTTGGGCTATTTTCAAATTTCTACCTTGAATTCTTTTTTGACCCATGTGTTATATAACCTCATATAGCTTAATGTACAAGTAGTTATCTATTTAATGGGTATTTTGTTGTTAATGACTTCTCATTTAATTCCCTTGTGGTCAGAGAACATAGAGTATATTATTTCAATTCTTTGAAATTTATTGAGAATTATTTGATGGCCCAGAAAATTATAGATCTTTGTGAACGTTCCATGTGCACTAAAAGGAATGTTTATTCTGCAGTAATTGGATATGGTATCCCATAAACCTCAACCAGGTCAAGTGGTTTACATAGTGATACAAATATATATTTTTGCTTATTTTTGTCCATTTATTCTATCAATTATAGGAGAAGGGTATTAAATTCTCTAACAATGATTTTGAATTTGTCAAGTTTTTTCCTTAGTCTGTAAAAAACTGCTTTACGTATTTTGAAGCTATTATAAGGTGCTTACCTTTTTTTTCTTTTTGTGAGGAAGATCGGCCCTGAGCTAACATCTGCCAATCCTCCTCTTTTTGCTGAGGAAGACTGGTCCTGGGCTACATCCATGCCCATCTTCCTTTACTTTATATGAGATGCTGCCACAGCATGGCTTGTCAAGCGGTGCGTCGGTGTGCGCCTGAGATCCGAACTGGTGACCCCCGGGCTGCTGCAGTGGAGTGCGCGCACTTCCCACTTGTACCACCGGGCCAGCCCCAGGTGCTTACCTTTTACCGATCCTTTTCTCTCTACTAGCTTTGGTCTGCCTACTTCCTGACTTCCTTTAAATCAGAAAAAAAAAAAAAACATCTATCATGTGTCAGGTATTCTTATATGGAGTTTTCCTGTAATATATATCCAGACATAATACTAAATGATACAAATAGTATGATAGAAAAGTACAAGATACCATGAAGGTATCATGCATAAAACAAGGAACTAACCTAGTTATGGGATCAGGAAGAGCTTCTCCATGGAAGCGATATATTAATGGAAAGGTGGGAGTTAGTGCTAATAGGAGGCTGTGAAGGAGCATTCCAAGAAAGAGAAAAGTCATGAGCAAAAGCCCTGAGGCAGGGAGGAGCTTGGCTCTTTGGAGAAAATGAAAGTCCAGAATAGCTTTACTCTAGAGTGAATGCAGAAGTGGCAGAGGAGTGTTGAACAGAGGCATATGTGGAGGCTTTGGAGCATCCTGAGAGCAGTAAAAGCATTAAGAGGTTTTAAGTTAAGAAGCGCTATGATCTGATGGGCAATTTTAAAAGAATACTCAAACTTCTAAGTGAGAATAAGATGTAGAAAACAAGAAATGGATGCTTGGAGACCAGTTAAGAGGTGACTTAGGTGATTAAGGTAAAGAGGAGATGACGGAGGCTTAGGTTAAAGTGTATGCTGTAGAGCTGAGGGAAGTGGAAGGAGTCAAGACATATTTTGCATGTAGAATTGTTAGAACCTGATCACGGATTGAATGTGAGTGGTAAGGAGAAGAAAGTGTCAGTGATGACTTTTGGCATGTGTTGAAATAGATAACTATGAAGAAAGAGCAGATTGGGGGGAGGGAAATAGGTTTTAACATGCTGAGATTCAGATGCCTGAGGTACATCAACGAAAAAATATCACACAAGCTGTGAAATATATGAGCTTGAAAGGAGGATTTAAGCTAGAGATATATATTTGGGAGTTATAAACAGATGGCAACCAATGCCATGAGAGTGGATCAAATAATTTAGATAGGAAGTATAATATAAGAAAAAAAGAAGACTATAATGCAATCAGAAATAATTCTAACATTCAAAGGTCAGAAAGAAGAAGGGCTGGTGAAAAAGAATGAGAAAGAGGGACCAGATATACAAGGGATGCTATAGGAGCCAATATTTTCCCTCAGTTGTTATTTGCCTTTTAGTTTTGTATATGGATTCTTCCGGGTCCAAGCTGTTTCTCCAAGGTCTGATGGAGGTCATTCATTTTTGTGTGGTCATTCATTTTTCCTGAGAGTCCCACTGCACACCTGCTGGGCCCAAAACTTACAGTCATTACTAGCAAATTTCTTTATATTCATTCACATATAGCCATTTTCCTTAAGGCAGTCCCAGAGTATCAGGATGGCTGGCGAGGAATTGCTTCTGTAATCAGTTAAATGCTGGCCTGGAACCAAGAGTTGGGTTTTTATACTAAGTCCTTGAAATACAGCCAGTTTATTTCCTTTATCATGGTGAATTAATTTCCTCTTAGGGGCCCCTTTTGTCTTCTCCTACAGTTAAACCAGCCTATTCTTTAGTAATGAGAAGAGCAGGGTGAAGAGGCATTCTCCTTAACACCTTCCATTTATTATCAGATTTCTTGGTCAAGGTTTACATCACTGGTGAAGATGAGATGTTATAGGATATAGTAAATTAAGTAACTGGAAACCCAGACAATATTCATTTGAGAGTGACAGAACTTTCCTTGGTGTAACCCAGCCAGGAAGAACCGGCAGAAATACCACAGTTTGGGAGTCTTATCACTATGCCCTTGAATGCAAGGCTTGAAGTATGGCTACATTGCCTTGAAGTATGGCTATGTGAAGAGAGATCAGACCAATGGCGTTCACCTATAACAGAGGAAGAATATAGACCGGGTGTATAGATGTACATACTGAATGACCCCCAAATAATGAATATACATTAGGTATTTGTAGTTGAGATTTTTGGGAAGGGAGTAGCATATACTCCTGGAAGTGTGGATCAGAACTGCCAAGGGTTATACAGTTTGAAAATACCATGAGGCATTCTGATACATAATTCTGGTGGAACCTGACTTATCCTGAGCCTCCAGTACACCCAGTTAAAAATTATTATAATAAATCCAGTATAAGACAAGTAAACTGGGAAAGTATATTTGCAACATATATAACAAATTGTTAATAACCTTAATACGGTTCTTTTAAATATGTGAAAAAATAGACAGAACTAATAGAAAATGTGCAAAAAAATGCAAACAAGTGCCAAGAAACATGATAAACTGTTAAGCAACAATGAAATATCAATATTTGCCTATCAGACTTGTAATGATTACAAAACATAATTAAATTCAGTAAAGAGAATGGATTGTGGGGAAATGAGCACACTTTCATAGATTTTGGTGGAATTGTAAATTGATATAACATTTTTGGAGGATAATCAGGCATCATGTATCAAAATTTTTAAATTAAAACTCCCTGACCCAGAAATTTTCCTTGTAGAAATTTATGCTAAGAAATAATTAGACAAGTTCACAAAATTGTGTATACAGGGCTACTAATAGCCAAATTGATATAAGAGCTCATACTGGAAACAATCTAAATACCCATATATATTGTAGTGTTTAAATGAATTATGGTATATCCATATAATGAAATTTTAAGTATTCAGTATTTTTATGTTGAAAAGTGCTTCTGATATATTGTTAAGTTTTTAAAAAGCAGATTATGGAACATCATTATAATAAATTACCATTTGTGTAAAGAAAAAAGCTTATATAAGCATGTTAAAATCTGGAAAAATAATCTCTATTAAGAATGAGAGATGAGATTATGGGGAGATTTTTGCTTCATTGTATTGTTTGTTACTTTTTAAATGCTAATGTATTATAAGAAGAATCTATATCCATTTAATAAAATAAAAATAATTGAATACAAGGTAAAAAAAAAGTAAACATCTTAAAAATTTTACAATGAAAGATGTCTTAAGGCAAGAATGTAATTCCCAATTAGTTAAGAACCTGATTATGTCATGTGTGCTACATATTTTTTATCATTGTGGAGTTGGGGAGGAGTGGTGAGTGGAATCTAATAGACAGCAATTAGTATCATCAACATTTTCTCCATTTTCTGTTAAGTATTATCCACTTAGCAAAATTTACTTCTGTAAGATTGAGGGTCTTGCTCTGCTTCTTCTTTATCAGACTACTTCTTTTCACTCCTGATTCAACAGGCTGCCAGGTTCACTTTTCTTTGAAAGCACAGGTTGCTGACAGTATTGCCAACGTGGAAAGGTGGAAACACAGAAAAAAAATAGATAGCTTGATTCATATTGTTAACTCTGTAAACATATAAGCTGTAAGACATTTAAAAATATTTTGCTATTTTATATAAAATCATTTGTATTACAATCATCTTCTTAGTTTTTGCAGATAACTGTATCCTATTTGTATTCAACCCACAACAAAGAATTCTCTGTTCTCAAAATTTTGCAGATATTATCAATACTTGTACTTGATATTGTTCTGTCATGATGCCACCAAGATCTTGGTTAGATGGCTGTCACTCCAGGTGAGTGGACAGGTAGGTCTCCCTCCCTTTGCACAAACAGCCTAGGTGGGTTTTGGTGTTGGTTGGTCACTGGTACTCGTAAACTACTTAAGAATTGAGTACCAGATTGTTAGTCTCCATGTTGGGTAATAGGGCTCCAGAGAGGGTAAGTTCTAGGGCTCTGGTTCTTGGTGTATGTTTGGACAGCTCATAAATGCAAACAAACATATTACTCTTCCAGGTGGAATGTGGAGGAAGTATAAGTGTCACTCCTGACTTACATTTGTCATCACTTGTCTAGGATTTTCTTATATGAGACAGGCGCCCCCTAGTGAATAGAGGGACTGAAGTTGGCCTCCACTATAAGAGAGGCTGGGGAAACAGCTGAGGCAGTTTTAACAATTTCACATTGTATTAAACAAGATGCTGAGGTTTCCTGTATGTGAATGTGGGTGAGGGTGGGGATCTGTTCTCAGTAAAAAGCATCCAGGATTTCACAATAGAGAAGAAGTAATCAATTTTCTAGATGAAGTTTGGAAATTTCAAACTAATCCAAACTTTGCTAGATCATCAAAGTATATGAGTAGATCATTGATCTTGATCCACCTGCCAAATGTAGAAACTTTACTGGACTTTTTTTATATAGCTACTAGAATCTGTCTGATACATATAACTTGGGGTTGAGACTTGAGAAACTATAATTTCAATCCAAAAAACTTTAATCTGGCAAATACATTTGATAAATTACATTTTATTTGGTTAATTTCAAGAATAGAGCATTTAATGCAGACTGGTTCCTTGAGTGATATAATAAATTAGTTACTTTTAATTATCTTCTCTCCGTAAATTTCCTCCACTTATAATGGTCTTTATTATGCTTGAAAGACATATAAACTGTAATTTTTCATCATCCAGCACTGAGTTAGGTCCTCAACAAGGAATCAAAAATAATTTTTATCCTGTAGGATACTTCCAATATAAAATACAGTCAAAGAATATATAGCCAGGTTAACCCGAAAATAAAGACATCAAATAAATGTGATAAAAGCATTCACATTATTGTAACTGTCCAAGGGCAGAAACAATCACACACTTGACTCAGTGGCCTTTAAATGTCGCATCCTAAATCAACAGTTGGAGAAAAGATTAAACAAAAAGTAGGTGACCTGTTTAAATAAAAATTAGGTGAAAAGGTTACTGGACTGTTCTCAAAGGTCTTGTTTGATGTCAGAAACTATCAAATTATGAATTGTATGTAGTATATTTTTGTTATTTTGCAAGGGTTCACTTTTCAGGGGTAGATTTTCTTATTTCCTCCCACCTTCTTGTCTAAACAATTTTTTAGAATAAAAAATTACTTTTTCCTGTCTCGCCTAGATTGCCCCTTGTTTCCTGAGCAATTACCCTTTAAGATTCACCTCAAATCCTTCAGGTCCAAGCGGACTTCTCCAACTGTAAGGCCCCTCTAGGCCCTCCCTCTTCTCTGAACTCCTAATGGCTTCATTTAACACAATTATATTGCTTTGATTAATTCATGTATATTAAAAGTGTCTACAGCACACCGAGTAGACCCCAAAGTCCATTCTCCATTATTGTAGCATGGAAGACAAACATCCCTTCACTTATGTAGAGGGATAACTTGTGCATTTCCCTTGTCACGGTGACAATCATGTGCTGGTGTGGGTGCAGGAAACAGAACACAAGGTAAATCGAGGTGGGTGACAGGTAAGGACCAAAACACCTCGTCCATCTCATCTTGGCCCAGACGCACCCGGGGCCGACGCGAGGTTACCCGTGGAAAGGCGGCGTACTCCTCCGCAAGAGCCTGATGCCGGGGAGGGAGGCGGGGAAGGAGCTTGGGGAGACTCGCGGGGGGAGGCGACACGCAGAAGCCCAGGTGTTTTGGCTCCGGCGCTACCGCGGAAGGGGGAACGAGGGGCGCGGGGCGGCGCGCGCCTGCGCGGACCCGGCTCCGGCCGCCCCCCGACGGCGGCATCCCTGCGCGCGAGTCCCCGCGCGGGCGGGAGGAGGGGCGCGCCGGCCCCTCCGCCCCGCGCGCGCTCACGTGACGCGGGCCGAGGAGATTGGAGCGGCTGCGGCGCGAGCAGGCAGGCTGGTGCAGTGCCCGGCGCTCACGGCAGGGTCTCCTCCTCCTCCTCCTCCTTCTCCGGGGAGCCTTGACGGCACCTTCTCCTCCGCCCGGCTCGCCGCCGCCGCATCCCCGCCGCCGCGGCGCCCCGAGGAGGAGGAGAAGACGCGGCTGGGCCGCCGCCGTGAGAGGGGTCCCCGGCTGCCGCTCCCTACCTCGGCCGTCGCCCCCGAGGTCACCCCTCCGGCGGGGTCTCCGCTTTCTCCTCTCGCCGCCACCAGCGCCCGCTTACCGCCGCGATGGGGCTCCTGGACTCGGAGCCAGGCAGTGTCCTGAACGTGGTGTCCACGGCGCTCAACGACACCGTGGAATTCTACCGCTGGACCTGGTCCATCGCAGGTAAAGCCGCCGCTTCCCCATCTGCGCCCAGCCCTGCGGGACACACCGGTCCCCGCCTCGGAGCGCCCCGGCCCTGCAGCCCCGCCGCCTGCGGCTCTTGGGATGCTGCGGATCAGAGGCGGCGCCGGGCGCGGGGGCCGCGGTCGGGCACTGGTTAATCTGATCCGAACGTTAAGGCCTCCTCCTCCCCCCGACGCGATGCTCGCAGGGTTTTCCTCTGAGCTGCCACCATCTCTCATCAGCTCCTCGGATGCAGGAGCTGACACATCAGATGGAGGCTGTGCAGCTAAGGGCTCGTCGCAGGAACCGCCCCACCCTGTACTCCCGCATCTCCCCTCATCTGACAGTTCTGAGGCGCGGGATTGGTTTTAACATTTAATAATATTGCGCACGGAGAGATGGCTGGAGGAGGGGGAGGCTCCATTGGTGGCTGTCTCTGCGTCTTCGCCCTCCTGGTTGCTTTGACACAACCTGCTAATATTTTCTAGTCTAGCTCATCCATCTACAGTATAATTTGGAACGAAAAGTAAAAAGCCATTGTTTGGCCCCTTGAACCTTGAAGAATGCTGGTTTCTGAGGCCTCTTCAACAGCACATCCGTTTGAACTGTTGTCTGTAACCGCTTGCGCAGTGCAGTGCGGTCAGGGGGAGGGGGAGGCTAAAACACCGGGAAAGAAAGAAGTCTTTACGAAGAGGGTCTCTACAGCAGCACCTAGAGGTTGTCCCAGAAGCCTACATATATACGGTTTTCTTAAATCAGCAAACTTTTCCCTTTAGCTGTTGCAGTTTATTTGACAGGGCTGTCAGTTGGTTGATTTATGCAGCTCTTCTGGCGGGAGCACCTGTAATATGTTATTTTTACATTTACCATTTGTTTGCTTCATTTGCTTCACTTGCTTTTGGTTTTAAAGAATTTAAAAGTTTTTGAAATAAAAAATAATGTTAACAGGATTTTGGAAATGATCTTATGATTTAAAATTTTCTAGTCCTTTTGCGGTATTGCACTGCATCCCAGCAGTGGAGGAAATCCACGTTCCGCCGTATGACTCTGCCTTCCGTCCCTAGAACTGAAAATATATTCCTGTAGTGTTTGTGTTTGCTGTTAGAGTAAATGGGGTAGTGGGTACAGCATGAGAACAGTACAATACATGGAATATATGTTGTGGAGAAAATGTGTTGCTGGAATGATTTCTGTGTGAGATAAAATGATTCTTTGACATTGATGTGGCTTTAACTTCTTTAGAAAAGTGTGTTTTAGTGTGTTTTTTTCTAGATCTCAATATTGAGAAATAAGCTATTTAATTAGCCATTGCAATTGAAAATGGTTAAAAGGCAGTTTTTAGTGGATTTTTTCCTTTTTATGTCTTTTTTCTATGTACTCTTACACGGCGGATATGCTGTACCTACAAAAACTGGGCAAGATGCACCCTTCCTTTCATCTCTGTGATTTTGGTTATTTGAACATTGCATCAGGGTTTCCCATTACACAATTGTTAGAGCTGAACATCAGACTAGCTCTTTGGCAGATAATTGCACTTTGCATACTTGAGAACTCAGACATTGTTGAGGTCCTCCAATCTTGGTATAGCGCCACACCTGGACGTTCTCATTCCTGTCTGTCATTCCCTTCCTATCGCAGAGCTTTCCCATCTCTTGTGTCTCAGAAAGAAGAACTGAGAGCAAAGGTAGACTACACCTTTCTGTGATGTTCCTAAAAAATATCGTGAATGAAATAGGAAATTTTGTGCAGTTGCCTCATGTGAAGGCTTGCTACTAGCGTGTGAAGGGCATATAAAATAATATCATATTGTGGCCCAAGCCTTAGAAGTGAGAGTAGCCACTGGAACACAAGTGACCTCTCACTCACAGGTGGGAGGGGAGGTATTTGCCCATGCCCTGGCTATCCACTTAACGAAACCTGAGACAGCTTCCTTGCTTTCTGTAACGAGCTGCTAGTGTAGGTGGATGGTATTTCTTAACCAGCATAGAGGCTTAGTGGGATATAGTCTGTTGTGGCTTGCTGCTGGGTAAGGAGGAATATTTTTCAGATTGAGGCAGAATAGACCTGAAGCCTATGGTATCCCATTTCCTTTCCCTGCCTCCCCCCTCCTTTCCATGCTCTCCACCTTCCTTTTCTTTGCCTCCTTCACACTGCTCCAACCCCAAGAGGATCTCCTCTCACTACAATTTCGTGAAAATCTGGGTGAAGGAGTTTCGAAGTAGAAAAATGAGGCTGAAGAAAAAGTTGATGAGTCAGATGTTTGGAAAGAGGGGGAAATAAGAATGGGTGGAGAGAAAGATGATCTTGAGAAATAGTGGGGTGAGTGTGGGGAAAGGATACAGATTATTCAGGGAGAGCAGGAAATGAGCAAGGAGCTGTGCCATGAGTGCTCCCGTTCCCAGGACTGTGGTTATATGCCTCCATCTTTCTGTTTCATGAGTTCATTAAATATTTCTCTCCACCAAGGTTTCTACCTCAGTGTAAATAACCTATATCTACTTTGGACTGGCGTGACATAGAATAGTTACAGATCTGTAGAGTATATTTGATGATCCAAGAGATTTTTGCCCTAGGGAAAACAGTTTCTGGAGAAATATCATTTTGAGCAATTATATCAAATGGTGCTATTTAATAAAGCATGTCCAAAGCAATGTTTGAAAAGTGGACTTTTCAATGGCACATATCTAGCAAATACAGAATATGGTCCGTAGTGTATTAACACAGAAGATGTTACTCTTACTATATTATTAACACTTTATACATTGGAATTTAAACTTTGAAAGAGATGTACTTTTAGAAAAGCAGCAAAAATAATTTTCTGCTTCTCTATATTATATTTTTAGATACTTTGAACAAGTAAGTTCATCTTGGTTTATTTTATATATAGAGAGAGACTGATGTGAGACTTTATACCTATTAGTGGTATGGGAATAGGTCCTCTGATGTCATTGTGTTTGTTTTCTTCTTCTATTCTTTCACTTTATGAGTACATTAAAATTATTAGCACTGGCATCCTGGTCACAAAGTGTATATCTAATCAAGAAAAGTTGTATAGAAATTTTTTAAACAGATGCATCTAAATATTCCCCAATCTATAAATACCCAAATTATCTACATTATCCATTGCATTCACTGATTATTTTAATAAGTACTTATTGGTAGCCTTTTGTGTAACTGACATTTAGCCTAGAAATGTCCTGGAAAGCCAGTGTGCCCACAGTAAGGCCAGGTGTCTCCTGAGCCACCATATTTCTTTTTGATCACATGTTTTTAAACAGCCATTGTTCGTGGAGTATGTATACACGTGCACGTGTGTGTGGGGGGGTGGTTGGCATTGCTCTCTGTTCACATTTTGGTGAAAAATTTATGTCTATTTGAGAGTTGAAGTTAGAACATAAAAGGCCAGCCTAGCTGGGTCCTTAAATTCACTTTGGAGGGAGCAGAAGGGAGAAGGGGATGAGTGGTACAGGAGGAGGAAGGATTCCTATAAGAGATAAAATTTGAAGGCTAGGCTTATATAATCATTCATTCTTTCCACACGACTCGTCATGTGCAGGCACAGTACTGGGCTCTGGGGAGAGACTGAGGACACTTGGTCACTGCCCCCGTGCAGCTTACGAAGTCTAGGGGTCATGGCTGTGGTCTGAGGTGGTGTGATCTGTCAGTCAGGCCTCCCTGGGGGCTAGGGAAGGTCAGAAAAGTCCTGCTTTACTCTTCTCATCTCTACTTCTGTCTTTACTGCAATCTTGAGTTGTGACGAGAACACGCGAGCTCTATTTTTAGAATCTTGTAGCTGTTTCACCATGTGAAGTTGATGTGGCTGCTGTCCGAGAGTACTTGGATAGGTAGACTAAGGAAAAGGGTGTCAGAGACTGAAAATGCATGGAAACTGGGAATGTGCTTAAGGGCCGGTGAGTCATCTGCTTTGCCAAGACTGGGGCTTGAAGTCAGCTGGGATGGGAGCAGGTCGGTCCCAGGAGTGCTAGGCCCCAGACAGCGTGTGTCTTACACTGTACAGTATAGTTACATTAGTTTTATTATTCGTCATAGTCAGTGTTTGGTTCTTCATCCATGTCATGTCTAGAATAGGTTTTGTTTTTTTGGTTGGTCCAGCCTGGGAACCCTGTCACCATTTTTGACGTTTCTTTGAGAAAAGACCTTCTAAGTTCCAGGCAGCTAATTCAAGACGAGTGGAGCAGTACCAGCTCCGAATGTGGGATCTCCCTTGGTTGGTGTTTTAGTGATTTTCTAGAATTATCCTTCTCTCATAAGCTCCCTGAAGCCTCTAGCAAGTCCATGCCATTTTAGAGTTCTGTTTGTTTGTTTGTTTGGTTCTTGTTGTTCCCTTCACTGAGGTCTGGGTCTGCTGGACTGTAGTGGCTGATACTCTTGTCTGTTCCCCAAGAGCACAGAGCAGAACATCCTATCGCAGATGGAATTCTAGGAGGGTCAAACAGTGCAGATTCTAAAACTGGTGTCAGGACACAGTTTTCCATAGTCAGATTCTTTGGCTTAGAGAGACGTGGTTTTAAGAATTACACAGATAATTATATCAGACAATGCTTTTCTGATCTTAAGAGCCGGAAAGAAGCTGGTCATCCTTTTAAAATTCAATTTGGTTTATTTTTTTCTCAAGTCATATGATAATGTCATTAGTAAGTGATTTAATATTATTAATATAAGGTTTATTTTGGATTTATTGAGTCACTTGTTAATTTGAATTACACATATATTAGCACATAGAGAAGAGTTGCATAATGGAATTTGTCTTTTCTCACTTTGGATGGCTCTTTTGTCCTTTTCAATATCAGAACATCCTCCTGTTCACAAAACAAGGTGCTGTTGTTTTATTTTCCCTTGCAATGAGAATGTACTAGAATCCATTTTTAAAAATCATGTGGGTTTGGACTTTTAGAAAAGAGAAGGGAGGAAATACATGGCCTTTCAAACACCAGTTTCCAAATTTCCATTCTGACGTGGTCAGGCCGCATTTCCCCACCCACAGACCTGCAACTCCCTCCAACTTGGGTAACTCGCCCTTGAGTAAAATGTGTGCATGTCCAACTTTGTGTTTCCCATCACACTGCTCCTTTTGCCTCTACTGCCCTTCCCGCTGTCTGCCTCTGCAGAAGCGCTTTCGCCAGGGCCCAGCGCCGCATCCCTCCTTCACAAAGCGTTCTTGGCTATGGTACCCGCAGCGGGTCCTTCCTTCATCTGGTCCCCTTGCCCTTGGCACTTCCTTGTGTAAGTCCTTGTGCCATTCTTTCTCTGACTCTCTTGTTTTGAACTGTTTAAACCTTCATTATCATTTACTTTTGCACTTCTTTGTATTTTTCTCCCCAGCGCTAGGGAGTGCCACATATATTTGTTGATTTGATATGTATCAAGAGATGACCCCCTTAATCTAACATAATTTCAAATAGACACTAATAAAGTTTTGAACCACACTAAATTACAGATAGTTTTTTTTAATGATCTTTATCATAAGTTAGTCATAAATTCAATGACGACTAAATTTAATGAAGAAATCAAACCATTAAATCATTTATTAGCATAAAATAGTTACTTTCAAGAGATATAAAATCAGATACGATTCTTCTGTCTTCATTGTCTCTGCGGAAGCACTGTTGTGTGTGTGGATGTGAGGAGGGCGGCAGGGAACAGAGAATGGAAAGAACTCTGGCCCGGGGTTCAGATGACCCAGGCTTTAGTCCTGGATCTCTGCTCATTAGCTGGGAGAGTTTGGGCAGGTCCGTTTGCTTTTCTAACCTCAACTTTTTTCATCTGTAAATTGAGACAGTTGAATTAGGTAGTCTCTAAGGTCTGACCTGGCTCTAAAATTCTGGATACAGATGCAACTTGTAAAAATTCTTTAGATAGGTAAAGCAATTTCAGATAAACAGACATTAATCAGTAATTCAAAAGCCTCATTTGATGCAATAATTCCAATCATTTCCAATAAAACTGTTATCAGTGCTGCCCAAATAGTAAAAATAACAGATTCATATTTAGACTTTTTTACTTTCTCTTATCTGCTCGATAAGAAGTAGGTAAAGGAAGAGAAAAACAAAGGGATACAGATATTTCAGCACCTGCTTTCACACAGCACTGTGTTTGCTGCCATGATACTGTACCTATTTAATTATCTAGATATTCCTTGAATAACCACGAGTTAACTATTTCGTCAAAAGCAGGAGCAATACATTAAAGAATAAGTTTATTATACATTATTTATGTAATGTATACCATTATACATTACGTTTATTATGTAATATGCAGCTTATGTGGCTTGTTAGATGGTCTTGGGCAAGTTATTCATAATTCTTTTGGTCTCATATTTCTACCTGAACCATGAGAAGATTGAAACTCATGATCTCCTAAGGCCACTTGATTGAATCTTTATAGTATCTCCTAAAGCAGTGGCTTAGTTAGTCTAAACTTAATCTTACTTTATAGTTTTCTATAGAAAATGCAAAACTTGGTCATATATCATTACAAAAGATTTTCAATTATAGGCACTTTATCTTTGAGCATTTCTAACAACTTTGGAAGTATGGCTTAAAATTTTAGTAAAATTGCTAAGAATGTGTAGGTCCTAAAATACGGAGAAAACAAAAGAAACAAAATGATTTTGGTGTATGTTCCTTAACCAAAATGTTAATTTTAAAATGTTACTTTTGTCGTATATTTTTCTTCATGGAATGTTGTCATTCTTAAACAAATACGTCGGTATGGTATTTTATTTGTGATTACATTTTAATTAGAATGTAAGTCTTGGAATTTGAAAGCAGGTGCATGAATCCACTGCAGGAATCAGTTACTCACTGTTAGGTGTAATCATGTAAAGGCATTTGTGGTTTTGAACTGGAGTATTCAGAAGGAATAAGCTTCTCTGTTTCGTTTTATTTGTTTATCGAATGAAAACTTAAGCACAGGTATGTATTGTTAAAGAATTTCATATGTTTTTGCACACTCATGTTCATAGTGGCATTGTTTATGATAGCCAAGAGGTGCAGGCAACCCAAATGTCCAGTGATGGATGAGTGGATAAACTAGATGTGGTATAGACATGCAGTGGAATGTTATTCAGCCTTAAAAGGAAAGAAACTCTGACATATGCTGCAATATAGATGAGCTTTGAGGACATTATGCTAAGTGAAATAAGCCAGTCCCAAAAAGACAAATAGTGATGATTCCACTTATGTGAGGTCTCTAAAGTAGTCCGATTCATAGGAACAGAAAGTAGAGTGGTGGTTGCCAGGGGCTGGGGGCCTGGGGAGTTTTTGTTTAATGGGTCTAGAGGTTCAGTTTTGCAAGATGAAAAAGTTCTGGAGATTGGTTTCACAACAATGTGAATATACTTAACACAAACTGTATACTTAAAAAAGTGATTAAGATGGTAAATTTTATATTACATGTTTTTTACCACAATTAAAAAAAAAGAATTTCATATATTATGGAATTAATATGATAGCACCTCTAGATTTGATCTTTCTTCAGTGTTCAATGGTAAAACAACTGATTCTTTTTTCAGCTTATAGTAAAATGGTCTTATAAAGACAATGCATAGCTGTTGCCTTAAAAAAGTACCCAAGGGGCTGGGAAGTAGCAGATAACAGGGAAGACAACCTTGCCTTTGTATTTTGCTTTACAGTTTTACCAAGAACCTCAGACAACCCTGGAGATAGACCTGACAGGCACTGTTATTTCCATATGTTGGAAGTCCCTGTGTCCTGGAAGCTAAGTAACTTGTGGATGAGCGCTGTAGTGGAAATGGGTCTAAATGGGTTGTTTTGTTTCCCCATCACACTAGCCAAAGCAATAATCAATTCGCTGACCTGTGTGTCTTCTCTTATTTTACCTTATCTTATAACGCTAGCTTATCTATATAGTATCGCTATTTAGAATACTAAATCTGAACAAAGTCATAATACCCCCAGAGATAATCTAAAGAGACATCGGAAATGCTCAAAGGTACTGTAAGGGCTGTTGTATGAGATTAAACTAAAAAGTGATATTTATTTATATAAATTTATATATTTATACCATATATATGAATATATATAATTTACATATAAAATATAAAAAGTGGTATTTAGCTTGAGAAGATGAAGTTGACTTCCATATGATGGAGTAGATAGGACGATAAAAAAGTATATTCAAAGTGAGGTATGAAATTGTTTGGCAAATTTCATAATACAACTAGAAACTATTGTTAATTAGTGAAAAGGAATAAATTCAGGATCAACAGTATTTTACCCAGTGGATATTCAGCTTATAGAACTGTTAGCAAGAGAATATTTTGTCCAAAGTGTCCAGTAAAACACACATACACACTCCGATGGTATCTTCAGTCTTTTTTTGCTAAAGGGAAACACCATTTCAATTTTCTTAAAACCTTAAGATCATTGGCAGCACTGAGGGGGGATGTTTGGACTTTAAACCCCCAGATTAGCACAGGGAGGCAGTTTTATGAATGCTTTTTCTGAGAATCTCAGCAAAATGTGAAAATGGGGTCAGAAGGAAAACTCTGTATCTGCATTCCATCTTGGCTTCCAGGATGTGAGGCGTCATTCTTCTGTATCAGATGTATTTATGAATAAAATGTATATTTTTCCCCCAGACCTCTTATTGCCCCACATCCCCCTGCTGCCCGGCATTGTTTCGCTTTTCCCTATGAACTAGCTTTTACAAATATGTCCTTTTTTCAACCATGAATTTAGATAATCATCTGCACATGGTGAAACTCTGCATTTATTGAGCTTCTAGTATAGGACCGTCATGGGCTGTAAAATGTTGTAGTATGCGTTCTGTACACCTAATCTCACTTAATGTTCACAGCATCCCCATAAGGTAGGTATTGTTTAGCCATTCTGTGATGAATAATAGACTTAAAACTACGCAGCTGGAAATAACAGTGCTGGGATGGAGTCAGGACCTTTCTCCTTCTCACATCGGTGACCTTCTCATGATGTGGCACGGCCTCCCTGTTCATCCCACAAATACTGTTTTATTGCCTCCTAATAATAGTGAACATGTATGGGATGCTTGCTGAGTGCCAGGCGCTATGTCCAATGCTTTATATGTATAATCACATTCAATCCTCGTCTTCCTGTGGGCTGAATACCATTGTTACCCCCGGTTTCCAAGTGAGTATACTGACTTTCCCTGGATCTTATCCATCTGGTACTAACCCTCCCACATTAAACCTCAGAGTAATCAGTCTTCAGCTTGACTCACACATTAATTCACTCATCTCATCTATGTTCTTGTCTTTTCTCCTTTGCAGCCTCTGAATCCATCCCTGTTTGTCTGCTTTCTATGGGGAACTTTATAATTTCTCTTACTTTCTACGTTTATCATGATCTCTCTTCAGGCAAACTTGGAACCAGAATTCATTTTTCCTCTCTTTTATAACTGCTCCCTCATTCTTTCAGGCTCTCGAGTGACCATTACACAACTGAGTTACATAGAACATTGTTGCCCTCTTGTTCTAACCTGCGCCAGACTGCTCTCAGGCCATTTGTTCCCTGCACCTTCAGACACTGCAGCATACCCTTGTCTTGCGGTGAAGACCCCTGTTCCCTCCTGTGCCCGTCACACCCTGACCTCTTGGTCATTTTTGAGCCCAGCCTCTGCCTGGTTCACCTCTGCATTCTGCAAGGGCTGCCCTTCCTTAACGTTCATCCAGGCGCTCTTCCACACCCAGACCATCATCCTCGTTCCTGAGTACACAGGGGGATAAAACAGAAATTTCCCTGACTCAGTAGGAAACGCATCTCTCTCATTCATCCACCACCTTCAGAATCTGTGTTTTATTTCTAGAGCATATCTCAGATGGTTCCCTGCCCCATTGTATCGAGTGGTGTGAAGACCCTTTCTCCCTTACCTCTGCCCTTTACACCTCCTGATACCCAGGCTCTTACTTGGCTTCGAGAATATATTAAGCATCCCATTTTAAACTAGAACCTAGAAGAGGCCTGACAGCGTCATTGAGTTTATCCCTGTCAGATAAGATCTTTCTCAAACTCTTCTTGACAACAGTCATCTACATTTTTCATTAACAATTCCTTTTAACAAATGTTTGAGGGTGCTTATATAGTAGGCATTGTTATGGAGGTACATGAAGGAATCAGGGCTGTGGCCCAGACCCTCATGGCATTTCTCACACGTGGAGGAAGACATCAATTAATCAGGAAAAGGACTGCAGATTCTTTTGGGGGCCTTTAGTATACAGTGTGACGTTGAGTAACCGTTATTTTTGTGTAGTCAGTAGAGGCAAATGGATTTTTAACAATATCACTTGCATATTAGTGATTAGTAGCCAGGTATAAAAAAATGGAGTTTATTTGCAATTGTTGGTTCTAACTTATTAAAGAAGGATGAATAGTTTCAGAGAATGATGTGTAGTACATACTTCTTGATGTCTTAAATGTACTCCGAAGCTACTAGTTGGTTGTTAGACTTGTGTTTTTCTTTTGTTTATGGTAGGTTAAACAGATGTGGACGTCAAAAGAGAAAGAAGTAGCTGGTTTATTCAGTAGACTCTTGGAACAAGTCAACCAAACTTTTATGACGTGATTACATATTATGTAAAGTAGGCCCCCCTTTCTGAGTAGTCTTAGAACGGTGCTTCTTAGACTTACATGTGTAAATCACGTGGGAATCTTATTAAAATACGGATTCTGGCTTAGTAGGACTGGAGTGAGGCCTGAGAGTCTGCATTTCTAGTAAGCTTCCAGGTGATGCTTTTCTCCTGGAGCATGGACCACACTTTGAATAGCAAGGGAATGGAGTGTTCCTAATTTCTCTGATAATCTGCTATGATATAGTACTCTGAAAAAGGAATAATTTAAAAATATTCTTAAGCTATTAATTTTAAAATATATGTAAGAAAACCAAACAATGGCATGGATTTTTATAGAACATTTAGTTTTGTTTTTTTTTTCTGAGGAAGATTTGCCATGAGCTAACATGTCACCAGTCTTCCTCTTTTTTTGCTTGAGAAAGATTCACCCTGAGCTAACATCTGTGCCCATCTTCCTCTATTTTGTATGTGGGATGCCACCACAGCATGGCCGCTGATGAGTGGTGTAGGTCTGCACTTGGGATCCAAGCCCGGGCCACCAAAGCGGAGCGTGCGGTAACCAGTAGGCCACGGGGCCGGCCCCTACGTTTAGTTGTTTTTTACCCCAACAGGGACTTTGTGTATCTTTTAGAACCGTATTGACCAATAATTGTTGCTCATTTTACCTGAATCAAAGGGAGATTTAGAAATGTCTCGAGTGTTGATTCTCACAGTAGCAGTGGCCCTAATAATAATATTAATTTTCTAGACACTTGGTGGCCTTGATTCAGTCTGCTAGTCCTCAGCCATTTGCTAGGTGCATCCACTGTGCAAGCCTTCGTGGCTGTAGAGAGAATGGTACAGCACCTGCCCAGTCTGGTGTGGGACACGATTAAGCAGACAGTGACCGGACTGGTATGGTATGATAGAGGTAATCACAGTGTGCTTTACAAATTTCAAAAGAAATAGATATTTACTACTGTTTAAATGCAAAAAGAGCTCATGTTGGAGGAGCTTCCTGCGGAGGGTTTTCAATTTGAGCCTGAAAGCAGCTCTGTGATTTGGGTAATCTTGTTATTGCCCCATTTTACGTGGAGGAAATGTGGTTCAGAGAGTTTCAGGTTCACAGTTATGGGGTTAGACAGTGACCATGAGGGCTGGAATCCAGTTGTTCTTCATTCAGGTCCTGTCTCTGGCCCGGTGCCACATTCCCTCTGCTTTACGTGACTTCATCACCCAACTAGGATTATTTCCTACTGTAGTCTTGTGCTCTTTCTTGTTAATTCTAGGAATCTGGATGTTCTAAAAATTAAAAATTTTACTGGTTTTTCTTCTGGGAGATGATGGCCAGCTTAGACTACTTAGGGAAGAAGTTCATTCTGACTGGTGGAAATCCTGAGTTATAAAAAGCTTTAAAAGAAATCAGCCTTTACAAAGGCAGGAGGTCTATTAGAGATTTTCAAGAAAGTTGCTTTAATATACGTAGTGATAATTTGCTGTAAGAATTAATTACTATTGTTTGTATATAAGTAGAGATTTCTAAAGGATGTGGGTTACTTCAAAACAATTGGATGACGAATATTTTATTATTTATTAAAATCTGGTTTACATTATCTAAAAAAGAGGTGTTTTTTTTTAAAAAAGAGTCTTTCTAAGTAATTCAGAATTCAGAGTTAGACTTGTTATCTGTTTAATCTCCTGAATTATAAAATATGCTATCTTCTCAGTATATGTTATAAAATGTTCAGTCTTTTCAGTTTAAACTCTTCTCCCAGGATTAATTATTGATGGTAATTTTTCTTTAATTTGGTTTAACTCTTCTCTTGGAAGAGAGGAGGATATTAGTGGTTTGATTATTGTCAATAATAATGACAATGCAACATTGATTGAGTTCTTATTCTGTGTTAGACACTGTATATATAGTATCTTATTCCTCCCAACAACCCTACTATCATCTGTAAGGCCAGAGAGACTAAGTAACTTGCTCAGGTTTATTCAGCTGGTAAATGAGGGAGCTGAGATTCTAATGCTGGTTGTCTGACTTGAGGGTCCCTGTTTAGAACCTAGAGAACTCCTCTGGATCAGGAAGAAAAGGCCTAGGTGACATCGAAGGGCTTGACTTTTACTGAGAAGGGCTCAGATTATTCCTGACATGTGAGATTTGGAGTGGAGAGGGAACGGGTGCTGCAGAAGGAATGACTTTGTGGTGTCCATGTGTGCTAGAGACTTTCACATTTAATCATCACACATCAGCCCTATGAGGTAGTTATTATTTCCTCATTAGAAAGAATAGAAAAGAACAGTTGATTCTCCATCTGTAGAGTCTGTGGCCTACTGCATCGTTTTGAAACATCTTACTCTCTTGGTCTCCATGGTGTCATTTTCTGTTTTCCTTCCTCTCTAGCTGCGTTGATGCCATTTCTCCCACTCTGTCTTTAAGTGTTCCCCAGGGTTCAGTCTCGTTCATGTTATTCTCTCATTCTGTGTGCTCTTTCCCTTGTGACGTCAACCTCTGAGGCAGTTTTCATTGCCAGTGACTCCTCTGTGCGTCTGCAGCCATGGCAGTCCCTCCGCGGCTTCAGAGCCCACTGGATACCTCCACCTGGTGTCCCACAAGTACTTCAAACACAAGACGTTTGAAAATGCACCTGATCATCTCCTTCCAGATCTGCTCCTCTTCCTTTATGCTCTGTCCTGGGTCATGACTTGACCATCTGTGCTGCCAGCCAAGCCAGAAGTCTGGGAGTAATCCTAAACTTTTCTTTCACTCACCTCTCACAACCATATCAAGGGTAGATTTTACTCTTATAACCTCCACATGTGCAGCACCCCCTGGGTCCAGGTTTCCATTATCTCTTGCTTTATATGGTCTCCAAGTCTGGCTGCCCATCAGAATCACCAGGAGACCTTTGAGATCATAGCAGAAATTCTACTTGAGTAGATCTGGGTGGGGCCTAGGAATCTTTATTTTTAACAAGCCTGTGACTCTTATGTGTGCAGCCTAGCAACAAACAGAAGTTTGAGAACCACTGATCCAGCCAGTTTCCCTGCCTCTTGACATACCCCTTCCTCTTCTGGCCATCTCCTACTGCCTCCACATGAGCTTTGAAAAGCCAAATGCGATCCCCTAATTTTAACCAATCCAGTATCTCCCCATTATCTACAGGATAAATTCCAGCCTCTTCAGCATAGTTTGTAAGACTGTACCTGGTCTGAGCTGACCTATAAATCTCCACAGTCATTTCTTGCCATCTTTGCTTGGATATATCCTTTACCTCAGGCCTGCGTAGTTGCCAACATAAGTGTTTTATTTCTTGCTTCTGGGCTATTTATACATATGGTTCTCTATGCCAGGAGGCCTCCTTCCCTCCCTGTCTGCTTGGCAAATTCCTAGGAAACAGTCCAGATGTCTGCTCTTGAAGTCCACCTTGTCCCCTCTCTCCTGTCCTACCACTGTTCTTAAGACTGGTCCCTGACATTGCACTCATCATGCTGCAAAGCAATTGGTTTTTCATGTCTGTTCCCTCCACTAATAGATAATGAGTTTTGAGAGGTCAGGGACCAAGTAACCTACCCCAAGTCTCTTAGCTCAGAAGGAGCAGAGGGTCTGACTTCAAAGTCTGTTCTGTCTATCCCTCCATGCTGCATCATTTTAAGATACAAATCAAGTTAAGAATAAAAACCTGTTGGTGGAGGATGTTCAAGGGATGCCCCACTTCAGATGGACCATTTTTCCTCCCATTTTTTATAAAAGAATAATTTACACATAGTAAAATTAACTCTTTAGTGAAAAGTTTGTGAGTTTTGGTAAATACATATAGTTGTGTAACCATTACTTGGCCTTTTAATACAGATAAAAGTGTATGATTGCTGACCAAACTAATGTTTGTAAATAAATCAGTCCTACGTGACATGAGCTTATGAAATAGTCAAAATGTTTTAAGTGGACACTATTTCCCGAGAAAAAGTTAACCCTTAAGGGTCTGGAAGGGTTAAGGTAATGCATCTTACTAATTCTTATTATTAAAATAAAATCTCTTGCTCCTGAACTTGATTTGCTATAATATTTAGCTTTAGGTTTGCTTTAATTTAATTTAAAACCAGGATAGGGAACTCATTACCAAAGGAGACAGCTCTTTCTACTTACAGAAAGACCCAGTGGTTAGAAATTTTCTGAATTTAGGTGAAATTTAGTCCCTAAAATTTAGTCCCTAAAACTTCTTCTCATTCTGCCCCCTGGAAATATAGAATAAATCTGGTCTCGTTTTGGGTCGTTTTAGTATTTGCTGAGGCCTCTTTCTCTCTTCCAGGCTCCACATCCCCAGTGCTTGCCCACCACTCTGTGTCATGGCTTCCAAAGCACGCACGGCCCTAGACCAGGTCTGCCAGATGCAGCACCTGAGAGTGAGACTTGGTTTGTGTGAGTTTCTCCTGTCCTCCTTTCTGCTAAGGAAATTTTTGTAGGTCTCTCTTATTTTCTTTCCCTTAAAGGAACGTGATTGATAGTCACAATTCTATCTTAAAATATCATTTGTACCAACAATTTAGGAAGAAATCGATGAGAAATTATCTTCTTTAATACGAAGGTGCCTGGTGACTGAGTGGTGCTGGAATAGCCACCAGGATGCGTGAGGCTTGTGCTCCACTGCCTTTGGCAAGTCTCTTGGCCTCTCTGAATCTCATTTTGAGATAAAGGGATTATTTCTAAATCTGCAGTTCTACAATTCTAGTTCAAATAAAGGTTTACATGACAACATGAAAGCCTTAAAAATTGTTAATAAATAGGCTCAAATTAAGAGCAAAATCACTAAGACATGACGATATAAACATTATGTTACTAAACATATTAATAATATAAAATATACAAATAAGACGATTTGTCAAACAAATTGACTAGAGTCAATTTATATTTGTGCCATACTGATTCCCCCCGCCCCCAAAAAAGGCTTTTCAAATAGAGAAGTTCCAAGAATGTTACATAAAACCCATTTGAATCTTGGTGTTCCTTGATGACAGAATTTGACTTTCATGGGGGCAGGAGGGATAGGGTTTTAATAGAATTTTTTTCTGTTTTTTTCCTCTAATAAATTCATGGTATGGAATCCCACCCATAACTATGTAGGATTAGGATATTGACAACGTCTAGAAATATATCTTCTTTTATTCTAATATGCATAATCTGAATTTGGATTCAGTGTAACTCAAATGAATAGAGGATTTAATTTAGCTTTAAAATACGTTATTTAAACATTTGAGTTAATGAAAACTTGGAGAGTTCATTATTTTCATGGATTTAAAGATTATAAAATACATAAAGCTTCAGTACTCATGATTTTCCTTTACTGTTATAATCCACCATCGTTTTTTTGGTTCAAGACTTGGGGGCACCTGTTAGTAATGGTGAATTTTCATATCATTATATGACACTATTGTGACACACTCAGTCCTTATTTTTAGTAGAAAAAGGAATAGATAAAAGAAGTGTAGGATATTTGAACCTTGTCAGATGTAATAAAGGAAATATTAATGCCAATAAATTCAGAAACACATACATAACAGCAAAGTCATGCAGAAATTTCCTGTGAATATTATTATAGGATGGGAGTGGTTGCTCTGTGGTTCAGGTGCTGGCAGTTACTACACCTTCCGTCATAATCATTGGAGGTGGAGTCTGTGAGACTGTCTGACCCTTGTGAACTGGAAGGGCTAATTTGAGAAGGGTATGGTGTGAACTGTGGCCTTTTATAGGCTGAAAACTGGGCTTTGTTAAGTGGTTGCTGAATAAATGCATGACTTGCATTGTTGGGCAAAGAAGAGAGGGCATTGCCTTTTTTCCCTGGAAAAAGCAAAGAAGTAAAGACGTTGAGCCTCATAGAGCACACACGTACTCATCAAGTAGCCGGTTGAAGTGCTGTTGACTTCAGGTTAAAATTGTATGCCATCAAAGAGGAGGATCTGGGAAGAGCTGAAGGAAAGGGTTGCTGGACACTGAAGAAGCTTTAGTACTAATGAATGTACTGTTGGATTTCACTGCAGGGATAGAGAATAAAGGACTAATATGAAAAAAATTACCCACCCCTCATTTATTCATCAAATAAATGTTTAGGCACCTTGATAGGCCTTGCAATACAAGAATGAAAGACCCAGCCCTGCCTTCAGAGAGATTACATTTTAGAGGAAGGTCACGGGACAGTGTGATGGCTGCTGTAATGGAATAGAATCATGTGCAGGTACTCGGGCAGTACACAGTGGGTCCCCTGACTAGTTAAAGTTGCCTATTTTCTTGATCCAGTTTTGCTTGCCTTCAATTCCATTCTTCCTCCTAATTGTTATTTTAAAAGGTAACAGCTTTCAGAAGTGAAAAAAAGAAACCCAAGAGATCACCTAGTTTCTTGCTACTCAAAGGGTGGTCCATGGAATATTGGCATAGCATCAGTTGGAGCTTTCTAGGAAGTGCAGAATCTTACTAAAAATGGGCTGCACCCTAGACCTACTGAGTCAGAAGGTGCATTTTAACAATGCCCCCTAGGTGATTGTTTTTCTCGTCAAAGGTGGAGAAGCACTAATCCAGTTCGCCTTCTCTTCACCAGGTTTTGTAGATGAAGGGGATGGAGAGTGTGTGCCCTGAAGGCCCTACGCCCAGTAGCAAAGCTGTTTACTGATAGAGTCTTTCGTGCTTTCTCTGCTGCCTCAGTTGCTTCTTTCCTCTTCTATTGGCCTCTGTTAGTGTTTCATATTGTCAGATCTGCAGCTTCTTACTCGTGTCTCTTTCTCTGTCTGCCTTTGGTAGTTTTCTCTTTAAATTTCTCTGTTGAATGAGAGAATGGTACAGGTTACCCACCCTATACATCAACAAGAATGAGCACTTTTATTTATTCTTGATTTCTGGGAAATTTTTGGACCTATTCCTCTAATTTTTTTTTTTTTTTATGAGGAAGATCAACCCTGAGCTAACATCTGATGCCACTCCTCCTCTTTTTGCTGAGGAAGACTGGCCCTGGGCTAACATCCGTGCCCATCTTCCTCCACTTTGTATGGGACGCCGCCACAGCATGGCCTGACAAGCGGTGCGTTGATGCGCGCCCGGGATCTGAACCGGCGAACCCCGGGCCGCCACAGCGGAGCGCGCGCACTTAACCCCTTGCGCCACCGGGCCGGCCCCTCTCTAATATTTTTTTACTTGTTGCTCAGAACTTCCTTTGAAGTCAGTAGGAATTCTGTGTGCGCTAAGAGTGAGAAATAGTCCATGATGTTAGAAATGAGAGTCTACTTACAGATCAATTCATCTTGCTTTCTTTGTTACATAGGTTATCGCGTAACAGAGTCCTTTTGCTATTTGCATCAATCTCATGGAAGAAATAGTATCTGCTCTCTGGTGACCTGGAGTAGAACAGGGCTTTAGGGTTTAGGGGGTTTGTATTAAATCTTTTTTTCTGTAATACAGAAAAATAAAGATCTAAGTAGATAAACAGCCCATGTTTTAAGGGAGCCTTTGGTGTAGAAAGATATGGTCATAGAAGGATAATATGACAGCTTTAAAGAAAAGTGAATAGTCACTGAGAAGACCGCAGTGGCACAGTGTCTTGCACAGCAGTCAGCCACTCGCTCCTTGTCAGAGGTTTACCTTCTCTCCTGTCTTCTAAGTATTTTAGTTTATTTTTAACTCTGGAGTATGTTTTGATTTGAGTGATAGAACCATAATTTCCATGGATAGATAGATAGTAGGCCTCCTCTGTAAACTATGAAATACGATGAGTTTTTCTGTTTTGCTTGTTCTCATGTGTTTTTCTTTCAAGTCACTATCCCACCTTTTCTAACAACTCTTATTTCTTAGAAACCGTAGTTATATGTCACTTCTTGACTTTGGAGACTGTGTGATTAAATATTGTTCTACTTGTGTTTCACATCTTGTATCTTATTTTCTATTGACAATATATAGAAACAGATTGATTTATTTTTATGTAAAGTATTTTGAAACATAATTGCCTAGTCCAGAGATTTCTTGCATATATTGTTTTAGTAAAATTGTCACTTTAAATAGGGGGACATTGTAATAAGCAATTAAGTTAAATTCCTTTAGGCTAGGTTTAGGAACTGGCTGAAAGGTTAGAAATTTATTTTTCTTTATTATTTAAAAAATATATAATATTCCTCAGAATAGAACATAGAAATGTTTTGTATTACCAAGAATAAATTAGACATTAGATTCACAACCTTTAAAATACTGTTTAGCTTTTAGAAATATAAAAATTAATTTCAATATCTTTTTATAATGTATTAGAATATTACTTTTTGTTAACCCCAGAATTCATTTTCATGCTTCTCTTAGAAATGTTTTACTTGTGGCAAAACTCTATTATAAAATTGATTCAGGGCTGCATATTTGAATATTAAGGACAATTGATTCATTTTAATGAAATAACACGTTGCATTATATACATTATATTTATACATATGTAAGGTAAATGATTTATAGCTTTAGAGAAAAGCATATAAATTGGTTATCTTATGGGTTAAAAAAATAGACTCATGTTCTCAAGGAAAAAGTTAGAAAAATGTCTTAAATATGAGGATTGTCATTTAAATAGATTACAGAACTATAATGATCTCTAACTTAATCTCCTAATATAGCTGGACTCCTGTCTTCAGTATCCAGAATATCCCAGGAAATGGCTTCCATTGGCTCACGCCTCTTCAGTTGACTGATTCTTTCCTGCTTTAGGCACAGGAGGGAGCGGTTCTAAACTGCCCTGATAAATTTCACACATTTAATATGGATAAATTTCACACATTTAATATGGAAGACAAGTTTTTGTTTTCTGTCTGTGAAGTCTTTCATTAACTTTTCATCCCAAGCTTGTTCTATATTTTTAGTGAGCTTATTTCTTATGGTTCTTTATAAAACATAATGCGTGCCGTATGTAATGAAATTTCATTTTCAAAAGCTCACAGGGATCGGTCCTGTTTCTTTGGTTTTTATGCCATGTATTTTGTTGGGGCTCAAAGGACAATGATCTGTATTTGGTCAAATTAGGAAAATGAAGTTGAAACATTATAATTCCTAATAAGTTCATTTTATGAAACATTTATTGTGTAATGAATTTTATACTATTTTGTTCTCTCTGTAGACAAACGTGTGGAGAATTGGCCTCTGATGCAGTCCCCATGGGCTACACTTTGTATCAGCACTTTTTATCTCCTATTCGTGTGGCTGGGTCCAAAATGGATGAAGCACCGGGAACCTTTTCAGATGCGCTTCGTGCTCATTGTCTATAATTTTGGGATGGTTTTGCTTAACCTTTATATCTTCAGAGAGGTAGGTGTATTAAAATCAGTCTATAATAATTCCCCAGGGTTATTGAAATTACAAAATGAAAATGTTTAAAACCATCATTATAATATTGTACCCCAAGATAACTGTTATCTACTCTGATAAGTAAATTTTATACTCTGAAAGTATATTTTATATACTTTTATACTATTTTTTATACTTTTATACTTTTATACTTATATACTTTTATACTATTTTTATACTATTTTATATACTATTTATACTAATATATATATACTATTATACAGAGTATAATTTTACTCAAAGTAAATTTTATATTATTGACATTTTTCATTTTTGGATGACAAAAATATGAAACATACATAAAGTATGGGACAGTTACTTAAAATGGAATTTTGAAGCAGACAGTCTGGATCCTAAAATAACCCTTACTAGCTGTTCTGACACTGGAAGTTATTTAACTTTTCTGAAACTCATTTTCCCCATCTGTAAAGTGGGGATAATACCTACCTTCTGTCAGAGATAAGTGATATAATTTTTGCATAGTGTTTGGCACTTTAAGCACTCAGTAAGTAGCCGCAGCTATTTATTTATGATTCTCATTCAGCAGTTTCAAGTTTGGTAAGTGATCAAAATATGCAGATGTAAAATAACAATTTCAAGTTAAATCCTATTACAGAATGTCAGTGTATTTTGAGTTGGAGCTAAAATGAGTTAACTGTTGGGCCGGCCCCGTGGCTTAGCGGTTAAGTGCGTGTGCTCTGCTGCTGGCGGCCCGGGTTCGGATCCCGGGTGCACACCAACGCACCGCTTCTCTGGCCATGTGAGGCCGTGTCCCACATACAGCAACTAGAAGGATGTGCAACTACGACATACAACTATCTACTGGGGCTTTGGGGGAAAAATAAATAAATAAATAAAAGAAATAGTAACTAATGATTAGAATTTATAAAAAAAATAAAAAATAAAAATAAAATGAGTTAACTGTTAACACAACTGTTGCTAATCATCGTGTACTTTTCTGGGCACCAACAAATTCTCCATGATATTTTGAAAGGAAATCCTAAAAGCTAGATTGACACAGCCATTTTTTAAGTTGTAAGAGTATAAGAAATTTGTTTCCCAAGAGACTCCTCATTAAAATTCTATATGAACCCATAGAACTGGATTGGTGATGCTAGGAAAATAAATAGTACTCTCCTTTAAAAAAAATCTGGGGCCAGCCCCGTGACTTAGCGGTTAAGTGCGCGCACTCCGCTACTGGTGGCCCGCGTTCGGATCCCTGGTGCGCACCGATGCACCGCTTGTTGGGCCATGCTAAGGCAGCGTCCCACATACAGCAACTAGAAGGATGTGCAACTATGACATACAACTATCTACTGGGGCTCTGGGGAGAAAAAGGGGAAAAAAGGAGGAGGATTGGCAATAGATGTTAGCTCAGGGCCGGTCTTCTTCAGCAAAAAGAGGAGGATTGGCATGGATGTTAGCTCAGGGCTGATCTTCCTCGCAAAAAGAAAAAAGAAGTAAAAAAAAAGTCTTTCTTTAATTGACAACTTAGCCTACAGAATTTCAAATTTGTAAAAAACTTTATTTGGATACTTTTACCTAATTTGTTAGATGCAAACCACTATAGATCAAGAATAGAAATCAGTGCAGCTCTTAGATCTAAGTCATGGTTAATCAAAATTTCTCTTAATGTTATGAAGTAGATACAGTTGATGTCTCAGTCCAAAAGTTACATGTGATTTTTAATTTAGACTTCAATTTTAGAATAAATTGACACAGTAAATTTTAGAAATTCTAACACATTTCATGTGTTTATGTTTAATGTGTTAATGTTTAATGCATTTGACATTTTTTTAGACAATATTGCTTTTAAAAACAATTTGAAACGTTGCATATTGTATTTAGTGTTTTTAATGCTGTATCTACTAAAACTTTACTCCAAATATTATTCCCTTTTTCCCCAGTTATTCATGGGATCATATAATGCAGGATATAGCTATATTTGCCAGAGTGTGGATTATTCTGATAATGTTAACGAAGTCAGGGTAAGTACATTAAAAATGCTGTTAATGAGTAGAAGTGGGTTTTAATTTTATAGTCCCCAGTCTGTGAAAAACGTACTTTAATGTAGTGGTAAATGTGTATTGGATTGTTTTGAGTCAATAAAGCTATGCTTTTCTTTTCAAGTGCATGATTGAAAATCTATTTGCATACCCCTATTATCTTCTTTTGTTTGGTGGCGTGAGAGTGAATATGTGTTGGATTACTGGAATGCATTACTTAAAAAAAAAGTTTCATGTTTAGTGTAAAGATGATATTTTAGATTTTTGTTATTTTTGGTCAAGACTAGAAACTTGTAAAGAAAGTCTAATTCTTAAGAAAGTCTGAGGAAAAACAGACATTTTATAAATGATGTAATGTTTAGCAAATTAAGCATAGCACAATTGGTATATAAACTCAGTTTTTATTGTAATTGCAGAAAAATAAACCACTAGTAATATAATGTTATCATATTTTACTTTCCAGCCACCTACATCAATAAAATTACCATTTTACTCAAGTGGAAGAAACAATAAATTATTTTATGATTTATTGAACTCCTCTTGTGTACTGTGGTTCATATGAAAAATTATATATACATAAGACATATATATAAAACATATGTTATGTGTTTTGTGTTACATGAAATATATGTGGTAATAATATATATAGTAGCTTCCATTGAAAAAAATGGATTTTTGAAATTGGAATTGGGAAATATAAATGTCAGTATTTATCAAGACCCAAGAGCAGATGGCTTTGTCCTTACCATTGTATGTCCATGTGTTCATCTGCCTGTTAGAAGACTTAGGCACGGATGAAAAATCACCCCTTTGGTCGTCATGTTGGTTTTATTCATTCAGCAAATGTGTGTTGAACACCTACTGTGTGCAGATAGTGTGGGGGGGGTGCCCTGGGGATACAGGTGAAAAGACAGATGAGCTCCTGCCTTTATGGAGCTATTATTCTAGAGAAGAGGGGAGAGGCAGACAGTAATCACAGCACCAAACGGTTAACAACAAAATAAAACCCTGGCCGAGGCTGAGAGAGAGTGAGGGGAGCTGCTTTATTTAGATTCGTTGGCTAGGAGAAAATTCTTCTGATGACCACACTGCAGAGAAGCTCCTCAATGGAGAGCTGCCTCCTGCGGTCTTGCCTGGTTTGGGGGAGGAGAAAAGGCAAAGAATTTATCTTGCTTTCTTTTAGGAGTGCGCTTAGAAAAACCCCTGGATGAAACAACATACTAACATTTCGAGGATAAAAGTTTAAAAATACCACTCTGGTAATTGTGAACCTACCCTCCTGACATGCATAAAGGGTCAGTTCTTTAAATAATGAGCTATTGTGAGAACTGTAATCTAGGGAGAGAAAGAACCAGAGATTCACCACAGATTGCGTTTGCAACGTTCCTCCCACTCTCTTCTCCTCTCTCATAGTAAATGTAGTAGAATGAATATTTCAGTCAGAGACTCATTTTTGTATTCATTGTTATGTGGCCAAGAAGTATCACTTTTCACTTTGATGTAGACTATTCAAAGATAATGCAGTTTACAAACTAAAGAGGATTATTTATAGCTATTTGTGAATTGTGGCTAATTTAGAGGCCCAGATGGGAGAAAAAATAAGACATTATCTGTTACCTTCTAGATAAAGTTTATTTTGCCAAAATGGTTGTAATTACTTTGTTTTAAAGTACTAACATAATAGTGAACCTTAAACCTAGTGTTGCTGTGAGTAGCTATTTCAAGCCTGTTTTCAACCAGTTTTATCATTTTCAACAATATTATTGCTCAAGCAAATTCAGTAAATAATTCTCAACCTGTAAATACGAGACTTTATTTATTTATTGGACCTTTCTCTTTCCTCCTTGCTCACACTTTAAAATTGTAATTTTGTTTTTTAAAAGCAAAAAACAAAACCAAAACATACAAAAACCCATAACAACTAATAGACGCAGGAATAAAATGAGGAAGGGATCTTTTAACTCTGAAACTCCGAAGCCGGTCTAAGAATAAGTCTGTCAAACCCCTGACGCACGAAGGTTTATAATCAGATCTCACTTATGTCCTGCCTTCTTTGTTATTTGTACGTAGGGCATTTATTATACAAAATACGATGTTAAAAAGTGGAGTTTAGGTTGTTATTATAGTAGGATTCTTGTGAAATATTTTAAAACATATATACAGAGGTCATCTCTCACTGGGTCCTTGGATCCTTAATCTCAGCATGTAACGTAATCTTTCTGCACCATCTGGTGTCTTAATTAGAGCCAGGAAAAGACAAGACTTATTCATGTAAGCAGGATTATATTTATGACCTAGGAAATATTTGTTGTTTTTGTTTATTTGTTTCAGTTGATCATTTTAAAGATTTTACTGCCTAATGCAGACTACTGTGATTGGGTACTTACTTTGCTGCACGTTAAAGTGAGAGAGAGTCAGACACTAACAGAGACCAGTTGCTACACAAACATACTTGCAAGAATGTCTGAGGTACAGTACAGGCTAAGCGTGAACAACTGACATACCTTTACGAAGTGACTGTCTTATTTTCTCTACCAGACTGAAAACCTTCGCAGTGTGAGTGTGTTGGCAGCTCTGTGTTCCGCAGTCTGTACTGCATGACATCCAGCTACGTAACAGACGGAAAATTTGCTCCAAATTGTTGGCACTGTGGACATGTAGCTTTGGCTCTTTCTTTCCCATTTTTCCCCTGTGGATAGTTGCTCAGGTTTCTCACCTACTTAGGCAAAAAATGAGTCCATGCCTTGTACATTTTGTGCAGTGAAGATGATTTAGGACTTATTTACAGTGAGTATAAAACCATATGATAGGTGTGTATAACACGTGTTTCCTTTCTTTTTGCAGATAGCTGCTGCTCTGTGGTGGTACTTTGTGTCTAAAGGAGTCGAGTATTTGGACACGGTGTTTTTTATCTTGAGGAAGAAAAACAACCAAGTCTCCTTCCTTCATGTCTATCATCACTGTACAATGTTTACGTTGTGGTGGATTGGAATTAAGTGGGTCGCAGGGGGACAAGGTGAGCATTTCCAGGAAAATATCTGCACATGTTGAATTACAAAAATGTGTTGGGTGGAAAGTAATGAGAACCTGGGAATTTGCCTTGGTCTGTAATTTAACTTGCTAATTATTTCTGTGTTAATTTCATTTTAAAGAAATTTGAAGAAAGTTAAGCTTTAGCTTTTCATCTGTGACTACTTTAACACCTAAAGATTTGCCCCAGAGATGAGCATAAACTAAGCCTAAATGTAGCAAATAATATTTTGATGGGGAGCAGTTCCAGTGGTTCTGATCCAACGGATGCCAAGATATAACCCGTTAGCCTGAAGGTTCCATCTCTAGGCCAAGCCCAGAGCCCACCCCTGCTCTGAAATAGGCCTTGCGTGAACCTGTCAGTTCTTACTCAAAGGAAATTGTATATAACCTTGTTAATGTTAAAGAGGATCTGAAGTCATAGTTTGGCCAAGATCTGCCTCCAGCTTTTCAGATGCCTGTAGATTGAAGATGATTCACATTATTGAGCTGGAAACAGATGGCTCCTCTGACGGGGACCCAGGGTACAAGTCATTATGGTACAGTTCATTTTGCTACTTTCCATTTAAAACTATTTAGAAACCTAAGCAATAAGTACTGTTTTCTTGTAGATATGTATATTGGCATGTCTAAAGGCAATAATGGGACATTTACAAATCTATTTAAATAATTATATGTACCATGACTTTCCCCCCAAGAATAATAGAGTGAAAAGTAATACAGGCACTAGTTCTATATTAGGGCCTACTTAACCCACTGGAGTACCCCATTTAAAAAGTCGCCCCTTTGAAAGTCCTTTGCATTTGCAGAACACCCATTTTTATTTATATGCTAAAAGCTTGAGTCTCAACTTTAAAAATACCTAGCATGATCTGAAGAGAAGGCTTTGCCATTGGTACTCCTTTACAATTTTTATTCCTAATCTGTACTCAGGATTAAATGTTAGAAAATAATGTGGATTCATTTATTTATGTCCAAATGATTTATTGCCTAATAAGGGTTTCTGTATCTTGTAATTACCTCTTGTTTTGTCAAGCATTTTTTGGAGCCCAGTTGAATTCCTTCATCCATGTGGTTATGTACTCCTACTATGGGTTAACTGCGTTTGGCCCATGGATTCAGAAGTATCTTTGGTGGAAACGATACCTGACTATGTTGCAGCTGGTGAGTTAAATGCTTCTAAGGTTTCTTCTGGTGCAACACTGAAAATGTTTGAGTTTATTATTTGTAAAGTGCTGAGTCATTTTCAAGAATTTTCTTTTACAAAGTTGACTTTCTTTGTGCTCCAGCTGTGAGAGTTGAGACTGCTTGGCTCTGAGCTACCTGTGCAGAGACCTAGTGGTCTCAGCCACTTGCTTTTTTTTTTTTTTTTTTTTAATTTTTTTTTTATTGCAGTAACATTGGTTTATAACATTGTAAAAATTTCAGGTGTACATCATTGTACTTCTATTTCTGCATAGATTACATCATGTTCACCACCAAAATACTAATTACAACCCATCACCACACACATGTACCGAATTATCCCTTTCACCCTCCTCCCTCCCCCCTTCCCCTCTGGTAACCACCAATCCAATCTCTGTCTCTGTGTGTTTGTTTATTGTTGTTATTATCTACTACTTAATGAAGGAAATCATACGGTATTTGACCTTCTCCCTCTGACTTATTTCACTTTGCAAAAGACTAGACACAGCTCTTGTTTCTCTAAGAGAAATACTCTTTAAAAATATCTGTGAAATGGGTGAGTCAAGATCTAAACATACCACATAGTTTAGTAAGTACATAGACTCATATGTGACTAGAAAAATAATATAACTTTTTGTCATGTGATTTTTTTGTTTTGTTTGTACTTCAAATGTTATTAGTACCTCTCTTCATCCTGTCTTTGCTTAAATTTTCAGTTTTCTGTTCCATCTTTCAGTCCTTGTTAACAGATCCCATACATTTAGAATGTAGAAGTTGAAGCGAAGGCACAGAGCCAAGGAAGATTGGGGTAGAGGAAGGAACGAGGACAGAGAACTCTTAATTCTCCAACACACAGTCCGTAGAGGGCAGAGCTAGGTATTTTCAGATCTAGTCTTTAGACCAGACAGTTTTCAGCACATACCCCAGTAGGACTTCTTATAGCATCCTGGTGCATCAGTGTGACATTCAGAGGTAGACACTAGCCCAGAATCAAACTGGAAATCCAAAACCAACCTGATAGCTCTTCTTCAAGCCTTGGAATTTATTATAATTTGCTTTAATCATAGCGTGTGCACGATTTTATCAGTGGAATCATGTTTGGAAATATTATCCACCCCCACTTTAAGTTGCTAAACAGCTGGCTAACCAAACAGGAAACACAACTTTTGGGGAATGCTGGATGTGAAGGATTCATTTGTAACCAAAATGCTACAGGAAGCTTCCTCCAGTTTTTGTGTAAGCTGTTTAGACAGTTTGTGTAATTCATTTCTCTCAGTAATTAGTAAATGGTCCTAAGAAAATGAAGGGATGACAAAAGTCATGTGAACTATTTATATCTATTTCTTTGGAGCCTGCATGTGGCTCTCCTTGGGTGATGCCAACTCAATTACACCCATATACACACCCTTTTTCGATGATGCAGGTTCTAAGAATTGTTGTGAAATCAAAAGTTCTTAAAATCTGGATTTGCCATGGAAAATTTTAAAAGTTGTTTAATCTGATATAAATTTTGGGTTTATGTGGAATAAATTATTTCAATAATATTTAATATAATAATCAGTATTGATAATGCTGTCCTTAAAAGAGAAAGCACAATTGTCCATTCCAAATAAGATGTTAATTTTGTGAAGGGGAGTGTATTTCCAAGCCAGTTCTCACAACATTAATCATGTAAGTTAATCTTGTAAAAACTTAACCTTTGTTAACACCATGGAATTCATAATTCTTATATCAAGAACCATTCATTTGTTGATATATCAGAATTTAAACTGACTTGCCTCATCTTAATTAAAAGCATCTTAATTTTGGCTTTTCTTCTTTTAAAAACTCTTAAAGTTGAAAGTGATTCTCTCTTTTTTGCACTTATTCTCAAATATCTATTAAATTTTACCAAAAATCTTAGTTTTTAGAGGATAGTGTTAATTCAAATGCATATTTACCTGTCTGCTATTCTGTAAGAAACAAATAATGAACCATTTTGATAAGTTCATTTTTAAAAGTATATGTACCAGCTTGCTGACAATTTTGTGGAAAGAAATCTGTCTAAAATGTGGGAGGAAAACAGAAATGGAAGAGCCGACAATACTGTTACTTTACTCTCTTAGGCCCCTGATACTCCCTCTCCTTAGATAACAACGTTATTCAACATCATCCAGCAAGTATTCGTGGAGTCCAGACACTGTGCCAAGGATTCAGGGTTATCAGGGAGCCACACAGCGCCCTGCCGTCTGCAGGTGCATACAGTGGAAAAATGGACAGGCAAGAAGTGGACAAATGCAAAAGACAATTTCAGATAGTTATAATCCTTGTAAAGAAAAAAGCCCACACAATCAGAACCCCTTTGGTTAATGGGATTGAGAGGGCCAGCCCAGCGTAGGGTACTTTAGTTCTCGTCATCAGGAAGGCCTCGCTGAGGAGATGGCATTTGAGCAGAGACCTGAGTGAGAAGGAACCAGGCGTGGGAGCCAGAAAACTATTAAACCTTGGACAGTGTGGCAAAATTTGGGCCTGTCTTAGCTAGAAAGAATATTCTGATATTGAGTTATTTACTGTTCACAGTAAATGTGCCCTGCGTTGTTTTGTTTTTCAGATTCAGTTCCATGTGACCATTGGGCACACAGCGCTGTCTCTGTACACTGATTGCCCCTTCCCCAAATGGATGCACTGGGCTCTCATCGCCTACGCAATCAGCTTCATATTCCTCTTTCTTAACTTCTATGTCCGGACATACAATGAGCCTAAGAAATCCCAAACTGGAAAAACGGCTGTGAATGGTATTTCAGCAAATGGTGTGAACAAATCAGAAAAACAGCTAGTGATAGAAAATGGAAAAAAGCAGAAAAACGGAAAAGCGAAAGGAGAGTAAATTGAACTGGGCCTTAACTGTTGTTGACAGTGAGGAAGCTCCCGTTTCATATATAATTTCAGGGAAACAAGCAAATGAGGGTTGGAGGATGGGGAGAAAAAGGCAAATGTGCTCTATGTATTAGTAACCTTTAGACTGAGTAAAGTGTTAAATATGATACCCAGATGTTTTATTTATGAAGTTTTTATTTTAAACGTTTTTTTTATTAGCCTTGCTGTTGTCCAGACCAAAGCAATCATTATGTGACTTTGGAGACGCTCCGCCCTTCACATCCGTTTGTCTAATGCATGAGACTTTTCATGTATCTTATATACAGGCATTCTTCAGTCTGATGATCAAAGAAACACAGTCTTTATGCATTTTTTGGCTAAATCACTAATTACCTACGGATTAAAATCGGTCACCTTACATTTTCTAGTCCAAAGCTGGAAATGCAGATACTGTAAAATTTGCACATTTGAATTCGTTTGCTGACTGGAATGGTCGAATCTCTCCACCTCTAGTCTGAATATACCCCTTTAGATGTAATTAAATTTTAAAAATCTGATGAACTCTGTAGACTCTTAGAGGCTCGATGATGATGGTGTTGGTAAAAATAAGAAGGAATTACAGTAAAATCCTGTCTGGTGACCCAGAGGTCACCATGACTTGTGGCACAAATCACTGTGGGGAACAATTTTTGTGATGAAAAGGCAGCCTTTCAATACTCCTGTTACTATCAGAAATATATTATGAAAATTAAGATTATTGTCTGATTGAAACATGAAACAATTTGTGTCTTTATAAGTAACATAAAATAGTGACATTTCTGTGCTGTTAGAAGAGAGTATGTTGATTTTTATTCGGCTTTCCTTGTTTTGATTTGTGGCTGTAACAGATTTTTCATATGTGGAAATATACCTACCTCTTCTGTTGGAAAGAACATTTAAAATTAAATAAATTTTAATTAAAAATCAAGGAGTCTTCTAGTGTAAATTTCAATATTAACTTTAGAATCCACTAGTCTTTTTTTTTGCTTTTTTACAAATAGCTTACACCAAACTTTTCTGTGAAATGATCCTTATCTTTGATTGTGTTTAATTTTGGAGTGATATTTTCCTTGTGAAAAAGTTGCAAGATCATATTTATTAGCTAGATATGAAGAGTAAACCCATTTTGGTGCAATATTCTTGACTCCTTGGTGCTAAAGATCATTAAATTCAGTGCTTGATTGTTGCAAGGTATTAATTATTAAGACACAAAATGAATAAAAGAGAAAGCAGACAAAACTATAAAATTCAATTTGCTATTTACAAATGAAGTATTTCATGTACTATAAATGAACAACCGGAGATTCGCTGGGAAAGAAGCATGTACAGTGTCATATTACACAGGTTCGTTTGTTAGGGTGTGTTGCACAGGCATCATAGAAAGAGAAAATGTGACCAAAAAAGCATGAATATTTCTAGGTATCTCAACATGTCCAAACTGCATGAGCAGAATGTGTGCTGTTTGTGCAGACAAACTATTTCAGAGTATTTTGTAAACTATAAAATATTTGTTGTGCATTAAAATTACATACTTTTTCCCCAAAGGCATGCAGTCATAAGAATTATAGAAAATTTGCAACACATATAATAGTTTGATCTAAGAGGATTCAACACTTTGTTTTGCTACTCAGTGTGTAATGACTAGAGATTTGTAAATCTTTGTGAACGTTCTGTACTGGGTCCCCAGAGCTATTCATTCTCTGCTACCTGATTTCAGCACAATAAATATACTACTGCTGTGGGCAAAATGATTTTTTTTGTTAATCAGTTTATTATAATGTAAATTATCTGCTAGGTGTTTGTTTATTTATTCAATTGTTAATCTGAATTCCTGCTGCCAATTTCTAATGTAGAAAAGATATGAAATTAGAATGTGGGTCGTTTACACTTTCTGGTAAAAAGCTTATTTTTTTGTGGTAGCGTATTTTAGTTTAAAAATTAGTTGGCTTCGGAAGAGCTTTTGGATCCAGACGTAAAACATACCATTTTCTTCTAAATTATTCTTAGGTTTGTTGTTTCAAATGTAGGCTTTAACACTTTTAATGCTGTGCTTTTTTTTTGTTCCAAAAATAAAGTTGGGAGCTCTTGTGTTCTTATATTTAAATCATTCAGTCCTAACTATACTTTAAGGTTCTTTATCAAAGATGGTTTTAAGGTATGATAAATATAGCCTTTTCTAGTAGCTTTCATAATTTCTCTATCAGCATCACACTAAGTTGCATGCCTCATACCTAAAAATCGATGAAGGAGGATTGCATCCTCTTTTGGTAAAACTTTGTCACTAAAGAAACATTTTCTTATGTAGAAAACAGGAAATTTGTTAAATATTTGCAATAACAGGAAATACCTGAGGCATGTAACAGTGTGCTTTCCAAAAGAATTGATGATTGTGGCTCTTCTCTTTTCCCTTTTCTGTGTCCTTCTTGACTCTGCTGATGGACACTGTTGACTAGTTTTAGTTTTATTAATTTAGTCATTCTCTTTTTCTCTTTTTACTCTCGAAGCATTCACAAATATTTTCATATGGATTATTATTTTCACATTTTAGAACATGGACTCTAGCAGTGTTTTATATTTATTAGGAATATTTTAATTTACAGGTTTGTTCCATTTATGTAACTCAGTTACTCTATAAATAAGAAAGAAAACCTAGAGGTGGAAATGATTTCTCCTGTCTTATCTGCTTGACAATACAATTCAGGCATTACATATTGACTATTGGGGCAAAACTTGTTGTTGTTGTTGTTGTTGTTGTTGTGGAAGATTCTCCCTGAGCTAACAACTATTGCCAATCTTCCTCTTTTTTTTTTTTTTCACTTGAGGAAGATTAGCCCTGAGCTAGCATCTATGCTATTCTTCCTCCATTTTGCATGTGGGACACTGCCACAGCATGGCTGATGAGTGGTGTAGGTCCATACCCAGGATCCAAACCCATGAACCCAGGCTCCCGAAGTGGAGCGTGCCGAACTTAACCACTACGTCATGGGGCCGGCCCCTGGGGCAGCACTTGTGAATCTCACCTTCATTAGAATGTAGCATCACACTGAGCTCTTCACGCTGTCTCAGCTCTTTCCTTGTTACAGCCTTACTCTCAGCTAGCTGTGTTCTTAACACAGTTCTTATTGAGAAAAAGATGACTACAGAGGTGTGGGATGCAAAGTGGCATGCTCAGCACAGACTTGGGTGACTGACTTGGATCCTGCTGGATGATAAATAGGGCTGCAGTGTTGAGAGGCACTGTGGCGCTGAGCTACATATGTAGGAGCACGGCTTCTGAGCAGTAACCATAAAACCTGCTTAATGAGATTGGTCACGTGTCACTCAGCATGCGAGCAGTTTTGACAAATAACCTTGGAAAGCGAGTCCTTAATAATGCACTTTAGAATCCATGCTTAATCTTAGGTATTTTAGGCAGATGACATCTGAACCAGAAGAATAGTTGTGAAAAGGAAAAGAAGTAGAGACAAATTCTTTGTTTCAAAACATTACAAATCATACAGGTATTACAAGTTGGTTTTCCTAATATAAATTATGGAGGCAAGGCACAGATGTGAGTTGAAAGGCAAAACTTTTTTTTTTTTTTGTAAGTTTTTAAAATAGGAGGATGTAAAGTAACTCTATGTTCCTGAAGGAGATTCAGAGATCTAAATTAAAAATTACGGTTGACATGTAGAACCACTACCAGATGAAGACAGATTCTAGAATATATCACTAACAGAGCATTGTGACTTATGGAGAAGGTGCTTAATAGCTGTCTTTAGATGATTAACAAAAATTTTAGGTGGGCAAGGGAAGATCTGAGTTACCCCTTGGTGTTCTTTAAGACTTATAGATCCAGTTTTTTACTATATCCCTTGAGAAACTAAACTTTTTTCTACCTGTTAAAAATGCCCAGAACTGAGGTCTCCTTTTTTCTTTGCCTTGTTCATTTTACCACATAAAGGCATGTTTACATGTCCACATGTGAAGAAATTTTCCTTCATGTCTTTATTCCTTGGAGATCCATCTGATCTTAAATAGAAATCTAACTAGAATTTTTTTTTTTATTTCTCCCGTTTTCATAGGTGAGGTTTTCCCAGGGAATGTGTTCTTCGAGTAGTACCTCCTTTGAGAATAAATGCATGCTGAAACATCACTTGATTTCTACCTAATATTAAAAAAAAAAATTCAGGTGACTAAAGTTGAAGATCTGATTGGCTTTATTCAATGATTCATGAATTGGGCAGCATCCTTTGTAGCAAATAGAAAGGAACTCCTAGGAGCTGTACCAAATGGAAGGCTTTTATAGGCAGGAGAGGGAAAAGAGTGCATTGTTTCAGGCAAAGTCGTCTTCCTTTAGGGGATGAAAGTGTTTGATCAGGCGATTATCTTGCTACTGCTGACCAGGAAATTCCAGCCTGAGTGGTTAAGATTACATTCCTGGGGAGCTTGAAACTCCAAATGTTAGGTATTAAGTCTCAGTTTGGCAATGTGGGCTTAGCACAAGTGACTCCATTTTGGGCCTGTTGTCTCTTTTTTTAACAATTCCCCCTTTTTGATCAGTCTCTCAGCTTAGCTGAGAGATGTTATCAAAATTTAAGGCATTAGTGCCATTCTTAGCTATTGCTCTGAAGATCTCAGTTTTTGTTGATCCTTTGTGTGGTATTCACAGGTCATGATGTCTTTTGCTTAATTTCTGTGATATTCATAGGCCATGATTTTAGGTTCACAATTTTTATGTCAGTCATTCTCTTCATTTCTTTTCTGACATTCCAGTCTTAGGGGGATCATTTGTTTGGTGGCTAGCAGCTGTGAATATGCACTTAAAGCTTTTAAGAGAATACAGTGCACCAGGGAGACCACTATGACTATTATAAGTAGGATCATTCCCAGTGTCTGGAGTGCTCTTTGGAGCCACGATCCCCAAGACCCAAACCAGTCAAAATCAGATAAGTCCAAGAAAGACCCCATTAAAGGAAACACCTTTTTAAGCCAAGTGGTTTGCTCAGTGATCTTATGTAACTGAGTCTCAACTTCCCCAGAAGTGTTAGTCCAGGTGCAGCAGGTGGTGTTGGCCTCCTTGCTCAGCTAAAAGATAATTAAGGGCTATCCTATTGGCAAGAACAGCTTTGGCCAGCGAGTCTAAGAATTTTTGGGGGGCAGCTATTGCTTTAACAGCGGATTCTGCAATATTTTCAAGAATTAAGGAGAGGTGCCTGATCATAGCCTCGTTTACATATATCCCTAACCAGGAAAGTAGGGCCCTGCCAAAGGAAGCAAATCCTGAATCATGAATACCTCCTGTTAATTCCCATGTGAATCTGTGACTCAGGACTGGAAGGGTGACAGCCATGGAGGCCAATAAAATTTTAAAGTGTGTAGACCACACAGGCAGTTTTGTTCTGGTTACCCTTGCCTTGTGTCCCTTTCTCTGCATACAGCCTGGATGCAAGTTACAGTCCCCAAGTTTGGGGTTGTTGATCAGAGGCAGGGAAACGGACCAGGGGGTGTCTAGATTCATGGACAGATAAGTTTTATGATGGCAAGTTCAGCAGTCTGAAAGGTTACCCCCCTTAGCGATGGTCTGAGAGAGAGATGATGGCACTATTTTCTACACCAATGCCAGAGTAAAGGAAAGAAAGAGAAGAGAAGTTTTCATGTTTAGTTCAAGTATGAAGTCTTTTATTTTTTTTCCTTGTTTATTATTACTTTTATTTGTTTTAATTTTTTTATTGCAGTAACATTGGTTGTATAAATTTCAGGTGTACATCATTATACCTCTGTTTCTGCATAGATTACATCATGTTCTCCACTCACATACCAATTACAATCAATCATCACACACATGTGCCTAATCATTCCTTTCACCCTCCCCCTCCCCCCTTCCCCTCTGGTAACCACCAATCCAATCTCTGTCTCTATGTCTGTTTGTTGTTGTTTTTATCTTCTACTTATGAGTGAGATCAAATGGTATTTGACCTTCTCCATCTGACTTATTTTGCTTAGCATAATACCCTCAATGTCCATCCATGTGGGGTCACAAATGGCTTCATCGTTTCTTATGGCTGAGTAGTATTCCATTGTGTATATATACCACATCTTCTTCATCCATTCGTCCCTGGGCGCTATTGTGAATAATGCTGCAGTGAACACAGGGGTGCATGTATCTTTACCCATTTGTATTTCCCTGTTCTTTGGATAAACACCCAGCGGTGGAATAGCTGGATCGGAGGATAGTTCTATTCTTAATTTTTTGAGAAATCTGCGTACTGTTTTCCATAGTGGCTGCACCAGTTTGCACTCCCACCAGCAGTGTGTGCAAGTTCCCTTCTCTCCACATCCTCTCCAACACTTGTGGTTTCCTATGTTGTTAATTATAGCCATTCTGACGAGCGTGAGGTGATATCTCATTGTACTTTTGATTTGCATTTCCGTGATAATTAATGATGTTGAACATCTTTCCATGTGCCTGTTGGCCATCTGTATATCTTCTTTGGAGAAATGTCTATTCAGGTCTTTGGCCCATTTTTTAATTGGGTTGTTAGTTTTTTTGTTGTTGAGATGTATGAGTTCTTAATATATTTTGGAGATTAAGCCCTTATCAGATGTATGGTTTGCAAATATCTTCTCCCAATTGTTAGGTTGTCTTTTTGTTTTGTTGATGGTTTTCTTTGCTGTGCAGAAGCTTTTTAGTTTTATGTAATCCCATTTGTTTATTTTTTCTGTTGTTTGTCTTGCCTGGTCAGACATGGTACTTGAGAATATGTTGCTAAGACTGATGTCAAAGAGTGTACTTCCTGTGTTTTCTTCTAGAAGTTTCATGGTTTCAAGTCTTACATTCAAGTCTTTAATCCATTTTGAGTTCATTTTTGTGTGTGGTGTAAGATAATGGTCTACTTTCATTTTTTTGCGTGTAGCTGTCCAGTTTTCCCAACACCATTTGTTCAAGAAACTTTCCTTTCCCCATTGTGTGTTTTTAGCTCCTTTGTTGAAAATTAGCTGTCCATACATGTGTGGGTTTATTTCTGGGGTCTCGCTTCTGTTCCATTAATCTGTGTGTCTGTTTTTGTGCCAGTACCATGCTGTTTTGGTTACTATAGCTTTGTAGTATATTTTGAAATCAGGGAGTGTGATACCACCAGCTTTGTTCTTTTTCTCAGGATTCCTTTAGCTATTCGGGGTCTTTTCTTGTTCCATATAAATTTTAGGATTCTTTGTTCTATTTCTGTGAAAAGTGTTGTTGGAACTTTGATAGGGATTGCATGTAATCTATAGATTGCTTTAGGAAGTATGCGCATCTTAATTATGTTAATTCTTCCAATCCAAGAGCACAGAATATCTTTCCATTTGTTTGTATCTTCTTCAATTTCTCTCAGCAGTGTTTTAAAGTTTTCAGTGTACAGATCTTTCACCTCTTTGGTTAAGTTTATTCCTAGGTATTTTATTCTTTTTGTTGCAATTGAAATGGGATTATATTCTTAATTTCTCTTTCTGCTGCTTCATTGTTAGTGTATAGAAACACAACTGATTTTTCTATGTTGATTTTGTATCCTGCAATTTTGCCATATTCATTTATTATTTCCAAAAGTTTTTTGGTGGATTCTTTAGGGTTTTCTATGTATAAAATGATGTCATCTGCAAATAGTGACAGTTTCACTTCTTCCTTTCCAATTTGGATCCCTTTTACTTCTTTTTTCTTGCCTGATTGCTCTGGCTAGGACTTCCAATACTCTGTTAAATAGGAGTGGTGAAAGTGGGCATCCTTGTCTGGTTCCTGTTCTTAGAGGGATAGCTTTCAGTTTTTCACCACTGAGGATGATATTAGCTCTGGGTTTGTCATATATGGCCTTTATTATGTTGAGGTACTTTCCTTCTATACCCATTTTATTCAGAGTTTTTATCATAAATGGATGCTGTATCTTGTCAAATGCTTTCTCTGCCTCTATTGAGATGATCATGTGATTTTTATTCTTCATTTTATTAATGTGGTGTTTCATCATGATTGATTTGCGGATGTTGAACCATCCCTGTATCCCTGGAATAAATCCCACTTGATCATGGCATATGATCTTTTTAATGTATCATTGTATTCGATTTACTAGTATTTTGTTGAGGATTTTTGCATTGATGTTCATCAGTGATATTGGCCTGTAATTTTGTTTTTTTGTGTTGTCTTTGTCTGGTTTTGGTATCAGGGTAATGTTGGCTTCGTAGAATGAGTTAGTTAGCTTTCCCTCCTCTTCAATTTTTTGGAAGAGTTTGAGAAGGATAGGTATTAAGTCTTCTTTGAATGTTTGGTAGAATTCACCAGGGAAGCCATCTGGTCCTGGACTTTTATTTTGGGGGAGGTTTTTGATTACTGTTTCGATCTCCTTACTGGTGATCAGTCTATTCAAATTTTCTATTTCTTCTTGATTCAGTTTTGGAAGTTTGTATGATTCTAAGAATTTATCCATTTCTTCTAGATTATCCAATTTGTTAGCATTAGCTTTTTGTAGTATTCTCTTAAAATCTTTTGTATTTCTGAGATGTCCATTGTAATTTCTCCTCTTTCATTTCTGATTTTACTTATTTGAGCCTTCTCTCTTTTTTTCTTGGTGAGTCTAGCTAAAGGTTTGTCAATTTTGTTTATCTTTTCAAAGAACCAGCTCTTGATTTCATTAATTTTTTCTGCTGTTTTTTTGGTCTCTATTTCATTTATTTCTGCTCCGATTTTTATTATTTCCCTTCTTCTACTGATTTTGGGCTTTGTTTGTTCTTCTTTTTCCAGTTCCTTTAGGTGCACTGTTGGATGGTTTATTTGAGATTTTTCTTGTTTGTTGAAATAGGCCTGTATTGCTGTAAACTTCCCACTTAGAACCACGTTTGCTGTATCACAAATTCTGGCATGTTATATTTTCATTTTCATTTGTATCCTGGTATTTTTTGATTTCTCCTTTGATTTCTTCATTGACTCAGTCATTGTTCAATAGCATTTTGTTTAATCTCCAGATATTTGTGGCTTTTCTGATTTTCTTCCTATAGTTGATTTCTAGTTTCATACCATTGTGCTCAGAAGAGATGCTTGGTGTTATTTCAGTCTTCTTAAATTTATGGAGACTTGTTTTGTGGCCTAATATGTGATCAATCCTGGAGAATTTTCCATGTGCATTTGAAAAGAATGCGTATTCTTTGGTTTTTTGATGGAATGTTCTGTATATATTTACTAGGTCCATCTGTTCTAGTGTGTCGTTTAAGGCCAGTGTTTCCTTATTGATCTTCTGTTTGGATGATCTATCCGTTGGTGTAAGTGGAGTGTTAAAGTCCCCTACTATTATTTTGTTACTGTCTATTTCTCCTTTTATGTCTGTTAATAATCGCTTTATATGTTTAGGTGCTCCTGTGTTGGGTGCATAGACATTTACGAGTGTTATATCCTCTTGTTGGATTGTTCCCTTGATCATTATATAGTGTCCTTCTTTGTCTCTTGTTATAGCTTTTGTTTTAAAGTCTATCTGTCTGATATGGGTATTGCCACCCCAGCTTTCTTTTCTTTGCCATTTGCATGGAGTATCTTTTTCCATCTCTTCACTTTCAGTTTGTGAGTGTCTTTAGGTCTGAAGTGTGTATATGGGTCTTGTTTTTTTATCCAATAAGCCACTCTATGCCTTTTGATTGGAGTGTTTAGTCCATTGACATTTAAAGTAGCTATTGATAAGTAGGTACTGTCTGCCATTTTTTTACCTTTTTTCTTGGTGTTTTAGTAGTTCTTCTCTGTTCCTTTCTTCTTCTCTTGCTCTCTTCTCTTGTGGTTTGATGGCTTTCTTTAGTATTATGTTTGGGTTCCTTCCTCTTAGTTTTTTGTGTATTTATTATAGGTTTCTGGTTTGTGATTACCATGTGATTCATATATAGTAACCTACATATATAGCAATCTATATTAAGTTGATGGTCTCTTTAGTTTGACCTCTATCTGAAAGCTCTATTCTTTTACTCCCCTTCTCCCACATTTTATGTTTTTGATATTATATTTAACCTCTTTTTTGTGCATTTGTATCTGTTACCCTCTTATTGTGGAAATAGATAATTTTTCTTATTTGTAGTCTTCTCTTTCCCACTTAAATAAGTCCCGTTAGCATTTCTTGTAGGACTGCTTTCTTGGTGATAAACTCCTTTAATTTTTGCTTGTCTGGGAAACTCTTTATCTCTCCTTCCATTTTGAATGATAACCTTTCCGGGTAGAGTATTCTTGGCTGTAGGTTTTTTCCTTTTAGCGCTTTAAATATAGTGTGCCACTCTCTTCTAGCCTGTAAGGTTTCTGCTGAGAAGTCAGCTGACAGCCGTATGGGGTGTCCTTTGTATGTAACTTACTGTCTTTCTCTTGAGGCTTTTAGGATTCTCTCTTTATCTTTAATTCTGGACACTTTAATTATGGTGTGTCTTGGTGTGGGCCTCTTTGGGTTCATCTTGTTTGGTGCCTTCTGTGCTTCCTGTACCGGGATATCTGTTTCCTTCCTTAGGTTAGGGAAGTTTTCAGCTATTATTTATTCAAATAGATTCTCTGCCCCTTTGTCTCTCTCTTCTTCTTCTAGGACACCTATAACATGGATGCTAGTGCACTTGATGTTGTCCCAGAGGTCCCTTAGACTGTCCTCACTCTTTTTAATTCTTTTCTCTTTTGTCTCTTCTGCTTGGGTGATTTCCTCTAGTCTTTCGTCCAGCTCGCTGATCCATTCTTCTGTATCCTTTACTCTGCTTTTAAGTCCTAGTGAATTTTTCATTTCCAGTATTGTATTCTTCATTTTGGATTGGTTCTATTTTATATCTTCCATTTCTTTGTTGACATTCTCACTGAGTTCATCCATTCTTCTCCCAAGATCAGTGAGCATCCTTATGACTCTTTGTTTGAATTCTCTGTTGGGTAGTTTGCTCATTTCTGTTTCATTTTGTTCCTTTTCTGGGGTTTTGTCCTGTTCTCTTAGTTGGAACATATTCTTTTGCTTCCTCATTTGGCCTCTTTCCCTGTGCTTGTGTTTATGTATTAGGTAGGTCAGCTATGTCTCCTGATCTTGGAGAGGTGACCTCATATAAGTGATGCCTTATGAGGCCCAGCAGTGTGCTTCCCTCTCATCACCAGTTCCAAATGTTCCAGTAGTGACCCCTGTGTGGGCTACGTGTGTCCTTCTGTTGTGGCAGGGTTGCTCTTGCTGTAGGTGCCCAGGGAGGCTGAGCTGTCCCCCTGGCTGGCTGGTTGTAATGCTCAGCTGTGTGTAGTTGTTGTGGGCCCTTCAGTCTTTTTATCGGGTGTGGGGAGCCCTAGCATAGTTGGCTGCAAGGTCTAATAGGACATTCCTGTTGTGGTTTTTCTGTTAAGTAAGTAGGCCCCCAGTGTGGCTGGTTGTTAGGCTCAGGGGCTTACAATTGCTATAAGCCTCTGGCCTATAAGGCTCCTGTCAGCTCTCTGAGGATTGCAGCTGGGTGGGGCTGGCCTCAGACAGGGGAGCACCCAATTGTTTCAGGCTTTGGAAGATGGGGCCGATCCTCTATGTAGCTGTTTGAGAAGCACAAGTCTTCTGCAGCTGACAAGCCCTACCACCCATGGGTCCACACATGCAGTCAACACAGTCCTGCCCCATGCACGTGCCCCAACCCTCTGAAGTGGACCCAATAGCTCCAAGGCAGGAGGCCCACTCACTCCACCAATGCCCCACACTCTCCATCCGCTCCTCGTGCATACCTGCCCCACAGAGGTGGACCTACTGACCAGGCTGCAGAGCATCCAGGAAGCCTTCTTAGCAGGCCCACAATTTGCCCAAGGGCTTGCTGTTGGGTGGGGCCAGTCCCTAGGGTGGGCTGCTTTCCTTAGCTGAGCTGGATTAAATTGGTGCTCTAGTGGGTGGGGCAGGCCCTGGGCTAGCAGGCCGCAGGGAGAACTCCAATGGCGTCTGCCAGCATCTGTGTCAGCAAGCCCACACCAGGTCACAACATTGGCCGCCACCAAAGTCCCAGTCCCTTGAGAGGTCTTACCTCTCACCAAGATGCACCCAGAGCCTATCAGGTGAGTCTCTTTTGACCAAAGGACTATGCACCTTTCTTGTGATTTTAGGTTGCTTTCTGAAACAGGTGAATTTGTGCATATGCCCTTTAAGAGCCAGCTTTAATTTCTTTGTGACCCAGATTTTCTGGGCATATTCCCCGTTGTTGTTAGTAGCCAGCAAAGCCAGATACTATGCCACTTGTCTCCCTTGTGCTGGGTCCAAAAAATGCCTATAGCGAGAACACTCCCCGGCTCAGGTCCGCTGTTCCTCCAGGGAAGGCTCCGTACCTTTGGGTTACCTCTGGGCAGCCGTGAAGGATTGCAGCTTGTGAGGGGGGCATTTTTTTCTCTCCAGAAGGGAATTTCTGCCTCTTCTACCTCAGTTAGGACTGTCTTTTGTTGCAGGGTTTCCTGTTATCCAGTTTTCAGTTCTCTCTCAGGTAATTTTTCCAAGAGTAGTTGTAAACTGGCTGTGTCCGTGGGAGGAGGTGAGTTCAGAGTCTGCCTATGCCGCCATCTTGACTTCTCCCTAAAGTATGAAGTCTTGTCCTTGAAAGGAAGTGGTCTACCTCAATGTTGGCTTGAGATAGCACAGACACAGATCTGAGAGAGATGACTCTGGTAAGAATTCTAACCCTCAGCCAGCTCCTGCCATCTTCCCAGGATCCTAGATGCAGGCTCCAAGTAGGTTAAAGGAGAGGATGTACCTCTGGTACCTGCCAGAATTGTACAAGTTTTTTCGTTAATTTTAATTTTAGTTTCCCTTGGCTGCTTAAGGGAATAATGTAGCTGTTTACCAGAAAATTATTCAGAGTCCTGTCAACCCCAGGAGGGGCCCATACAGGGGCCCTCCTTCAAGGTAGATATGGGGGTGTCTGTAAGGTCTTTAACTTGGTTGACTTTTGTTTATGGTCATGTAAAGGCAATTCAGACAGAGGATTACTAGAATGAGTTCAAATAAAGGAGGACAGAGGAAAGCAGTAGGAGGTACATCAGTCTTACTGTTTTTGGTTTTTAGGCACCTCTTGTCTTTAAGTTTTCATTAGCCTTTTGCAACAAATATTTTAATGAAGCTATTTTGGAACTTTGAAGTCTTTTGGAGGCATCTGCGTACCAACAAAAATAAGTATCCTATTCTGTTTGTGTGATTTGGGAGCCCTTGCTTTTAAGTGCACTTCTTAGATGATCTTACCTAACTGGAACATTCTTCATATTGGCCATTGTAATTTCCCTGAGGGCTGGCAGGAGTTTGATAGGACCCTTAGCTGCAAATGGAGTTCAACCCACATTTCTGTCTAGCCATACCTAGGTGCAAATAGGGTGCAACCCACATTTCTGTTCAGCCATATTCTGGGCCCCCCAACCTGATGGTTACCAAGTGAAGCTCTGAGGACACAGTAAGATTTTGCCATTTTTGATATATTTATAGCTTCCAGGGCCATAGTTCTTAGACGTACAATAAGTAGTTGTGCTGGAAGTTGGCATGCTTAACTCTGTAGAATTTAAGGATCTCATTTCTTTTAGCAAAGCTCTTGGTTCTCTTGGAGCCAGATTAATACCTAAGAGAGAGGTGCCACTAGGTTTGGAATTGTGTGTGTTTTACAGTGTACCTCATTGCATGGAAATTTTCATGAGGTTGGCGGGTGACCTAGTGTCAATCTAACTCATTCCATAACCAACATATCCTAACATGGGAGTCTTAGAGTCAGGCGGAGAGCACTCTTCGAGCTTTTGAGTGCTTGACCCATGCCCACCAATTTTTGTGGCTTTTTGGCTTCTGCGATTCCTATTAGCACTAGACTTTATTTACATAAAACAAGACAAACAAACGTGCACCTCAACATACCAGCAGTAATCAAGGGATGTTATGGCAGACTTCACGCACTAGCAGCAACCGAAGAGATATTACTGCAGACTGGCCAAGAGAAGGCCCTGCACACACCACCAGCAGCTCCCAATGTGGCATTGGGGACTGAGGAAAGGACTGAACCAGCAAAGGCCAAAAATGAAGACTGGACTGGGTTTCCAAACAAAAGGTGAATTGTGGACTGGAAAGCCAACCAGATTGAGAGCTCACTGCAAAGAGAGCAGAGCTCAGCACTGAGAGGAACTTAACCACAGCCCTCAGAAATGGCAAGAAATACAGAGAACTCAAAAGGATTCGTGGATATCACACCTGTGTTTATCGTTGTCTCCAAATGCCATCAGAAATTTGCTTCAGATCCCGAAGCTGCCACCAAATCTGGTAAAAAACAAAATTCAACTGAGTACATTTGAAGATCTAATTAATTGGCTTTATTCAATGATTCATGAGTTGGACGGCATCCCATCTAGTAAATAGAAAGGAGCTCTGAGGAGCTATACAAAATGGGAGGATTTTACATGCAGAAGAGGGAAAGAGTGGATTGTTTCAGGCAGAGTCACCTTCCTTTAAGGGATGAAAGGGGTCTGTCAGGCAAATTACCTCACTGGTGCTAACCAGGAAATTCCAGCCTGACTGGTTAAGTTTATATTCCTAGGGAAGTTTGAAACTGCAATTAGGTTAGGTATAAAGTCTCGGTTTGATAACATAGGCTTAGCACAAGTGACTCCATTTTGGGCCTGTTGTCTCTTTTTTAACACTAATTATAATAATCTGATGCAGCTATCACAAGGTCACATTGTAATTGAAAATCTACACAGAGTATATGTCCAAATTAAAAGCCATTCTAAAACTAAAAAATCTTCGAAGGTTTAAATAATACAGCTATTTCTAAAAAGATAGGGTCTTGAAATGATTGTGTATTTTCCAATTTAAATATAAGACTGTGAGTTGTAAGAGTATTTTTTTGAGTCCACGTGCACATTCCATGTGCTCTGTCAGTCTCCAGGTATTCCTGAATCCTTTTTCTGCAGTTTTAGAGAAGCCAGGTAGGTTGATCCTTTCCTCAGTTTTAAATCTTTTCTTTGAGTTTTCCATGGGGAAAAAGGAAAGCATCCAGTTGAAATTCCTTCTTGGTCATTCATGATGCATTATATTTAAACTGAGTTCTCCTCCCTGTGAGGAAGCCGTCCTAAGAACCAGTCTTTCAAGAGTGATGGTTACCTAGCTATTTGGTAATGAGAGGGTGGGTAGATTATGAGTCTTGCACTGTGGTAGGATTATGTTAGTGACAGTCACACCTCACCTTTGAATGTGGCTTGTGTTCTAATTTCATTAATAAATCTGGGAATCAATTACAACATTTACATTTTTATAAACATATTATATAGTTAGGGCTTATCAGCTGTACACATTCTTTTGGATTTCAAATATTTTCTGGGTTCAATTCTCAGTGAAAATTTAATAAAGATGTTATATGTTCACAAAAGAACAAACAACTGCTTTTCAAAGCTATATTTATTCAACAACATTTAAGTGTTTTCATTATGCTTGAATTACTACTGTCAGCCCTTGTAAAATTAGTGTCTGGTCTTTTTTCCAGTTAGAAAGCTAGTATGAGAGCTTGTGAGGCAAAAGAGCAGCCAGATGAATTTGGGGAACAAATTTCTAATTTGTCATTACAGTTGGGATTTGCATCCTAGAGTCTACGCTAGATATGAAATACTTCAGAAATTCAGCACCGTCTTTAGGTCAGTGTGCCAGATGTTTATTGGATCTATGAGTTCATTCCTATCCTCTTGATATGTTTTCCCTCCCTCCCTCCCCTGGTATTATAGAGTCTGGAGGACTAAAAGTTACATTTCTTAGATTCCCTCACAAATTTAGGTTTTGTCAATGTGAGGCACTTGTGAAATTCTTGGAAGGCAGAAGGGAAATGGATGCCATCCTTCTGTAGTAATGCAATCGTATAAATGGGCTCCTTACAGACGTAAGTGTTGGCAACAGCCGTATTACATCTTCCACATGTTGGCAACAATTTTGTGAATGCAAGCAGTGGTAATGGTGATAACAATCATGGCAGATGTGGTCATATGAATTTGGAGTTGAGGACTAAGGGAGGCCTTCTGACTTTCACTCCTCTAAATTATCAATAATCTTATAAGCATCTAATCCTTTGAATTAAAGCTCTTTTTTGCTTGAAATACCTTGAGTGGTATCTATTTCATGCAGTGAACCTTACCTAATTAAGTATTCAGCACCAAAATTTGATCAGGAAATAGACTGCCAAAGATAGTAATATGGAATTGGTTATCTGACCTAGTTGAGTTTACAGGCAAAGAAAACTTCATGACCAGTGGGAAATGGAATACTGTTTTCCATGTAGCAAATAGCTGAATTTTCAACTATGGTTATCTAGAATGAAATAACTTTTGAAAGCAAAGCCTTTGGCAGATCAAGTGGCTGCTGCATTGTAGTGTTATGATGGAAATGAGGAATATAAAGACTTGAGTGAGATAGCTGCTTCTGATCGCCCTGCAGAATTTACAGAAGGGATATTAGCTCATGTTGTATATTCTTGGCTGCCGAGGAGACCTTCCCATGTCTCATAGCTGCAGATCTGAACTGTCTCAAAACAAGACCCAAAGTTTGATAAAAGGGGGTTTCAGAATTACAACTTAAGTTCACAGTCTCCATAGTTTCCTAAGTGAAAGTTGTGGCATTAATTGGAAAAGCGTGGACCCCAAAGAACTGGAATGGGGAAATTTAGATAGATTTGGATAAATCTGAGAACCTGAATCTCTAAATCTCATTGAATATCCCTGACTAAGAAAAGCAGCCTCTTCTCCCTTGTCAGAGGACATTAGTCTTTTGTTGCTTGAAATCCTGTAATGACTTCAACCAACATAGTTATCTTCTAAAGGAATGCTATCTTGCTGCTGCCTGCCTTCTACTCTTTCAATGCCATCAGATCTGTAAGGAGCATTAGATCATAGCATGCCCTAGGGGGACAGGTACAAAATCTACCCTGGGAGGATTACAGGATTTGGCTAATTTTCACCTGCAGATATGTATAGAAATAGATTGTAATAGTGCTAAGCAAAACAGAAAGAAACATATCTGTAGATTGGATCGAAATGATTAATGTAGGTGCACTTACCAGAAATTCTTAATTTGAGGACATAGTTCAACAATGAGGAGTAGCTTTAATGATTTCTCAGTTTTTTTTTTTTTTTTGTACATACAAACCATTTTGCTTTTTAATAAAAAGTGTGAATTATATTTGAAAGCATATGTAACTTTTCGGAATCTCATCCCTGAATATTTTTATAATCCCAATTCCATTCAACTCTCCCAACCATCAGTGGACATCCACTGGTCCAATTACTCTAATTGGTCTACATTTTCAATAACAACATGCCCTTCCTTGCTTCTCTACTTTTGTCTTTGCCATTCCTACCAACCTTCTCTACAAGAAAAATGGAGAGTTGAAGGGAAAACTTTATCCTTTAAGGCCTACTGAAATATTGCCTGTTCTGTGAAGAGGTACTTCCCATGTTGAGTTACCTCATTTATATTTCTTCTCACATTTATGACAACCATCTGCTTCTATACCTCTTTCCCTGGTAAACGTTAGACATTTTATGTTTGAGAGCCATGCTGATATAGTCTCTTCTAAATGTTAGGTAATGGGGAAGTAAAGATTAATTCTGGATTAGTTAATTTAAGATTAATATCATAATAATGATATTTGAATATTTCTTCCCCTTATTCTTAAGTTATAGTCTTTGCTTTGGCAAGTGTCTCTAGGGACATACTGGCAAACTTTGTCTAATATACTCCCCACTAATCCTGAGTGAAATCTCTAGCTACTGTAAAGGTAGAAAGCACAGTTTTGACATAGATTATAATTGGGTCAATTATGGGCCTGATTTTTCCAACCCTCCTCATAGAATCTAAATTGGAATTTTTATTTTCTTTAGTCTAAAAACAAATATATACAAATATGTATGTATGTGTATGTATATATTTTAAAAAAACAGTATAAGTCAATATACAATTTTGCGATTTTATGTGCAATAAAAAATATTGATTGACTACCTATTATGTATTAAATGTCTTTCTGAGTTTTTTTTTTTTTGATGTCATAATGGTTTATAACATTGTGAAATTTCAGAGGTACATTATTGTTTGTCACTCACCATATAAATGCGTCCCTTTACCCCTTGTGCTCACCCCCACCCACTTCCCCCTGGTAACCACCAAAGTGTTCTCTCTGTCTGTGTGTTAGTTCATCGTCCACATATGAGTGAAATCATGCTATATTTGTCTTTCTCGCTCCGGCTTATTTCACTTAACATAATACCCTCCAGGTCCATCCATGTTGTTATAAATGGGATGACTTTGTCCTTTTTATGGTTGAGTAGTATTCCATTGTATATATATACTACATCTTGTTTATCCACTCATCAGTCAAGGGACACTTGGGTTGCTTCCACTTCTTAGCTATAGTGAATAATGCTACGATGAACAGAGGGGTGCATAAGACTCTTTGGATTGTTGATTTCAGGTTCTTTGGATAAATACCCAGTAGTGGGATAGCTGGATCATAAGGTATTTCTATTTTTAATTTTTTGAGGAATCTTCATACTGTTTTCCATAGAGGCTGCACCAGTATGCATTCCCAGCAGCAGTGAATTAGGGTCCCATTTCTCTACATCCTCTCCAACATTTGTTATTTTTTGTCTTGGTGATTATAGCCATTCTAATGGGTGCAAGGTGATAACTTAGTGTAGTTTTGATTTGCATTTCCCTGATGATTAGCGACATTGAACATCTTTTCACTTGCCTATTGGCCATCTGTATATCTTCCTTGCAAAAATATCTGTTCATATCCTCTGCCCATTTTTTGATCAAGTTGCTTGTTTTTTTGCTGCTCAGTTGTGTGAGTTCTTTATATATTATGGAGATTAACCCCTTCTCGGATATATGATTTGCAAGTATTTTCTCCCAGCTGGTGGGTTGTCTTTTCTTTTTGATCCTGGTTTCATTTCCAATGCAGGAGCCCTTTAGTCTCATGAAGTCCCACTTGTTTGTTTTTTCTTTCCTTTCCCTTGTCTGAGCAGACATGGAATTCGAAAACATCCCTGTATGACTGATGTTTTCTTCCAGGAGTTTTACAATTTCAGGTCTCACCTTCAAGTCTTTGATCCATTTTGAGTTAATTTTTGTGAATGGCGATAGCAGATGATCTACTTGCATTCTTTTGCATGTGGCTGTCCAGTTTTCCCAGCACCATTCTTTGACAAGACTTTCCTTTCTCCATTGTATGTTCTTAACTCCTTTGTTGAAGATTAGCTGTCCATAGACGTGTGGTTTTATTTCTGGGCTTTCAATTCTGTTCCGTTGGTCTGGGTGTCTGTTTTTGTGCCAGTACCATGCTGATTTGATTTTTATAGCTTTGTAGTATATTTTGAAGTGAGGGATTGTGATGCCTCCAGCTTTGTTCTTTTTTCTCAGGATTGCTTTAGCTATTTGGGGTCTTTTGTTGCCCCACATAAATTTTAGGATTCTTTGTTCTATTTTTGTGAAGAATGTCATTGAGATTCTGATTGGGATTGCATTGAATCTATAGATTGCTTTAGGTAGTATGAACATTTTAACTATGTTTATTCTTCCAATCCATGTGCATGGGCTATCTTTCCATTTTTTTATGTTATTGTCAATTTCTTTCAATAATGTCTTATAGTTTTCATTGTATAGGTCTTTCACCTCCTTGGTTAACTTTATTCCTAGATATTTTATTCTTTTTGTTGTGATTGTAAATGGGATTGTCTTCTTGAGTTCTCTTTCTGTTAGTTTGTTATTAGTGTCTAGAAATGCAACTGATTTTTGTAAGTTGACTTTGTACCCTGCAACTTTGCTGTAGTTGTTGATTATTTCTAATAGTTTTCCAATGGATGCTTTAGGGTTTTCTATATATAAAATCCTGTCATCTGCAAAACCAAGAGTTTCATTTCTTCGTTGCCTATGTGGATTCCTTTTATTCCTTTCTCTTGCCTAATTGCTCTGGCCAAAATCTCCAGTACTATGTTGAATAAGAGTGGCTAGAATGGGCACCCATGTCTTGTTCCTGTTCTCAGAGGAATGGCTTTCAGTTTTTCCCCACTGAGTATGATGTTGGCTGTGGGTTTGTCATAGATAGCCTTTATTATGTTAAGGTACTTTCCTTCTACACCCATTTTGTTGAGAGTTTTTATCATAAATGGAAGTTGGATCTTGTCAAATGCTTTCTCTGCATCTATTGAGATGATCATGTGTTTTTTATTCCTTGTTCTCTTAATGTGGTGTATCACCTTGATTGATTTGTGAATGTTGAACCATCCTTGTATCCCTGGTATAAATCCCACTTGATCATGGTGTATGATCTTTTTAACGTATTGCTGTATTCGGTTTGCCAATATTTTCTTGAGGATTTTTGCATCTATGTTCATCAGCCATGTTGGCCTATAGTTTTCCTTCTTCGTGTTGTCCTTGTCTGGCTTTAGTTTCAGGATGATGATGGCCAATGTGTTAGGAAGTATTCCATCTTCCTCTATTTTTTGGAATAGTTTGAGAAGGATAGGTATTAAATCTTCTTTGAATGTTTGGTAAAATTCTCCAGAGAAGCCATCTGATCCTGGACTTTTATTTTTGGAGAGGTTTTTGATTACTGTTTTAATCTCTGTACTTGTGATTGGCCTATTCAGCTTCTCTATTTCTTCTTGATTCAGTTTTGGGAGGTTGTAGGAGTATAAGAATTTATCCATTTCTTCTAGATTGTCCAATTTATTGACATATAGTTTTTCATAGTATTCTCTTATAATCCTTTCTATTTCCGTAGTATTTGTTGTAATTTCTCCTCTTTCATTTCTAATTTTATTTATTTGAGCATTCCTTCTTTTTTCTTGGTGAGTTTGGCTAAGGTTTTGTCAATTTTTTTATCTTCTCAAAGAACTAGCTCTTTGTTTCATTGATCCTTTCTGCTGTTTTCTTTTTGGTTTCAATTTCATGTATTTCTGCTCTAATTTTTATTATTTCCCTCCTTCTGCTGACTTTGGGCTTTGTTTGATCTTCTTTTTCTAATTCTGTTAGGTTATTTTAAGGTTGCTTATGTGGGATTTCTCTTATTTGTTAAGGTGGGCCTGTATTGCTATGAGTTTCCCTCTCAGGACCATTTTTGCTGCATCCCATATGAGTTGGTATGGTGTATTTTCATTTTCATTTGTCTCCAGATATTTTTTGATTTCTCCTTTAATTTCTTCAATGATCCATTGGTTGTTCAGTAGCAGGTTGTTTAGTCTCCACATCTTTGTCACTTTCACAGTTTTTTTCTTCTAGTTGATTTCTAGTTTCATAGCATTATGGTCAGAAAAGATGCTTGTTACGATTTCAATCTTCTTACATTTATAGAGGCTTGCCTTGTTTCCCAACACATGGTCTATCCTTGAGAATGTTCCATGCGCACTTGAGAAGACTGTGTAATCTGCTGTGTTTGGATGGAGTGCTCTCTATATACCTATTAAATCCATCTCATCTAGTTTTTCATTTAAGTCCATTATTTCCTTATTGACTTTCTGTCTGGATGATCTATCCATTGATGAAAATGGAGTGTTAAGATCCCCTACTATTATTGTGTTGTTGTTAATATCTCCTTTTAGGTTTGTTAATAATTGCTTTATGTACTTTAGCGCTCCTGTGTTGGGTGCATGTATATTTATAAGTGATATGTCTTTTCGGTGGAGTATCCCTTTTATCATTATATATTGCCCCTCTTTGTCTCTCATTACCTGTTTTATCTTGAAATCTGCTTTGTCTGATATAAGTATGGCAACACCTGCTTCCTTTTGTTTGCCATTAGCTTGGAGTATTGTCTTCCATCCTTTCACTCTGAGCCTGTGTTTGCCTTTAGAGCTGAGATGTGTTTCCTGGAGGCAGCATATTGTTGGATCTTGTTTTTTAATCCATCCTGTCACTCTGTGTCTTTTGTTTGGAGAATTCAATCCATTTACATTTAGAGTGATTATTGATATATGAGGGCTTAATGTTCCTATTTTATCACTCATGTTCCAATTCTTTTGCATTTCCTTTGTTTCTCGTCCTGTGTGTTTTGGAGTACCAATTCAGTTTGGTAGTTCTGTATGATGGTTTTCTTAGTTTTCTCTTTATTTATCATATGTGTTTCTGTTCTGATTATTTGTTTAGTAGTTATCATGTGGTTTGTGTAAAAAATCTCATAGGTGAGATAGTCCTTTTTCTGATGGCCTGTTATTTCCTTAGACTAAGTCAATTCCATCCCTCTCCTCTTCCCCTTCTAAGTTATTATTGTCACAGTTATTCCAATGTTATAATTAAGTGTTTGCTAATCTATACTGATAGAGAGCTGCAATTTTTCTGATTTTGTCTACCTATTTTTCTCCTTGCTCAAAGCTTTACATCCCCTTTCTTTTTTTCAGGCATGAGGGCCTTCTTGAGCATTTCTTGTAGTGGGGGTCTTGTGGCAATGAACTCCCTTAGCTTTTGTTTATCTGGGATAGTTATTATTTCTGCATCATATCTGAAGGATATTTTTGCTGGATAGAGTATTCTTGGCTGAAAGTTTTTGTCTTTCAGAATTTTGAATATATCATTCCACTCTCCTAGCCTATAGAGTTTCTGCTGAGAAATCGGCTGAGAGCCTGATAGGAATTCCTTTGTAGTTTATTTTTGTTTTTATCTTGCTGCCCTTAATATTTTTTCTTTATAATTGACTTTTGCTAACTTTACTACTATATGCCTTGGAGAGGGTCTTTTCATGTTGATATATCTGTTGATTTCATTCACTGGTATTTCCAGCTCCTTCCCCAGGTTTGGGAAGTTCTTAGCTATTATTTCTTTAAACGAGCTCTCTGCTCCTTTTTCCCTCTCTTCTCCCACTGGAATACCTATAATCCTTATTTTGCATTTCCTAATTGAGTCGCATATTTCTCAGAGAATTTCTTCATTTCTTTTTAGTCTTAATTCTCTCTCTTCCTCCATCTGGAGCATTTCTGCATTCCTATCCTCAATATTGCTAATTCTTTCCTCCATATTGTCAGCTCTGTTCTTTAAAGATTCCAGATTTTTCTTTATCTCCTCCATTGTGTTTTTCATCTCCAACATTTCTAGTTGGTTTTTCCTTATACTTTCTATCTCTTTTGTGAAGAAGTTTCTGATTTCGTTGAATTGTCTATCTGTATTTTCTTATAGTTCATTAAGCTTTTTTATGATAGCTATTTTGAATTCTCAGTTGTTTAGGTTATAAAATTCTGTGCCTCCAGGATTGATTTCTAGGTGCTTATCATTTTCCTTCTGGCCTGGAGATTTAATATATTTTTGCCTACTGCTTGAGGGCATGGGCTTATTTTTTTCTAATTCTGAAAATATCTGGTTGCAGCTTCCACCTGCTGCCATTGGATGGGTGTCAAGAGCTCTGTATTCTGAGCCCACCACAATCCACGGGCAGTCTGGTGGACTGGCTGTGCTGGTGCTCCAGGCAGGGGGAGGGGCTCTTTCTTTCACCTGCCCAACCCTGGGGGCTTCTTGCTCTTCCCTTGCTATCTGCTCTCCTGGGGTGCTAGCTTGATTATGACACCCCCACAGCAGTTCAGTCCCCTCCGTATGGGAATTTCCCATGGGCTGTGAGAGAATTTGGAGAAAGATGGTTTTCCTACAGAGGGATGCCCCTCCCCCCTCTCTCAGAGAGCCTTGTGGTCCCGGTCCCAGAATGGCTGTCATTAGGGAACGTCATCCCTCCTTCCACTTCCTCCAGGGGCACCAGCACTTCCACCTTCAGATGTAAGGCTGTGTGGGTCTCTCATACGTCTTGTGTGTTGTGTGCATGTCCTCTTGGTTTATATATGAATGTAATGAACCTCTTGGTTGGCATATGAATGTCCTTTTCATTGTATCTTAGGGAGAATCTAAAGGAGAAAGCTCACTCCACCATGAGGCTGACGTCACCTCGATTTGTCAGTTTTTGACTAAAACCTGGAATCATTGGTGGCCTACATTAAAATGAGACATATGTTAGAAATTCATTGGTATAACATGGAGGAGAGAGTCCAAAAGCTTAGGGAGTTAAGAATCTTGGAATCGATTTATCATGTGCAACCCCCTTACTATGTTTGAGAAATACGTTCATAAATGTACATTGGTAATATGTCCTTGAAAAATTCTGTAGTGGCTGTTTTCTGTAGGCTGGGGATTGTAGGGATGAAAACTTTTTCTCTATCTTCTTAGGTTTGTGGCTGAGACCTGCAAATTAAACTGACAAAAGACAGAGTAACAGGAGAAGAAGTTTATAACTTTTATTGATGCTGATATTTTTAATTTTTCATGCATGGGAGTGTTGTGGAAAAGAAGTGAAAAACCCAAAGAAGGGGTTAGATTTAGGGGATTATATATCATTTTAACAAAAGGAAATAAATTGTGGAGAAGTGTCCAGACAAGGAAAGAGATTCTTGGCTTCTAGGGGTGATAAATTGTGGGTAAGTGCCTAGGAAACATATGGGAGAAACTAATGGTAGACAAGGGTTATTTCATAAAGTTTATTTATGCAGACTCACCTCAGTGTTTGCATCCTTTCCTGTGATAAGTATTGTTCTCCTTTTCCTGTTACAGGAAAGGAGGACAGATTCACAAGGGAAATTTATGCTTTGCTGCTAAGGCACATAGAGGGAGGTCAGAGAGCTCTTCTTGTGTCTGCTTTTTCTCAATTGCCTTCAGCTCAAAATAATCCTTAAGTCAAAGTTCCATGTTTTGGGGTGACATATTCTGATCCCCTTCAGGATAATGAGGGATGGAGTGTGCTGTTTCTGGAATGGGTTCCCTGACTTCAGTAGGCATGATGGTATTACACATTGCCAGAGGCCACATGGCGGTACTTAAATGCCAGAGACAAAGTGGACATGGTTATAGTAATGGGCAGCAGAGTCAGAGTGGTTATTAGAATGGCTTAGTCCATGATTATCTATGGTGGTGGCTAATTTATTATGATGTCCCTAGGACTGAAATAGATAAGCAACCTACCAAAAGTCCTACTTGATCTGTTACCTGACTCTAAAGTTAGTGAATATAGGCCTGGCTTGAGTCATCATAATAGAGAGATACAGCCCCTCACCAATTTCCATATCTGTGTCAGTTCACAGACTCAGAGCTTCTTAAAGAAGGGACTGTTGGGTTCCATTGAGGAAATTCCCTATGAAAATGTTACAAGGATATCCTGTAAATCCTCCTCCTAGCTTTCATCAAAAGGGAAGGGAAATAAGCAGACTTTGGGGCACTGGAACACTGATCTGATGCTGATTATTGAGCACCGAGATTGCTACTGTGGTCAAAATGGCAGCTTATGGAGACCAGCTGATAAATGCAATTTTGGCCTGAGTCCATTTCACATTGGGCCCAGTAGGTCCCCAAACCTACCTTCTCTGGTTCCTTAATGTATAGTTGGATTAGACATACTCAGCCTCTGGCTAAATCTCCACATTTGTTCTCTATCTCATGGGATGAGGGTTAATATGGCATGAAGGCCCAAGTCAAAGCTCCTAAAATATCTCCTCCTTCTTGAAACAGTGGACCAAAAGTAAGGCCACATTTATGGGTGAATGTCAGTGATTCATGCCAGCATCAAAGGCATGAAAGATTCAGGGGTGATGATTTTTTTATCATACACCCATTTAACTTTCCTGTTTGACCTGAGCAGAAATTGGAGAGTCTTGAAGAATGAGAGGGGATTATCATTAACTTAATCATGTAATTCCAAGTTCAATGGCTGTTCCAGATGTAGTCAGATGACTGAAGCAAATCAACATAATTTTGGCATCTGATATTCAGTTATCAATCTGTTAAAGTTTTTCTTCTCCTTTCCAACAGAGATAACAGAAGTAGTTTCTTTCACCTGCATTCCTTCGCGGTCTTATCTCAGGACAATGTCAATTATCCAGTATTCAGTAATAATCTAGGAACCTTGTTTGTCTCATCATGTCATAAGACATTGCTTAGGTCCATCATGCTGATTGGATGTGGTGAGTAGAAATTAGCAAGTACCATAAATTCCTTGGTAAGGTACATGTGTGCCAGAGGGTGGGAGGGAAAAAAACTATGTAAATTCAAGGGCCATGAGGTCAACAAAGTTTTTGGCAGTCTAGTGGTCCATAGCCAGGTTGAAATTTTTCCTCCTCAGTGAAAGACAATTGCTACACTTTGTCAGCCATCACTACTAAAGAGATGAATTTCTGAGATTGGTAAATCTTCTTGTACTTTTGAAACAACATATATACATTTGAGGGTGCTGCTTTGACCCACTTATCAAGTAACCCATAAGGCTGCCAGTTCTGAATGGGGCCAGAGTAAGAGAAGGCTCTGTTACTACTATGGACTGCAGTGCAAGTTACTCTGTTATTTGAGCCTTGAGATCCAACAGATCAAATAGTGTTTGAAGTGTCTGGCAGAAAGCAATCCTGTAGGGGCCTCTGGCAAGCCTTAATTTAGAGTTACAGTACAGTCCTCTAGGGTTTTAGAGCAAAGCCATGACCTAACCTCCAAGTAACTATTCTTTTAAGAAACAGATTCTGTGGGCTGGCCCAGTGGCATAGTGGTTAAGTTTGTGCACTCCACTTCGGCGGCCTGGGGTTAGCCAGTTCAGATCCTGGGCACCTACCTATGCACCACTCATCAAGCTGTGATGAGGCAGTATCCCACATAGAGCAACTAGAAGGATGTACAACTATGACATACAACTATCTACTGAGGCTTTCGGGAGGAAAGAAAAGTTAAAAAAGAGGAAGATGGGCAGTAGATGTGAGCTCAGGGCCAATCTTCCTCAAAAAAAAAAAAAAAGAAAGAAAGAAAGAAACTGATCTTGGATTGCTTCTAGACCACAGTAGAAATTTGTATATCTGATCACGGAATATCAAAGAATCACGTAAGCTGAGCTGCCCATCATGGGCTGGGTGTCATCTGATCCACCAGGTCATAGACTAGGGCATGCACAGCAGCACTCCTTCACCAAGTGGGGGGTTATGAAGGCTCAGGTAAGTAGCATGAGCGGTGCCTCAGACCACCATTGCACCGCTCCTGCTGCATTGCGACTTCTCCCTCAACCCACATGTTTGACCTCTTGAAACCTCCTATGAAATGTTGCTAATTGTTTTTGCACTCCTCTGATCCATTTTGTGTTGTTTTGTGTCCTAGGATACTGACCCATATGGACACTGCATAGCTTTGGCTCCTTTTCCAGCTGGCTTCTAGTTGGGTCTGATCAATAAGAGGATGGATAGAGTGGGAATAAAATTGAGTATTGATGACAAGAAGTTCTAAGAAACTGTGTGTGTGACATTATTTGTATTCCATGTAAATGCTTAGCAAAGGCACCTACTGTAGAAGAGGCTTTCAATAAACAGAGGGATAGGGTGACCCATTCTATGGATATTAATCAGCCTCTCTTCTTAGCCATCCCATGTTTGCTCAATGGCTTCATAAACAAAATGAGCAACGTGGAAGGTAATGGGCTGAATGGTGGCCCCACAGATATCAGGGCCTAGTCCCTGGAACCTATAAATGTTACCCTGTTTGAGAAAAGGAATCTTTGTAGATGTGATTAAGTTGAGAATCTTGAGACAAGGAGATAACCCTGGATTTTCTAGGTGGGCCCTAAATGCCATTACAAGTGTTCGTATAAAAGAGAGATGTGACACACACAAAGAGGAGAAGGTGTTGTGAAGATGGAGGCAGAGATTAGAGTGATGAAGGTCCGGAATTCTGGCAGCCACTAGAAGATAGGAGAGGCAAGGAATGGATTCCCCTCTAGAGCCTCCAGAGAAAATGTGGCTGTGCTGACACCTTGATTTCAGACTTCCATCCTTCAGAGCTGTGAGAAAATAAACTTCTGTTGTTTTAAGCCAACAGTATTGTGGTAGTTTGTTACAGCAGCCACAGGAAGCTAATACATACAGGGAGATTACACAGGGGCTTAAACAGTATAGACTTCTCAGCAAGGCTTATCTGGCCAGGACCACTGCTGAGTGAGTGCCCAACCTGCCAACAGCAGAGACCAACTCTGAACTTGTGGTATGGAGCCATGCTTGGAATAGCCAGCCACTTGGTGGCTCCCATTATAGAGAGGGCGTCAGTTTGTTCCTAGTGGAGTAACACTTATTCTAAAATGGATTTGCCAGCAACACTATCCATTTGTGGACTTATTGAAGACTTTATTCAACACCATGGTATGCAACAGAACATTGCTTCTGATCTGGAAAATCATTTTATAATAAAAGAAATGGGACAATGGGCTCACACCCATGTGATTTAATTATATTTCCATGTATTGTTCAGGATGGGCTAACTACTATAACAAACAAAACCAAATGAAGGGGTTGAACATAAATAAATACAATAAATTGATAATTTAAAAAATTCTACTTTGCATACACTTCACAGTCCAACAGAGGTCAGCAGGGCAGGGTGGAAGGCTCTGCTCCACGCAGTCATTCAGGGACCCCAAGTCTCCTTCCCTCAACTGGTCTTCTACATTCAGCCACATAGATGGGGTTAGAGAAAGATTGCTCAGAGGATTTTATGGAGGGAGGGGCTGTTATTGAGCCAAGTTTGGAGGTGATGGTCATCAAATACAACCCACAATCCATTGGCAGGAACTCATTCTATTACAACACTTAAGAGCAAGGGACTCTGAGAAATGTAATCTGTGTGTGTCTCCAGGAAGAGAGGAAATCTGTTTGTGAGCTTCTAACCATTATTTGCAACACATTCCTTCAAGCATTTGGCCTTTAAATCAGTAAAATGTCCTATTGAAGACTGTTACGACCCTAGCGTGGAGACGACAGTTTGAGAAGCTGGAGTGCTTTCCTACAAGATGCGGTATATGCTCTGAAACCAGCCACAAACGTATGGTACTATTTCTCCCCTAGCCAGAATACTTGGGTTTGGGAATCAAAGGATAAATTTGAAAGTGGATCCTTTCACTATTACGCCTACAAGCAACATTTAAAAATTTTTATCTTTGCGACTTCGCGCTGTATTGTATTTAGAGATCTTAGTTCCCAAAGAAGGAAAGCTTCCACAGGGGGATACATAGTGGTTTCACTCAACTTGAAGTTGAAACTGCCACCTGGAACTTGGGGATTCTTATGCCATTGAGCAAACGGGCAAAGAAGGGAGCGCAGTACCAGCTGAGGTAATGGCTGCTTTCAAGTGGAGAGAAAAAGGTGCATGTCTGTAAGCCAGACACTCTTTGTTGCCTCCAAGTACTTACATGGCCAGTGACAAAATTTAACGGATGCTTTTAGCAATCCCCAAAGAGACAAAACTATCAAGGGCTCCAAACTTTCAGCAATGAAGGTTCAGGTTACCCTCTACCACGTGAAGAACCCTGCGCAGCTTAAGTTATGACTGAGGCAAAACACGATTGGAATGAGCAGTGCAAAAATTAGGTTAGCCGTACTATCTATGGTTTTATGGCCAGTTACAGGAAGAAGATCTGAGATCCTTCTGCATATTTTTCCTTGCTTTATGTTTATATTTGTATAACAACCAAAAACGCCCTCCTCTCTCTTTCTCTTCCCACTTGATATAAGGCATATTAATGGTGGTAAACTTTACAATTTATTCCTTGATTTAAAGGGTATCATGGTGGGATTATAACTGAGCTAGAAGAGAAATGAACAATATCACTAGATGGACACAGTGGATAGACTTTGGATCTTCTCTTCCCAGAGAGAGTGAGCATGTTTTTGTTTATATGAAGGCCAATTATATTACGCAAGATTGGGGGCATTTTGGTTTTGGTCTGGTTTTAGTCTGGAAGTTAAACATGGGCAGAAGGTTATGCAAGCTGGGTAGCCACACAGAGAGCTGTGCTCATTATTGTCTATTGGCACATGGCATCCATTCCCACCTCTTTCTTGCACTGTCCTCCACATCACATATTGAAGGGCTAGAGTGCTAAAAGCCACGTTTCCAGACTTCCTTGAAGCTAGAGCTCTGGATCTAGTTTATACTAGGCCAGTGAAATGCACTTGAGTGAGTGGGGTTTTTGGAAGGAGAAGGCAGCCCAAACAGCTCAGAAAGCCTTAACTTTGCTAGCAGCTGGGCCCACGTTCCAGCTCCTCTCATCAGCTTCATTAGTGTGGAGCAGCTGTGATGCCATCGACAGTGGCGGCAACGGCAGAAGCCGTTTCCTGACCCCTGACTCCCAGCCACAATAGTGCTTCCTGGGGTTACAAGATGTAGTGGTGGCTCCCTGACCTCTGTTCCTCCAGCCTCACATCATTATGTAAGCACATAATTTCCTCTGGTAAAACCTTGCCTGCTTGAAAACACTACTTTCTGTTTCCTGCAGGGAACTCTGAATATTAGACATGAATATCAAGAAATTTCACAGGCACTTAAATTAAGTACAATGTGATGTAAAAATATACTATTCTAAGAATGCAACAGCAAAAAAGTTTTCTACGGCTCTAGTATTCTAAAATGGTCATTCCGATCTTTGATGTGCCTTTTCCTCTTGATGTGGCCAGGCACTCTTCTACATAAATAATGAGGAAATGTTGCTCTACATTTGAAGGGGTGTCAAATAATTGGTCCAGCTTGGGCACCCACATGTCTCAGCATAGCCGTGATTCCTAGACATCTTGTGTCTTATTTTGGGGGTTTCCGTAAGAGCTTAAGACAAGGTCTTGTATGCAGAGAGTTTGAGAGTTGATTCCAGGAGGCTGGAGCGGCAGTGTGAAGAAAGTAAGATAGGGAAAGAGGGAAAGCCAATAAAGGGCATACTGTAAGCTAGTTACCATTGTGGGCCACTGAAATACAATTCTGCGGGGAACCCTCCGACGAACCACAAACAAATCTCCTTAGAATTTTGTATCTGGAGGATGGGAGACTGGGTCATCTATCCACAGATTTCTTTCTCCCATTGGTTACCCTGGGGAGTATTATCTGCACCTTTCCCCCAGCTTCTGGGATGTGCCTATTCTCAGGCTAAGCAGCCCTGAGGCAGAAAACAAAGAGAAGCAGCAAAAATGAGCTTGAAATGGGACACTGCGAGTATTCACGGAACTGTCTGTTACATCACTGAAATGAGAGGTGGGCTGAGGGAATGTGGTTCTGAGCAAAAAGTGCTGCTTCTGCATCTGACTTGACTCTTAAGAACCTTCCTTTTTTTTTTTTTTTTTTAAAGAATACTCTTACTCTCGGTTTCTAGTATAATCTCTAGTATGTATAGTTATTTACAATTTCTTTAGGCATGAAATTTACTATGTAGTCCGCAGTGTTAAGAGTCATATAGGTAGTGTTATGATTAGCTGATTGCTTAGACAATTTTTATAATAAGACTCTAATTCATTGCTTGTCATGAGCAGTGATCTAATAAGATTGAATACCTAAAAATTTCTGAGATATAAATGTACACATATAAAAATAAAAAAGTATACTGAATCTCATAATGGAAATCAATAGTCCCTCACTCCATTCCTCTCCATCCTCAGTTCTGTTCCCCAGAAGCAACCATTTTTAACTGTTTCCAGTTTGATTTCTTCTAGTAGTCCTTTTTTTTTTTTTTGTATTTCTAAATCTCTTCACAACCTTCCAAAACTGGATCAAGAAGAAGTAGAGAATTTGAATAGACGAATCACCAGTGAGGAGATCGAAACAGTAATCACAAACCTCCCCAAAAATAAAAGTCCAGGACCAGATGGCTTCCCTGGTGAATCCTACCAAACATTCAAAGAAGACCTATCCTTCTCAAACTCTTCCAAAAAATTGAGGAGGGGGGGAAGCTCCCTAACTCATTCTACGAAGCTGACTTTACCCTGATACCAAAACCAGACAAGGACAACACAAAAAAAGAGAATTACAGGCCAATATCACTGATGAACATCGATGCAAAAATCCTCAACAAAATACTAGCAAATCGCGTACAACAATACGTTAAAAAGATTATACACCATGATCAAGTGGGATTTATTCCAGATATGCAGGGATGGTTTAACATTCGCAAATCAATCAACGTAATACACCACATTAATAAAATGAAGAATAAAAATCACATGATCATCTCAATAGACGCAGAGAAAGCATTTGACAAGATACAGCACCCATTTATGATAAAAACTCTGAATAAAATGGGTATAGAAGGAAAATACCTCAACATAATAAAGACCATATATGACAAACCCACAGCTAATATCATCCTTAATGGTGAAAAACTGAAAGCTATCCCTCTAAGAACAGGAACCAGACAAGGATGCCCACTCTCACCACTCCTATTTACCATAGTACTGGAAGTCCTAGCCAGAGCAATCAGGCAAGAGAAAGAAATAAAAGGGATCCAAATTGGAAAGGAAGAAGTGAAACTGTCACTATTTGCAGATGACATGATTTTATATATAGAAAACACTAAAGAATCCACCAGAAAACTTTTAGAAGTAATAAACGAATATGGTAAAGTTGCAGGATACAAAATCAACATACAAAAATCAGTTGCATTTCTGTACACTAACAACGAAGTAGCAGAAAGAGAAAATACCATCCCATTTACAATTGCAACAAAAAGAATAAAATACCTAGGAATAAACTTAACCAAAGAGGTGAAAGATCTGTACACCGAAAACAATAAAAGATTGCTGAAAGAAATTGAAGAAGACACAAAGAAATGGAAAGATATTCCATGCTCCTGGATTGGAAGAATTAACATAGTTAAGATGTCTATACTTCCTAAAGCCATCTATAGATTCAATGCAATCCCTATCAAAGTTCCAACAACATTTTTCACAGAAATAGAACAAAGAATCCTAAAATTTATATGGAACAACAAAAGATCCCGAATAGCTAAAGGAATCCTGAGAAAAAAGAATAAAGCTGGAGGTATCACACTCCCTGATTTCAAAATATACTACAAAGCTATAGTAACCAAAACAGCATGGTACTGGCACAAAAACAGACACACAGATCAATGGAATAGAATCGAAAGCCCAGAAATAAACCCACACATCTATGGACAGCTAATCTTTGACAAAGGAGCCAAGAACATACAATGGCGAAAAGAAAGTCTGTGCAACAAATGGTGTTGGGAAAACTGGATAGCCACATGCAAAAAAATGAAAGTAGACCCTTACCTTACACCATACACAAAAATTAACTCCAAATGGATTAAAGACTTGAATGTAAGACCTGAAACTGTGAAACTTCTAGAAGAAAACATAGGCAGTATGCTCTTCGACATCGGTCTTAGCAACATCTTTTCAAACACCATGTCTGACCTGGCAAGAGAAACAATAGAAAAAATAAACAAATGGGACTACATCAAACTAAAAAGCTTCTGCACAGGAAAGGAAACCATCAACAAAACGAAAAGACAACCTAACAATTGGGAGAAGATATTTGCAAACCATACATCTGATAAGGGCTTAATCTCCAAAATATATAAAGAACTCATGCATCTCAACAACAAAAAACTAACAACCCAATCAAAAAATGGGCAAAAGACCTGAACAGACATTTCTCCAAAGAAGATATACAGATGGCCAATGGACACATGAAAAGATGTTCAAAATCACTAACTATCAGGGAAATGCAAATCAAAACTACAATGAGATATCACCTCACGCCCGTCAGAATGGCTATAATTAACAAGACAGGAAACAACATGTGTTGGAGAGGATGTGGAGAGAAGGGAACTCTCATACACTGCTGGTGGGAGTGCAAACTGGTGCAGCCACTATGGAAAACAGTATGGAGATTCCTCAAAATATCGAGGATAGAACTACCATATGATCCAGCTATTCCACTGTTGGGTATTTATCCAAAGAACTTGAAAACACCAATTTGTAAAGGTACATGCACCCCTGTGTTCATTGCAGCGTTATTCACAATAGCCAAGACTTGGAAGCAACCTAAGTGCCCATCAAGGGACGAATGGATAAAGAAGATGTGGTACATATACACAATGGAATACTACTCAGCCATAAGAAACGATGAAATCCAGCCATTTGTGACAACATGGATGGACATTGAGGGTATTATGCAAAGTGAAATAAGTCAGAGGGAGAAGGTCAAATACCATATGATATCCTTCATTAAGTAGTAGATAATAACAACAATAAACAAACACATAGAGACAGAGATTGGATTGGTGGTTACCAGAGGGGAAGGGGGTAGGGAGGAGGGTGAAAGGGATAATTCGGTGCATGTGTGTGGTGAGGGGTTGTAATTAGTATTTTGGTGGTGAACATGATGTAATCTATGCAGAAATAGAAGTATAATGATGTACACCTGAAATTTATACAATGTTATAAACCAATGTTACTGCACTAAACAAAAAATTAAAAAAATTAAAAAAAAATAAATAAAATAATTTAAATCTCTTCTATCTTCTGGTAGTCTCCTATTTATATTTCTAAATAGTAAATACGTGTGTCTTGCTGCTCCTAGATTTGTCAACTGGAGGCATTATATATCGGGTTCCTACTATCACAGATGAGGATTCGGCTCAGTTCCACCACACCCACAGTGTTTACATCTAAATGACATACTGCTTTTTCCTCTACTTCTTTTTTCATGTTCTATAGAAACTGTCTTGTGGTCTCACACTTTATAAGATGTGAATATTAATGTCCCTAATATTTCCTTTCTCTCCATTCCTCCTTTTAATTTGTATTCTGTATCTATATTTTTAATTTTAGACTGTTAGTAGTGATAATATTTACATTCTATTTTGTTATCATAATTGCCTTCTATGTTTTGTTTTCAAGATTATTCCGAAAACTGAAAAATCAATAAAAGGCATTTACATTATTTAGACTATGTAAATTTTGTGATCTTTAGAGCCAAGTACTGTGTTCTGATCACATTTCCTTTCTTGTATAGCTTTTTGTTTTTCTTAGACTTTTGGATTGCCTTTTTGTTTTCTTGAATTTCATATTTTCCAATGTCTCAAGTATACTATAAAATCTGTGGAATCTCCTTTTGACCCTAGATATCTCACACCTTGAGCTGACCAGAATGTGCTGCTCTCTAGGCCTTTTGTATAGCTGTCATTCAAGTAATTCCCTTCATGTTCACAGGGGTGGAAACTTCTGCTTCTTGGGTCAATATCTTCCTCTTCTTTGGTGTATTTTCTCATTTTTCTTGATTATATCCTTTCCTAAGACAAGTTATGTGGGTCATATATTTTCTGAGTACTTACATCACTCAAATTTTCTATTCATGTGCTTAATAATTTGGCTGAGTACAGAATTTTAGATTGAATATCAGTATTTTCTCCTTAGAAATTTTGGTGAAAAATATCCATTGTCTTCATGTGACTAACGTTGTTTAAGAAAATCGAATGTCAGTCTGAGTTTTATTCCTTTGTTAGTGACCTGTTTTCCCTTGTCTGACAGCATTTCTTTATCTTTAGGTTTCTGAAATTTCACAATGGTTTGTTGAGGTATAGTTATTTCTTCACGTATTCTGCTACATACCTGGAAGTCTCTTTTAATTTGAAAACTATGTCTCTCTTTGACTAAGAAAAATTCTCTTCTGTTATTCCTATAATTTCTTCCCCTTTTATTTTCTCTGGTCTTTTTTTCTGAAAATACTATTATTTGGATGTTATAGCGCCTAAATTGATCCTCTGTATCCTTTATGTTTTCACTAATATTTTGTGTCTTTTTTTCTTCTGTGTACATTCTGGGAGACTTCCTTGACTTTATACCCCAATCCTTCTGTTTTTTGTTTTATCAATCACATTTTAAATTTCTAAGAAGAATTCATATTCTCTGATTATTTATTTTCCCCATAGTATCTTATTTTTGTCTTATGGGTGTAGTATATTCTCAAATATTTCTGACATTCTTAATGAGAAGTTTTCAAAATTCCTTGAATTACCTTTGTTTCCTCTAGGGTCAAATTTTCAGTCTACCTATCTTGGTCTTTCTATCTCAGAGCTGTGGAATCCAAGCTTGCCATTTATACTTGAACATGACACGAGACAAAGGCTGAGCCGCAGCTGTGTGCTCAGGGCAGGGTGTATTTTCTGTTAAGCTGTGCTTCGCTGGGAGCAAAAAAGAAGCTGGCTGTTACACTAGAGGCTTCCCAAGGCCGGAATGAGGAGGACTGTAATTTGAGGCAACAACACCTGTACTATCTGCCCTAGTTCTCACCATAATTGTTTTTTTAAGAGAAGAACTTTCCCTTTTCAGTGAGGGTATCAGAAGCAAAGGTTAGTGCTGTAATGCTAAGAATTTTGTGTATGAGAGTGGGAGAAGGGAATGGGGTTTTTGACTGTTCCAAAAATAGGCTTCTAAATCCTCTTTTTTAAACTCAACTTCTCACATCCAACCTCCCTCAGTGTGGCATTTTCTTGGGGTTATGGAGGGACAGCCGCTCCCTCCTTCACTATAGCTACATCTGCATGTGACTCCGTGATAGCTTCCTCTGCTCTGCCTCATGCTTCAATACACCTCCTTTCCATCTTCCAGAAAATTACTGAAATCTCTCACCTGCTCTGTCCCCTCCATATTCTCCCCACTGTAGTGGGTTTAGACATTTTACTAATCTTTAACTATCTTTAAATGGAGCCTTGAAGGGACTGAAAACAAACAGGTGAGCTCTGCTCTACCATCTTGAGTCAGAGGGCTCTTTAGTGTTTCTAAAAAAGGAAACATTCTTGAAGGAATTCTTAAAGCAAATGGGGACTTCAAATCTGAGCTTTGTCACTCATATAACCTTGAACAAGTTACTTAATCTTCCTGCGTCTGTTTCTTCATCTGTAAAATGGAAATAGTAATATCTAACTCAAATAGTTAATATATGGGAATTAAATGGAAAAATGTATAGGAAGTATTTAGTATAGTGTCTAGCTCATAGAAATTACTTAATGTGAATTCTTTGCATTTTTCTTGACATCTTAAAAGTTCATTCATCCTCAGATCTGGCAGAATTGTTTTATTTTATTTCTTAATTTATTTTGTGGCAGTAATAGGGAGGGTTAGGTAGTTTGCAGGGTTGTTATTCCTTCCACAGTCATAAAAAGAAAGAGAATAACAGCCCTAGGATTTTTTCTAATTGCAAGTGATCTACAATCTGTTTTTATGTTCATCTACAAAAAAGGGTTAGTTTTCCCTCCGAAGAAACAAACGATTCTTTACTTATTTAAGACAATTCATGATTTTCTTCTTGTTTTCTATTCACAGCTTAAAGCTACTTTTTTTTTTTTTTTTATAATTTTTATTTATTTTCCCCCAAAGCCCCAGTAGGTACTTGTACATCATAGTTTCACATCCTTCTAGTTGCTGTATGTGGGACGCGGCCTCAGCATGGCCGGAGAAGCAGTGTGTCGGTGCGCGCCCGGAATCCGAACCCGGGCCGCCAGCAGCGGAGTGCGTGCACTTAACCGCTAAGCCACGGGGCCGGCCCTAAAGCTACTTTTAAAATGGCTTTGCCACAGTTAGAAAATTGTGGAGACTTTCTTGTGAATTGATTGTATTAAACAATTTTAAGAAAACATAATACACTGTGTATGTTAACCACTTAGTCAAGGATTCAGTGCATTGTAACTTGTATAGCACAGCTAGCATATTATGATTTATCACAAACCAGTTGCAGTGATGCTCTGAATTTGGGGCCCCCTTGAAAAATATTTATAAGGAGATACAAATAATAAAATCTCCAGTACAGAGAGAAACCTTCCAATTAAAGAGTTATTGGGAGTATTAATTGCACCTCTGCTGTCCTGATATTGTTGATTGCGGATTAGTATACCATAGTTTGAATTCAGGCAAAGAAAATTACTAAAGGAAATAGCATGATTTCTTAATCAAGTACCGAAGCACTTCAAAGTTTATTTAATAGAACAATAAATTCTAAAAACTTACTATATTAGCTCTTATGGTTTCATATTAGGAATTAATTTCCACTTGTTATAAGACAGTGATGGAATAGCTCTGGTTAGAACAGCAGGAGAGATAATCAGATTAAGGGCTCATGGTCAGGCACTGCGACAATAATAGAAATTAATGACTTTAAATCCAGAGCGGCCGACCATGGATCCCTGGATTAAGGAACATTACTAATACCATGCCCATCCCTGTATACATCTATAAATCTCCTACAGTTTGAATGCAAGTGTAATTATGAATAAAGCTGCTATAAACATCCGTGTGCAGGTTTTTGTGCAGACATAAGTTTCCAACTCCTTTGGGTAAATACCCAGAAGTGAATTGCTGGATCCTATGGTAGGAGCATGTTTGCTTTTATAAGAAACCACCAAACTCTCTTCCAAAGTGGCTGTACCATTTTGCACTCTCACCATCAATGAATGTTGTTCCACATCCTCGCCAGCACTTGGTGTTGTCAGTGTTTTGGAGTTTGGCCATTCTAATAGATGTGTAGCGGTATTTCATTATTGTTTTAATTTGCAATTCCCTAATGACATATGATGTGGAGCATCTTTTGATATCCTTATTTGCTATCTGTATGTTTTCTTTGGTGAGGTGTCTGTTCAGATCTTCTGCCCCTTTTAAAAATTGGGTATTAATCTTCTTATTGTTGAGTTTCAAGAGTGCTTTGTATGTTATGGATAGCAGTCCTTTATCAGATATTTGTCTTTTGCAATATTTCCTCTCAGCTTGTGGCTTGTCTTTTCACTGTCTTGATAAATCATGTTTTTTGGATTAAGTAATTTATCATTTCTTAGGACATAGAAACTGGAGCAAATATATTCCAAAATTGTTTCATTCTTGCTTGTTAGAGATAAACTGTGATTTTATAAATATATTAAGTCATAACAATCATAGACTATTATTAAGGCAATACCACTTGCTTGTCAGAATAATCAGTCACAGACAATTAAAGTTAGTCACTTACGTTTCTCATGTATACAGTTGGTTTCGTTCAGATATTGTCGGATGAATCATCATTTTTTTATACCATCAATGTGCTGTGGACTGGGCAGGGAAAGGAGAAGGAGGAATTCTTTTTTCCAGTGAGAAATTGAGGTAGATTAGTTCACCTCATATTTCATGTTTGTATTTAAAATTCATGTCAGTTTGCCCACTTCTCTCTCATAATTAAGTGTTCAGGTTTTGGTGAGGATTCAATGAGATATTGCTTGAAAAGCATTTAGCCTAGGGCCTGGCACATTTTAAATGTTTAATAAATAGTCAATATTATCACAGGGTTTCTATAGTATTGTTGCCACAATAGTAATCCTTCTGATTACTGTCGTATGATTGTAACACTATATAATAATTATTTTGACTTATCACTCGTCCCATTTTGGTTTACATTTATCAACAGCCTTGGAAAGCAGTGCTCACCTGCTGTGGAGTTCACAGCGCCCTGTGGCCAGCTCGGTTCAGGACAGGGATGGCCTTCGTTATATGCTGGACTGGGAGCTGATTTGGGGCCATAGCCTCAGGGACAATTAAGCATATCACATGCAACTAGAAGAAAGGTCTGATTTTCCTATTCATGGAATTATAGAAGGTGGATCACCATGACCTAATGGGATTTCTTACCATTGTGGGGGTGGAATATTAACTATTTAGTAACGGGAAAGGGACAAGAGTGACATGGAGAAGAGTGAAAAATAAGGCAGATATGAAGTTCATTTAATATTTTTCTCATAGATTTACTAAATATTTAGTATAAATTAATACATTGCTTTAATCTTGGTCTGAAAGTTTTATTTATTTATACATATAAAATTACAGTATAAGTGCTTTTTAAGATATCTAGACATGGCTATGGAATTGTACTACCACTTGAAATTATCTTTCAAAGACTTAATTTTAAACATCTTCAGTGATGATTAAAATTACAACAATTTATAAAGGTTGTTGTAAAGGTTGTTATAAAGGTTAAAATTGCAACAATTTATGCAACCTTTACCCTCTCATATTCAGATTTTAAGTCAGGGTTTCCTAATTGTTACCATAATTTATATAAACGTTTAGAGGACAGTAGTTTAATTCTAGAAACAAGATATTTCCTGTCAAGAAGCAGTGTGCTTATGTCAGAACCTACATAACATAAAGAGAGCTTTGCATATCACTTTTATGGTAATTATACTTTATACTCTCAGATTACTGATGAATATATTCATTTGACAAATATTTAATGAATTCTTTCTATGTACCAATTATTGTGCTAGCCCCAGGAAGATAATGAGGCTTTTGAAGAAGCCAATGACTTGTGGAGAAGATGAGCAAAGAAACAAATAATTATATTATAAAAGGCATAAACTAAAATCGAGGTCTAGACAAAGATAAGAAGAAAGTTAGAACTACTTCATAAAAATCTTGCTTCAAATTTATAAAGAGCTTTTTGGAATAATATTTTCATGCCTAGACATGCATAGATTTGCTTTTAACATTTATGGTAGCCAACAGATGTGATAATGCATTAGAAACTCTTGGTACAATGTCAATGGAACATACTACTTCCATGTAAATTGATGGAAGAATTCATTGACTGAAATATGTGCTTATGCGAACATGAATCTGGGAAGATATTTAATTTAAAAATCACCTTATTTTGACTCTGCATATAAAACATAATCAGGATACAAACTAGAAAAATTTGACCAAGTTCTTAACAGCCAGGGAGAGCCTGAACTAGAATCCAAGTTTCCTCTTTCCTCATCTGTGCTGTCATCTTGAACAAGTAGAAGCCATTAGTATATGTGAAAGAGGTAGATAAAATAATACGGTCAGGGGCCGGCCTGATTGTCTAGTGGTTAAGTTCGTACTCTCTGCTTCGGTGGCCCGGGGTTCACAGGTTTGGATCCTGGGTGCAGACCTATGCACCACTTATCAAGCCATGCTGTGGCGGGTGTCCTACATATAAAGTAGAAGAAGATGGGCACAGATGTTAGCCCTGGGCCAGTCTTCCCTCAGCAAAAAGAGGATTGGCAACAGATGTTAGCTCAGGGCTAATCTTCCTCACCAAAATAATAATAATAATAATAATAAAGCTCGAAGAAGTAGGTTATTTGTCAGCTTGTTTGATATCTACTGCAAAAGAGGTTATGGTTTAACATAAGAAAACGATACAGTTTAAAAGAACATTTAAAACAAGTACAGCAGATTTTTAGCATTAGTTATAAATTTCTAGAGTTAATGTTGCAGAAATAAGATTGTTGATATAGTGCTGGAGAGTGCACTAAATCTTAATCCATTCCTTTAATATGTAGCCTGGTAAAATGGCCAAATGCCAACATATCACTAGAAGAGTATGCATAATAAGTGCTCATGAATATTAAGAAAAATTCTAAACATGTTAAAAATACAAGATAGTTGAGACCAAGTTGAGCCATGTCATGTTGCAATTATTAATTTTTGTAATAGTAACTAGCTAGGTGTTTACTCTCCATAAAGGATGATGACAGAATTTGCCTTGCTAAGCAAGTCTGGATTCATTGCTACCAGTTTAAGTTGATACTGTGGGAATATTCCCTAGGCACAGTGATATTACACAATGTACTGAGCATGTATATTGTAGTCTCCCAGGATTCCTGGGCTGTGTTTCAAAAACGTGTTGGTCATTCATTTGTTTGTCCCTCCAGCTGAAACAATGTCCTGCATAGGTACTAACCTCAGGCCTACCCACAGGGCCTATTGAACTTAAAGTTCATCTGGAATAAAAAGTTTTACTTGAAACTTAAACATCAAGTAAATCAACAGTATTTATCTGGGGAAAGGCTTTCAGAGTTCTAACTGGAGGTGCCTGTTCCATAGCTGACATCCCCGCCTCAGTGGAAGCAGGAACCCACTGAGCCCCAAGCCATTGCTGGCAGCTCTATGGCTTAAGCAGGACCACCAAAGTTCAAGGGCCGGGGAAAGGGGACAGTGAGGCAAGAGGACACAGTCCAGTGGGAGGTAAACACCTCACGGCCCTGTAAGCCTCCTATCACATGGTGAGTTCTTTGAGGGCTCAGACAATATCTTATTTGTCTTTGAATAATGTTTCAAGCCTTAGGGTTTGGCACAAGCGTACATTTAAAAATGGCAGCTGTGATTTGTCTAGTAGTGGCTACAGTCATCAATACACAATTCATCCCAGGAGTAAATGGATAACTTGGACTGCATCCATGGACTAAAAGAAAAATATGTGTCCCATTTTCAGAAAGCTTCAGATCTTGGAAATAAAATTAACATTCCCTGAAACATAACGAATAGTTGGTAAACATTAACTACCATTTTTACTTCTATTGTTTGAATACCTGCTATGGCCCTCTCAAAACAACACTGCCTCTCTACTCTGTCTATCCCAGCAATTTCAAATTATACCCATAACTTATCAGTATTTCATTTTGTAAATATCCTCAACTAAATAAAAATTTCTCTCAGATCAATAAATATTTATTGTGCATCCCCTTGGTATAGATGCTGTCCTAGGGAATAGTATGTTCAACCAGCGAAACTCAAAACTATTGATTCAGGTAGGAGTCTGTTTGGCTGCAGCAAGAAAAAAACACAATTAATAGTAGTTTAAATTAATAGCTTTATTTTTTTCTTACATAATCAGAAGTCTGAAAGCAGAGTACAGATTTGGTGCGGTAGCCATTTTTAGAAGGTTGAAAAACATAATTCCTGTAATTCTTGAAATAATTTTTATCCTTTTTTCTCTCCTGATCCCATCTGTATTTAAAATTTTGATATTTTCTTCGTCATGTATTTTTTGCATTAATTCTGACTTCTAAAAATATTGCATTTAAATATTAATCTTGATTACTGAGGGGTTTTTTTTGGTATCTTCTTAAATTTTGTCCCTGAAGCAAAGGCTTCACTCGCCTTATGCTGGTCCTGGCCCTGCCTATTCCAATTACTATAACAATCCTTGTTAAACATATGTATATTCATTACTTTTTGAACCTATCCCTTGAATTACTTTTGAATGTTCTGAAGCTTCAGAATGAGGGAAGATATTTCAGAAACAAAAAATAATCAGATTGGAATTTGTGTTTTCACCCATCAGAAATGAGAGTAGAAGGGCCCACGCTTGCTTCAGCTGACACATACCGGAGAGCCATGAAGCGTGGCTGCGCGTAATAGGGGACTGTTTCCTAAAGTGTGGCTCTCAGCCCTGACTTCACCCTCTGTTGGCCGAAGTTTCTTCACCCCTAAAATGAAGGTAGGAAAATCGGCCTTGTCTATCCCTCAGAGTTGCTATAAAGATCTAATGAGTCAAGAGTGTGACAAGGCTTTGTAAACTGCAAAGGTATGAAAAGGCTTTGTAAACTGTAAAGCACCCACTGAGGAGGTGAGCTGGAGACAGCGTAAAAGTGAACAACCAAAGAATCAGAGTCATAGAACATCAGCCATAACCCAGGCCAGCCCTCTCATTCTGACGCTGGGGAACGCGAGGGCAGGGAGCTCACCCCGCTCCCCTTCCTCAGACAGGTAAACAGCGGCAGAGATGAAGCAGGAGACAGGCCTGCTGAGCCTGGTCCAGGTCCTGGGCTCTTTCTCTTCCTCCAATTATGATCTCAGAGACATCAGATTCAGGGTAGAATCAGGACAGGTGCTTCCAGAAAAGGAGAAACAGATTGATGTCCTTAGTGAGAGAGGAAAATAATAGTCGCACAGGGAGAGAGGAGAGAGATGGGAAATTGAGAGGACCTGTTTCTGAGGTGTGGATCATTTCGACTGGGAGTAGCAAAACTGGTGTTTCCAGGCTCCCATCGGGAGGTGTGCCCACACAAACAAACCACAATGAGTTAGACAGACCAGGTTTGTCAGTTCTGGTTGGTTTTGTCTGTGGTACATAGACACTAGCTTAATAAAGAGGCAAAGATGAAAACAGGAAAACCATGATGTAAGAATTAGTCATTTATGTTTACAAATAAACTATCTTTGAAAAAAAATTTACATTCAAGTCATAGCGTCTTATATAATAATAATTTACTTTAGAAACTAAAGAAAAGCACCCAGAAAGGGATCCTTTTTTTTTTTTGGTAATAAAATTTCTTCTCTAAATTTCCTCATTATCATGAAATTAAAAATTTTGCTAAGTTCCACCCAGTTTCTCATTGCTATACTTGACTCATCAACCTAATTATTAGCTTACACAGTACAATATGTGCTCTAATGGCATAACAAGCGAGAATCTTTATTGACATTAGCCGTAAGTGGAAAATAAATTATGAAAGGTAAGAGTAAGAGAACCAAAATCTGGTTTAATAATCATGTCTCACAGCACACAAATAAATGGTTCAAAAATTAAAGATAAATGGCATCATATCTCTATTACGAGCAATGAATTTTCAAGGAACAAAATGATCTGCATCTTTTCTAAGTCATTCCTAAAAATCTCACTGTTCTTTGAAAGTATTCATAATACGCTGACAAGCACTCAGACTATTTCTGGTGAGCATCAACACTTAGCTTGTCTCTGCTGGCCTCCAACCACAAGACAAGTTAAATTCTAGTGACCTGTTTGAAATGATTATGCTAAGCCTTCAGCAAAATTACCACATCACCTTAGCAACACTGAATTTCCTAAAGCCTGGCTATTCCTCATGAAAACATTTGGAATCCTACATGAAGTGTCTGGGCGCAGACTGGCAGCCACTACTTTTCGTTCTTGGAAAGGGTGGGTCCGCCTCATTTGAAAGGAAGAGTTAGGATCTATACTCCTGCGCTGAATGGCTCATTTTCTCTCCAAAATTTAAAAGAGATATGTGCCCCTTTTGAAGTCATCAGATGGGAACTTTTAAAGGTGATAATATTGCAGGAAACACACCTACGTGTGCTTTAACAGTATATGCTTTCTGAGAAGCTGGGCTCATATGGTTGCTATGCTCCTATATAACATATGGATAGAGGATCCCAGTGTAACGGACAAACTTTTTCTCTTCCTCAGAGCTTGAGAATCTAATGCAAGAAAATTGTCACTCTGTGGAAGAAATATTTAAGCCACAACACGATGCTGTTGATGGTAGTAATCTTTAGAAGCCAGAACGGGGCAGAGAAGAGGAGGGGAAGATCAGACAAAGTTGGTGCAATTGAGAGATAATCCCCTGAGATTCTTTCCTTTGCCTGGTTGTATAGTCCAATGCTGGGTTTAAATTTTGTTTAAAAGAATTGTTTAGTTTCTCCATTCATATGAGACAGGAATTATAAAATGTTATTCTTTAGAAGGAATATGAAATCACACCTTCTATGACCTCCATCCTGTCCTCCCCACCTCTACCTTTCCTGTTCCCTGTGCCTAACATTCAAACCCCCACACCTGTTGCTTATCTAAATGGAACATCGGCCCCATTAACGGCAAACCAACCTAGCTAGGTATTACACAAAGCTGAGTTGTAAAGTGGAGGATAGGTTAGAGCCGTGGTTCTCAAACTTAGCATCTATGAGAATGACCTGGAGAGACTGCTGAACACAGCTGTTGGGCTCTACCTCCAGAGAGTGATTCAGCAGGTGAACGTGCATTTTTGAACAGTTTCCAGGTGATGTGGATGCTTCCAGTCAGTAAACTACCCTTTAAAGTAGTAGGCAGTTAGAGAATCACTCCCATGACCAGGGGACTTGAATGTAGCTTACACAGATTTGGCCATTTCCACTCTGTCATCTTCCCTTGCCGCCATTCCATGATTACCTTTCAAATCGTTTAGGGGGAACCAGTTCTGATTTAGAGGACCAGGTACCCAGTAGATAGTGCAGTGCTACTACGGAGGATGTAAATCAAAAGGAGGAAAAATGTCACTAGACCAGGTTGAGTCTGATCAGGTATGAAGTGTAAGAGAGTTAGAGGAAAGCTGATTTAATTGTTACGGCTTTACAACGCTTACTGCCAGGTAGTGTGTCCCTCTTACTAACTCTTCAAAAAATATATTGGCTCCTCTTTGCTCACATACCATGTTATCTTTAAATTGTAGTGTTCAGAGTTTTTCATTATATCCATTTTCTAAACAAGATGCAATTGTAGTGGCAATTTCTATTTTAACCCAAAATTTATTTGGGTGATTTTAGATTTCTACAAATGGCTGTTTTCCTACTGCTGTTAAATATTTTGTTATTAATTTCTGAATTTTGAATTGTAATCATAAAATGTGGTCTGAGCAACTTCTATGCATTGGAATTTTTTGTAAAATTGCCATGATATTTCAAAAATGAGGTATTTTCTTTAGAGTATAAAATTAAATATTTATTCAATCAGACTTTTAATTGTATGATTCAAAATTTTTAAATCCTTAATTATCACTTTTTTATTACCTCGATCCAGTTTAGTGTTTGTAGTTGTTGAATCCTATTTTATCTTCTACTGGCTTTGCTGCCTCTTCTTTCCTTTTCCTTTTCTTTTCTTGATTTTTCTCTATGCTTCCTGTAATGTTTAATTTTAATATATGTATTTTTATGTGTAATTTTATGTGTAATATGTAATTTTAATGTAAGGTATTTAATTAATGCATTTAAGTGTGTCTTATGGAAATTGCACTTAGATTTGGTATTCTGATCCAACTTGAAAGCCTTTCATTTTTAATCTATTTGCATTTATTATCAATTATCAAAAATCTTAAAACTATTTGTTCATTTTTATAATTTTTGTATTTTATGCTTTATGTTTCTATTTTCCTTGCTCTTTTAAATATTATTTTATGATTTTAAAATTCTAATATTTTAAAAAATGTGCTGAAAATTTTATTATACACTCATGTGCCACATAATGACATTTCGGTCAACAACAAACCGCACATACAACGGGGGTCCCGTAAGATCAGCACCACGTAGGCTAGGTGTGTAGAAGGCTGTAGCCTGTAGGCTTGTGTAAGTACTCTCTATGGTGTTCAAACAACGATAAAATTGCCTAACAATGCATTTCTCAGAACATATCCCCATCACTAAGCAACGCATGACTGTGTTAGTGATTAGCTTCCAATCTTAAAAACCTACTTGCCCCTATTTTACTCAAGTTTTTGACTTCAAGTATGAGAATAGTTAATTTGTCCTTTAGTTAAAAAAAACTACATTTTAGCATAGTTTCACTCCCTCAAAACACTCTTACCATCACTCATTGCTTTCCAGTATTTGTTACTATAGTCTTGGATTTTAGATCCTGGCTGTTGTTGTTGTTAAGGTGCTCTTCTAAGGATTATTTTTCCCATTACCAATTAAGTCTTTTAGCTATATCACAATATTTGCCCTTCACATTGTGTTTAATGGGGTTTATTGACCACCTTGGTTCTTGTATACAATGAGTACCACATTCTTCTGCTTCTTAGGGTAATCCAAATCACAGTGGTCTGAAACACATCTCCCAGTAGTTTTTTTTTCAATACGTCTATAGTTGTTGGTAGACTTTTTTAGCCCCTATATATCTGGAAATATCTTTCTCTTGGCCTCACCTTATTGAGTTAACAAACTGATTGAGTATCAAATTCTTGGGTCACATCTTTTCCCCTCAACACTCTGATGCCTGTTGCACTGACTTTTGTATCTCATTGTTACAGAAAAGAAACCTGAGAGTAAATGGATATATTTACATTACTCTCCCCGAAAATTAAAAATTCCACCAGATTATAGCAAGGAGTTTGTCACTTAGTAAATATTTGTTTTCTATGATGAGCATTTAAACGTGCTGACTTGCAGTTTTAATTCAGGAAAGTTTTCTTCCACTATGTCTTTGGCTTCCTCTCTTCCTTTCTCCCTGTCTGAGATTCCAAATATAGTTAAGATTAGGTTTCTAAGATCTATTCTCTATATCTTTTGTCCCTTTTTTATCATTTTTATTTCCTTTTTCCTTTATTGAGTTCTAGTTAAATATGGGATGAAATCTCATCTTCATTCCCTCCACTGTGGTTTTTAAAATTTTTTTCAACTTTACTGAGGCATGATTTACATAAACAAATGCATCGATTTTAAGTGTGCAGTTTGATAAGTTTTGACACTGCATTCACTCATGTACCCATACCACAATCAAGACATAAAACATTTTCATCACCCCAAATGGTTCCTTTGAGCCTTTTACCACCCACATTGGCCACAAGTGACCACTGATTTGCTTTGTCACTGTAGATTAGGTCTGTTTTTTCTAGAGTTTCAGATAAAGAAAATAATACATTTTGTTCTCATTTGGGTCTACCTTCTTTTTCATAGCATGTTTTTGAGAGTTATCCATGTTGTTGCGTGTCAGCAGTTTGTTCCTTTCTATTGCTGAGTAGCATTCCATTGAACGGATCTATCACAATTTATCTATTCACCCGTTGATGGACATTTCAATTGTTTCTAATTTTTGACTATTATAAATAAAACTGCTATGAGCATTCATGTACAAGTCTTTGTGTAGACATATATTGTCATCTTCTTTGGCTAAATACCTAAGAGCCAAATTGCTAGGTTGTACGGTAACTGCATGTTTAACTTTTTCAGAAACTACTAAACTGTTTTCCAGAGTGATTATACCATTTGCCTTCCTACCAGCAACATATGAGAGTTACAGTTATTCTGCATCTTCTCAAACACTTGGTATTGTCAGTGGGTTTTCTGGTCAGTTTTTGCTGTTGTTAATTTTGGTCATTCTAATGAGCATGTAGTGGTATCTCATATTGTTTCATTTGTACTTCCCTAATGCTAACGATGCTGCACATCTTTCACATGTCTCTTTTGTAAAGTGGCTGTTCAAATCTTGTATTTTTTTACATTGGGTTGTTTATCTTCTTATCAATGAGTGGTAAGTGTTCTTTTTATATTCTGTATATAAGTTTTTGTCGGATATATATGTTGCAAATATTTTTTTTCAGTCTGTGGCTTTTGAAGAGCAGAAGTTTTGAATTTTGATGAAGTTCATTTTATTGATTTTTTCCTTCTGCGCTTAATGCTTTTACTATCCTGTATAGGCTATTTTCCCATAACAAAAGGTCACAAAGATTTTCTCCTATGTTTTCTTTTAAAAGTTTTATAGTTTTAGATTTTATGTTTGGGTTTATAACTTATTTGCAGTTAAGTTTTGTGTATCATGTGAGGCAAGAGTGATTGTTTATTCTTTTCCATGAAATGAATGTCTAATTGTTCTAGCAGCATTGGTTGAAAAGACTCTCCATTTTCCATTTAATTACCTTGGCACCAATGATACAAATTAATTGAACATATACATGCAAATTTATTATTGGATTCTTTATTCTCTTCTAATGATCTAAATGTTTATCTTTACACCAACACCACACTGTCTTGATTACTGTATCTTTCTAGTAAGTCTTGAAATCAGGTAATATAAACCTCTAACTTTGTTCTTTTTCAAAATTCTTTGGGCTCTTCTAGGTCCTTTGATTTTTCTGTATAAATTTTAGAATCATCTTGTCAGTCACTACAAACAATCATACTAGGATTTTGATTGTGATTGTATTGAATCTATACATCAAATTTAGAAGAATGTCAATTGACATCTTAATATTGAATCATCTGATCCATGAACATTCTATATCTTTATACAAATCATTAAGTGATTTTTAGTTCTTCAAGTACCAAATTTTCCTGATTTCAGATTGTTCTTTTCTTCATGACTGCTCACCCTAATTTCATAGATAAAATTTTGTCTCAAATTAGAAATTTTCTAAAATTGACTCTTTTTTCTTTGAGTAAATCTATTTGGAAGAAAGGCATTTCAATTTTATCCAAAGCCATTCTCTTCTTTAATAAATCTAGTAGTTTTTCTCTGTTTGCTTATTCAGAACAAAGCCCTACTCTGCTGACTTTCTGCTGGTTATAGCCACAGGCTCTGAGAAGGGAGGGGGAGGGTCCTCCTTGGTGTTGGTTTTTTGTGTGTTGTGTTCGTCTGCTCCAGAAGGAAATTCCTGTTCTTTTCACTGCCTGCCCTTACACCCTTGAGTCTCATACAAGGTGAGACTCTTGTATCTACTGGTTGCTTTGCAATAATCCAGTGTGTGTGTGGGAAAGTGGGTGGAGGCATCGACAAAACAAAATTGACAATGAATTGATAGTGGTTCAACTGGATGCTGGGTACACAGAATTCATTATACTTCTCTCTCTGCTTTTGCATATGTTTAAAAATTTCTATAATTAAAAATTTAAGGGCCGGCCCCGTGGCTTGGTGGTTAAGTGCACGCGCTCCGATGCTGGTGGCCTGGGTTCGGATCCCGGGCGCGCACCGAGGCACCACTTCTCCGTCCATCCTGGGGCCGAGTCCCACATACAGCAACTGGAAGGATGTGCAGCTATGACATACAGCTATCTACTGGGGCTTTGGGGGGAAAAAAATAAATAAATAAAATCTTAAAAAAAAAATTTAAGGGCCGGCCCTGTGGCTTGGTGGTTAAGTGCGCGCGCTGCAATGCTGGTGACCCGGGTTCGGATCCCGGGTGCGCATCGAGGCACCACTTCTCCGTCCATCCTGAGGCCGAGTCCCGCATACAGCAACTAGAAGGATGTGCAGCTATGACATACAACTATCTACTGGGGCTTTGGGGGGAAAAAATAAAATCTAAAAAAAAAAAAAAAAAAATTTTTAAAGCATCAGCCTATGTTAAAAACAAAAGAACCAAGTTGGGTCTCTGTTTTCTTTCTAATATTGAGCTTATTTTATGTTAAAAAATGTGTGCACGTCGGGGAGACTTTTCTTCTACACAAGCTGAATCACCCACATCCCAGACTTCAGGATTTGAGATTATTGTCACGCTGCTCTTCCCAAAGCAGGGCTGAAAGAAGTGACTCCGCATCTTCCTTGACCTCCCAGACCATTTGATGTCACTGACCACCCACTTTCTCCGTCTTCCTGTCATGCTGGAAAACACTTGTTTCTCCTTCAGCCTCTTAGACTGCCTCTGTTTTCTCTAGTTGTAGTTCCTGATTGAGTCCTTGGTCTCTTTTTTTTCTCTCTACACACCTTTAATTGTTGATCTTCCCAATTCCACGGTTTCAACTATCATGTAATTTACCCACTTGGTATTTTACCCTGTTCTGGCCATATGACTTGGAGTCTACTTTGATTTATTAGGTTTGCAGAGTATTAATTTGTTCATTTACTTTCCAAACATTTTTAAAGCTTCTAGACACTAGATTGAACAAAGAAGATAAAGAGCTGCATAAGACATAATCCTTTTCTTTAAAATTTCACAATAATATGATAAAGGTTCCTCAATTTGTTTCTCAAGCTCTGATCTCTTTCTTAAGATCTAAAAGATGAAATTACCAACTGAGTAGTTTGTTAGCTCTTCAGTACTAACACATCGAAAAAGAGTCTAACCCACATGTTTCTCACCATTTCTGTTGGTGGCCCAGCACTCCAGCACCAAATTATCTTCCTTCTTTTCTGCACCTTCCCAGCATTAATTCCTATTCCTTTCCTACACTTACCTTATGCTTTAGTCAATAGCTATGTCTGAACACAACCCGACCTCTTCCCAGCCACCCAATATCAAAAGGATTTACTCTGAATAAATGCTTCCTGGCATTTATACTGGTGAAAGTTAGGATACACATTGTAACAATATTAACCTTTATTTGATACCTTCTCTTCCTATTTAAAATGCATGTTCATAATGAATTCTTTATCTATGGCTATCTGAGGAGGATGTGTTATCATTTCAGTTTATATGTGGAGAAATTGCCAAGATGACACTACTGGTAAGGGTCGGGCCCAGAAAAATCATTTATGGGGTTCCCAAGCATGGCTCCTTTTCACTGCTTGATGAGTATGAGGTAAATTCTTTTCAGTTACCCTTAGCAGCATTTCCCAAAGGATGTTCCTTGAGATGTTGATTGATGCTATTCAAAAAAAAGAATTCTATAGAGACATGAATTTGAGAAATGATAGGAAATTTAAATGGTTTCTTTTCTGCTAGTAGTCTCTGAATCCTTAGTATGCTAATGAGCACTGTGACTATACAATGCACAATACATCTTATGTAGCATTTTCCAAAGGTATTTGACCAGAGAACCATTGCTTCACAGCCTTTCTCGGACTTGTTTTCTCCAGAATAAATCTGAGGAAATGTCATCCTAGAGAAAGGAAACTCTAGATGACAGCACTAGTTCTTATTCTCTTAATCTCAGTTGCCAGGGGAAACCTTAAATTTAATATTTCCCCTGGTTTACTAGTCAACAATAAGCTTATTATGAATTGAGTCACGTCATTTTCAGCCCTTGTTGAAGTCTTTTCTTAAGCTCAGCCCCCGCTGATGGCTCAAGGAGCTTCTCACCTTCTGGAAGAGAACAAGAAGAGTCTGTGTATACATGCCAGGGAAAATCATATTATTAATTAAAAAGAGTTTCCACTTTTTGAGCACTTGCTAAAATCAAGGCACTGGGGTGAGTACTTTTATAAGCATTATCTCATATAGTCCTCATCCCTACCCTGGGGAGAAGGTACTAATGGGGTTCAGGGCAGCCCATCCCAAAATGTACCACTTTGGCATGTGGATTATTTTAAGCTAAAGACAATCAAGGCCCAACAGACTCAAGAAGAGCTTTTTACCTCCCCCTTAACTGCCTAAAAGAATTTGGATAGGGTGCCTGTACCAGGAAGAGAGCTACTACCAGAGATAACTTTTTCATCAGAAAGTTGATCTGCATGGCATGGTAAATATTTGTTTATGAAACATTTACTCTTCCCATTTTCCTGTGAATTGTCTTTCTCCCCTTTGAAGTCCTAGATCCTTATACCCTTCTTTTTAGCTCACTATGGGATATAAACCTCAATTGCCTGATTCATATCTTTGGGGCTCCAGTACATATGAAATTAAATTTGTTTTTTTTCCTCCCATTAATCTGTCTTATGTCAATTTAATTAACAGACCAGCCAAAAGAACTTAGAAGGGTAGAGGAAAAACTTTTCCTCCCCTATAGTACTAATGTGACCTCAATTTCACAGAAGGGAAAATGAAGCCTCAGTAGTACATTCACGCCCATGAACGCACAGGAAGCTGTAAAGAGTTTGAGTCTCATATTCAAGTCTGTCTGACCAGAGCCCATGCTTTTAGCCCCACACTCTTGTACTCTGACTCATTATCAAAATATTTAAAAATAGGTGAGTCTGATTAAATGAATAGAAGAATATAACAGAAGAGACTAGTGTCTGTGTCCACTTATTGATATTTATGGCTACATTCCCAGCTCTTAGCACAGTGTCTAGTATGTAAAAGGGGCTTAAGAAATCTTTGTTGAGGGGCCGCCCACTGGTGTAGGGGTTAAGTTCACATGTTCTGCTTCAGTGGTCTGGGGTTTGCCAGTTTGGATCCCGGATGAGGACCTGTGCACTCCTCATTAAGCCGAGCTATAGTGGCGTCTCACATACAAAATAGAGGAAGATTGGCATAGATGTTAGCTCAGGGCTAATCTTCCTCCAAAAAAAAAAAAAAGAAAGAAAGAAAGAAATATTTGTTGAACAGAAATTGAATTGAATGATAGTGAAGAGCCTTGTAAAGGAGGTATAGAAAAAATGGTGCAAACTTGAAGAAAGGCATAGTATCTTTGCTGCAAGCATGTGAAGAAAACTCACATCACTCCTCGGAACTTTTGGAATGATTTTGAGATCTATTTGTTTCACCAGGTCATAATTTCCCTGTTGGCTTATGAAGTTAGAGAACCAGTGGCCACAGCAGGGCTGTCATCATCCCTACTCTTTGTTGTTGCTCTATCATTACACAGCACAGCAGGTATGAATCAGATGTACTTACACAATCTTGAGTTTCCTGAAGGAGAATTGCCTATTAGTCACATGTCAACTACTCGCCTGCCCAACCGGTAGATTTAATCTTACGTATCTGAGCAGGTGACATGTCAGCAATATAGACAGAGGTTTTGTAAGGAAAGAAATAAAAAGAAGATGTAAAAATCATCTTTTATGTAACTTATTCAATTACAAGAGAGACAAATTACTAATGTTGTGATACCATCTTCAGGGAAAAGTGCATAGGTGTATTTAGATGAGTTTCTTACACCAAGATAAGATCAAGACAATGAAACTGTGGGTGATGACTAAAGAAGGAAATAGTAATTATCTAAGAGTGTGAACGGTGCAAATAGCCAAGGAGGGATAGAATTGAGAGCCCAAGAATTAAATAATTAGGAAAAACAAAAGGTGGTAAGAAGGAAAGGAGGGAATATTTAGTCAAAGGACTTGAAACTACCCTTTTTTGGTTCTAATAGTAAGCCTAGCCAGATGAGTATGCAATTCAACAAAATGGGGCTCAATGGTTACTTCAAGTTGAAGGTGTAACACAGCCTCTTTACCTCCTTTCCAAGAATTCTGGACTTCTCATAATTGATGATATTCAAAGAGCAGGCTGCTGACACCACTCTCCTCCATGTGTCCACTAACGTAAATACCAGTGTGCACGGTGATCCTGTCAATAGTGAGAACGTCTGTAATCTGTTTCATTTTTCCTTATTGACCTTGTTTTACCCAGACTCTTTGTGACAGGATTGGAGGAAGTGTAACGCACACTGAGGTTAATGAACCCAAGCAACTCTCACTGACCCTATTCACAGCTCCCGGCACAGCCTGAAGCATGGGAAGCACTTAAAAAAAATGCATGTTCCAGGAACGAACAAGGGACCTAAATGACTAAAGGGAAATCTGGTTAAAACAACTATTACTATATTTTGGTTCCAAAATCATTCTTTTCATGAGGTTAACTATTCCTTGGAAGGTCTGCAGGTTCTAGCCCACATAACATTCTGTAATCTAACATCAAGTGGAATTCTTGGATTTAAGAAGCTTACGTCTTCAGTGCGGCTGAGCTACAAGTTGCCAGATGCCAGTGAAATGAAGTAGAGAACACCCTCGGAGCTTCCACACATCAATACTGAGCTCCGGAAATGCACCAGCTGGATCGCAGTGTGCCTTAACTCTTCCTTCCCTAACATAATTATATAAAAATAATAAAGTTTTTGCTATAAAATTATCTGAAGAATGTAGATTAAGTGGTTGACTTACAGAATTTAGAAGAGGGATGAACATGAGAGAATATCAAATCCCAAGTTTCAAATTTGCCATCCTTGCCCAAAATTCAGATTCCTGGGCCCCTCTCCAGACCAGCTAGGTCAGAATGACAAGGAGACGAGGTCAAAGAGTGGATGCATTTTGAAAACTGAGACAGATTTCTGGAACCACGGTCCTCTCCTTAGACAGGTCTAGAAGGCTGAGCTGAGGAGACCCCAGCCTCAGGGCCCAGAGTTCCAGCGGAGGAAGGACAGAGCCATTCGTCTGCCTCCCACCGACTGCTCAGCTGACCCTGCCACATTTTTTGTTTTGTTTTGGTGAGGAAAATTAGCCCTGAACTAACATCTGTTGCCAATCCTCCTCTTTTTGCTGAGGAAGATTGGCCCTCGGCTAACATCTGTCCCCATCTTCCTCTATTTTGTATGTGGGACGCCACCACAGCATGGTTTGATGAGTGGTATGTAGGTCCGCACCTGGAATCCAAATCTGCAAACCCCAGGCCACCAAAGCGGAGCACATGAACTTAACCACTATGCCACTGGGCCCACCCCGACCCTTCCACATTTTCCCTTGATGCTTGCTTTTTGATTTCTAGCATACATTCCCTAATTATTTGATCCTGCCTCTAAGCACAGGGATGGCCTCCTCAGGTACTCAAGTACCAGCACCGTATGTTGGGGAGAGACGAATAAGGCAGATGTGGGTCTGCATCTCGGCACTCACTCTTGGATGACCTTGGCCAAGTCACTCCACTTCTTTAACCTGCCATTTCCACATCTGTAAAAGTGTGGACAATAATGATAACCTCACCGTGTTACTGTGTACTAGGGACTGAATGTTTGTGACCCTCCCAAATCCATATGTTGAAGTCCTAACCCCCAATATGATGGTATTTGGAGATGGGGCCTTTGAGAGGTAATTAGGTTTAGATGAGGTCATGAGAGCAGAGCCTACATAATGACATGATGGGACTGGTGCCCTTAAAGACCGTGAAGAGAATAGAGCTCTTTCTCTCTCCTCCACGTGAGGACACAGAAAGAAAGCAGCCAACTACAAGCCGGGGAGAGGGCCCTTACTAAGAACCCAACCATGCTGCCATCCTGATCCCAGACTTCTAGCCTCCAGAACTATGAGAAATAAATGTCTGTTGTTTAAGCCACCCAGTCTGTGGTGTTTTTGTCTTAGAAGCCTGGGCTGACTAATACACTGTGAAGATCACATGAGATAAGAGAGAGTCCCTGACACATATTAGATGCTCAGTAAATAATTAATTATTATTTAATTCCTTATAAGTTATTCTAAAAAGGGTGAGTACCTGATGTCTCAATTTCCCATGTAAACGCCTCCCAGCCTGTGAGATGCTCTGTGAGATGACAGGTCAGGACTAAGATGAGTGCCAGGCGTTGGAGCTCCAGCCCATCTGTGTAGCAGGACTTTGAGAGAGGCAATCTGGTTAAAAGGGGCAACTTCTAGGGGATTTGTCTTGAAAACGCAAAGCAAGATAGCTGCTTCTGCTTAGATTCTGTGCTCTTTGAGTGGCTTGAGGGAGACTGATGGGTGAGTCCACCCTTGCCCCCAAACATCCCTTCGTATTGCCAGTGATGGTAGGAGCCCCCAACACCGGAGTTCTGTCATTAAGTCTCTACCTGCCTTGCCTTGACCCCACTAAAGCCAATGAGTGTGCTCCATGACAGGCACTCATTGGTGTGGAGATAGCTGTGCTGGATACGGTTCCATTCACTAATTCATTCAACAAGCAATTACAGAACACCTACATTGAAGGAACTGTCCTTCAAGGAACTCGGGGTGTAATCTGGGAGTCACCTCTGGAGTGTAGCACCCATGGTCTGACTCCATTCCCCTACCATAGACGTTACCCTTGTTTCACTGAACGCTACAAGCTGTGTCCTGTAAAGCAGTCCCATATTTACCAATCTTTCAGTGCTGGCGCCAACTGCAGGCATCAATTTGCTCTGTTTCGAGTGGAAGTGAAACTCTAAGGCCCGATTCCACAGTCATGGCTGAGGGTCAGCACTTCAGCCACCATCTCCTCTCCTGATGAGGCGGTCCTTCTCTGAGGGCAAGAATCGGGGCTTCTCCTTTATTTTTAATTCAAAGCCACTAGTGTGTTTCCATGTCAGTGGAAATAATTCATTTCAACATATTTATTGGGTGCCAGGCACATTACAGAGACAGAGAGGCGTCCCGCCTCCTGGAGCCCGCTGTCTGAGTGACCACTCCTGGACCAATCGTTGGGGTCGGCGAGAGACGGGCTTGGGTTTCTCTGCAGCCCGAGACCACAGCATCTCAGTCAGTCGTTAGTGATGGGGCTCAGCCCTCGGTTAGACGCTGTCAGCTGAGGCTGCTCTAGAGAGCCTTTTCCATCGTACTTTTAACTGAAGCAAGGGAAACTCCATTTCTGCTCCTGGGAACAGGGCCACTTCCTTGTGCAAGGGCCCCAAGGCAACGGAACCAGGTTCAGGGAACTTGGAGCTCAGCAGGCCCCTTGCGCAGCGCCCTGAGAACGCCCCTGAGGGCGTGGTCTCGGAGCGTCCTTCCCCAGGCTCCCCGCTCGGCGGTGTCATGTCTCTGGAGGCCGCTAGGGGGAGACGAGCGCCCGCGACAGCAGCGGCAGCGGCCTGCGGGACCCGGCCCCGGGGCCCTCTTCCCCACCTGGCTCAGGAGTCAGGAGGATTTAGAATGCCCTGGAATACAGAAAGCGTGAAAACAGAGTTAAATCACAGATAAGGTCGCCAGATAAAATACAGGACCCCCGTTATAGCTGAATTTCAGATAAACAACAATCTGAAATTCAGATTTAACTGGGTGCCTTGTACTTTTCTTCGCTAAACCTGGCACCCTAAGCAAAGATCAAAGGGACCCTGGGAAGACGGAACGCCCTTCTAGGGGATGGGGAAAATGGCAGTTTTTACTACCTACCTGTTACTGGAATCTAGAACTAAGTTTTGCATCCTTTAGTCTGGAAGAGGCTGTTCTCTTCCCGGTTGGCAGAAAACCCGTGATACAGCTGGTGGCCTTGGCTAGCAGACCCATGAGGAGCCCTCCTCTACCTCAAAACACCTCCTCCATTATCTTCTCCAAGGTCAAATGCCCCATTAAAGTCCCTCCTGTGTTCAGGAATTTCTCCTAAAGATGTAAATACCTTTTTAAGAGAATGTCTTAGCTCAGGCTGCCACAACAAAATACCATAGACTACAGACATTTATTTCCCACAGGAGGCTGGAAGTCAGAGATCAGGGTGCCAGCATGGCTGGGTTCTCGGTGAGAGCTCTCTTCCTGGCTTGTAGATGGCTGCCTTCTTGCTGTATCCTCACATGGAGGAGAGAGAGAGCTCCGTTCTCTACATCCCCTCACAAGGGCACCAGTCCCATCATGGGGGCTCCACCCTCATGGCCTCCTCTAAGTCCAATTACCTCCCCAAGGCCCCATCTCCAGATACCGTCACACTGGGGCTAGGGCTTCAGCATATGGATTTGGGGAAGACACAAACATTCGGTCCCTAGCAGAGGAGCAGAACATAAGCTTTGTCCACGAAGGGTTCCTGAAAGACTGCTTGGCAGCTTGCTGGAAATCAGTACCAGACCAGAAAAAGAGAGAGATTACAAATCCAGATTGAGAGGCAATAGGAAAGGAGGAAACGAGATGCCAAGATGAAAATGAGGGCCCTAGAAGAGCGTGGCCAGGGTACCGCCGCTCTGTTCCTAGTTAACAATTTTGCCCCGGGCTGGAGCCCTTCTGGAGGCTGCATCTGAGATCCGTATAGGCAGCTTATATCAAGTTATCAAAACGACTTCCGAGCACCCAAAATGCATGACCATGATTGCTCTGCATTAGCGATAATAGTCTTCTCAGACTGAATCAACTCAATCAATCTCGAGGAGCGTTTTTGTCTCTCCTGTGGTTGGAACAGAGCTCGAAGGTTCTTTGCATCCTCGTAAAGCCGAAGGCAATCACAAGGGGCTGTGCTCACCATCAGCTAGCACAGTCTCTCCAAGCTTTCTGTCCCGCTCAAATTTCCTAGAGTCCACAAAGGTACATGGGATACCAAGAGGGTCTTAGAACAAATATCTTTACAAGACTCACAGAAGGAAGCATCCTCCTTTGGTTCCTTTTTTTTCCAAAGTCAATAGAAAGTTCCTAATTGCTGGGAGAGGCTGCCTTAGCATCGGAGAAGACACCTAAGTTACTACTTTGAAGACACAGCACTACTCTGCCGTCCTGGAGGCAGAGGTGTTTCTTAAACATTTTTAAGCTGATGACGTTAATATCAAATCAAATCAGCAGAGGGCACAATTTCTTCACAATGTGTCAGGCTTCGGTATTTTTGATTAGAAAAACACCTAAGCTGTTTCTTTGTGCTGTTTTGAATTGGCGTTATCTGATAATCCTAATATCACAATGTCACGCACATGTTCATTTTCCACAGAAAAAGGCAATGTAAGCCATTCCAGAAGAGGCTGGTGAATCTGACAGTGCCCTGCTAATGACATCATTTCTGCGTCAATAATTATTTTTTAAAATAGACAGTCATAGGGTGGGTATGTTCAGGACTGTAGATGCAAACCCTACAGTGGAACCTGTTGCCTGTATTTATTTAAAGTTTCTCCGTAGAAACTCCCAGCCCGATGGGCCCCCGCCCCATTTTCCGGGCATCTAGAAAAAGAGTGGGGAGATTTTGTCTGTTGATTTCATCAAGAATTGCAGCAGCTACTCTCAGGGGCTGTGTTTTGCAGCCGTCTTGCACATCTTGAAACAGTTTGTGCGTTCATAATATCTGACAATCAGATTTATTATATTCTCTTTTTGATTTGCTAAACAGGAATAGAAATCAATGCACTCATAGCGTTCCCATACGTATGACTGGAATGATCTGGCAATGCCCATGTCAGCTCCCGCCTTTGTTCTTGGCCCTGACTCAGTGCTATCTTGCATTAATCACTTTATTTCTCTTGGCAATTCATTTTATCATCTTTGAAAACAGGAACAGATTATAGCTATCACACAGGAATACAGGAAAGATTCCAGAAATCTTATCACTAAAGGGTTATCCAGAATTCTTTTTTTTTTTTTTGAGAAATATTGGCCCTGCACTAAAATCTGTTGCCCATCTTCCTCTTTTTCTTTCTTTTTTCTTTTTTCTCCTCAAAGCCCCAGCACATAGCTGTATATCATAGTTGTAGAGTTGTAGCTCTTCTATATGGGACGCCGCCTCAGCATGGCTTGATGAGTGGTGAGTAGGTCCGCGCCCAGGATCCAAACCTGTGAACCCCGGGCCGCCAAAGCAGAACACGCAAACTTAACTACTAAGCCACTGGGCCAGCTCCAAGAATTCTTTAAAATTATTATTATTAAATGCAATACCAATAACAGTCCAATTTACACAGAACTTATTCTGCTTCAGGCTTGATTTCTTTGCATTTTTCAACTCATCGAGTTCTTTTTCATAGAAAGGTTAATGAAATTCAGGGAGGTTAAGAAACTTGCCCAAATTCACTGATGTAGTAAGAGGTGAGGCAGAGATACAAAGACACAAAATCTGGCTCTAAAATCTGTGTGCAAGGTGTAGGATTTTAAAAATTTAATTTAATTTTTGAAATAAGTAATAATTCATAGGTTTTAAAGTAAAAATGGCATACCATGGGAAGTTTGCTTCCACTCTGTTCTCCCACCTGTCCCCTCCCCTCACAGGATACACTTCCAGAACTTTATGCAATTTTAAACAAAACAAATAAGCATTATTATCCTCCCTTTAGGACACAGTAGGTGTCACATTGTGTTCATTATGCTGAACTTTGCTTTTCTACTGAACCCTCTGTCCTGGATACCTTCCCAAAGCACATCAGAGAAGTAGCCTCATTCTTCTTCAGCTGGATAGTATTCCATTTCGAGGAGGGACCACAGTTTCTGTAACCAATCTCTCATTTATGGAAACAGTCGCTTCCCGTCTTATGCTATTACAATCAACATCACAACACTTAACGCATGTTGTTTTGTAACTGTGCAGAGATTTCTGTAGGGTAAGTTTCCAGAAGTAGGAGAATTGGGTTAAAGGGTGACAGCATTTGGAATATTGCGTAACGGTCCCCCCTGGGACTATACCATTGGTGTTGTTCCAGAAATGCTTGAGATTGCTCGCTTCCCAACAGTCTCACTAACAAAAGCATATTGTTGATTTTTGCCAATACGTTAAACGAGAATGGCATCTCAGCCTAGTTGTAATCAGCATTTCAGAATTACGGGGAAGGTTGAGCATCTTTTCATTGATTTAAGGACCATTTATACTTCTTTTTATGGGATTTGCCTGTCCACGTCCTTGCGCATTTATCGTTTGGCTTGTTGATCTTTTTCATCTCAATTTCTAGGAGTTTATAAATATTAGAAAAATAAACAATTTTTGTATGATAGGAGTTGCAAATATTTTTCTTGGTTTGCATTTGCTTTTTATTTTGCTTATGTCTTTTTTGAGACCATAAATGCATTTTTTAATTATTACATGTTCAAATTAAAATATAGGACATTAATATTATAAGGTATTAATTATTCAAAGTTTAAATAGATTTTATTCAATAAAAAATATGTTGAGAACTTACTACTGTGCTTTCCACCTTGTGCTAAGTGTTTGGGACAAAACTGCTCCCCTGGAAAAGTTCCTGATTAGGGGGTTAGACAGTCATATAAGTAAATAATTCCTGTGTGCCAGTGGTAGGGGTTAAAATAGAGATATGAAAAAAGGCTGTAGGATTACAGATGGTTTGCCTAACTTTGAGAAATTTGTGAAAGATTTCATAAAGAAAAGTATCTTTAAGCAGAGTCTTGAGGGATGTATAGGAGTTTGATAGGTCAAAGAGAAGGAAGGGGTAGGTTAAGTCTTCATAGCCTCACAGTCTAAGGGATTAGGTCCACTGTCCATTTGAACAACTCTGTCCTCTCCAGACCAGATAGGTTGACTTTTCCTTCTATCAATTTCCCAAAACACAGGTAATAATCCCAACTATCTCTCACTTAAACAAGAGGGGATGTAGTAGTCTTACCTGAAGGAAACATTATGGCTGGAAATCTGCAAAGGTGAGTAAGCTTTTGTGGTGGCTCCAGATTCTCCACGTCCACTTCACGTCATTCTCTTCTAACTATCTGATGTTAAGTCTGGTATTTCACCTCTGGAATGAAGAAAAGAAAAGGAGTTCGGGGGCTGGTGTATCATAGTCTTTGATTGTAACAACTCTAATGGTTTCTTCTTTTAGGTTAGTCCCAGGGTTTCTGCATAACTGGAAATTGTATTCACAACGCCCCAAGCCTTCTCTTCTCTGGTCAGTTCAGGTGTGAGATATAACTGGTGTGCACGCAAGGAGAGACAGTGGAGTCAACTGCTGACTGGTCTCTGGAGCTGGGAAAGCTGGGACTCGAAACACTGGTTCAAGTGGGGGACACAGTTGTTGCCTACCCGCCTTATCCTCCCCTTCTGTCTCACTAGTGGGACTCCTTGTCTGGTTCAGAGAGCAAGGAGACCAGCACAAGGTGTTCTGTGACTAGTCTGGTCTATTCCAGGCCAATCATGCCAATTTAGTTCCTCTCTTTCAAAACTGGATATCTGGCCTCCCTCGAAGCTCAGGGTGGTATGACCCTGTTAGGGCCAATAAGGTACAAGGGGAAGTTTGGTGGGGGGTTTCCGAGAAAGCTATTGCTTTCCTAAAAAAAACAGACAGATAGCTGGTGCCTACCTTCACTGCTTCATCCTGCTTTGAATGCAGATGTGATGCCTGGAACTGCAGCAGCCATCTTTCGACCAAGAAGACTGAAGAATTTTTGTACTGACATCACGTTGCTGAAAACATAGCAGTTGCCTATGTCTAGACTTCTTGATACATGAGGAAAATAAATATCCTCCCTTTCTTAAGCTACTGTTGGTCAGGTTTTCTATCAAGCAGTCAATAAGCAGCAACATGGTGGCCACTTACAACACTACTAGATTAGCTTGCCACACTTCTATTGATTCAGCTGGCAAGGAGACAAGAAACCCAGACGGATTTAGGCACTCTATTATTTACACAGACAGCATAAGCAAGATCAGCCCAGTGTCAGCTACCTGTGTCCCTTATCCCACAGGACTACAGCAAACGGAAAGGCCAGATGATGGGGGACGTGAGCAGTGGGACACTCTGTTGCTGAGGAGCCAACTCTAGACTCCAGCCAAGCAGTTTTAGAGTCTGCGCCTGTTTCTGAACGAGGGGGACAGGTGGACAGCCCCATGCCTCACAGGAACCAGGAAAACAGAAGAGAAACTGCCTCGTGGCAACCTCCCACAAGGCAGGGCGGTGGTGGGAAACAGCTCTGTGACAGCTCCTCACAAAGCTGCCCTCTTGCAGAGCTCCCGAGAGGATGAGAGGACGTTCACCAAGACAGGCCAGGCTACCGCTGGGCCTCGCCCCCGCGGCCTGTGTGGAGACCTGCAAGTGTCACAAGCCACGGCAGGGCCGGTCCCTACAAATGGCACATAAAAGCCTTTCTAATTGACAGCGTTCTCCTCCCAAGGGGTCACGGGGAAAAGGATTTAAGCTTACCGAAGGACAACAGTTTTTCAGAGGAATAATATATTCTGCTTGTAGTTTTATCTTTTGCTGAAATATTTCCCGGTATCTCACACGATTCATTACAAGGACATGTCCCTGCACACAGAGGTGGTATCGAAGTACCTTCGTGGGCATTTGCAAGCACCGGTTCCAAGGCCTTGAGTGTGCATGTGTGTGTGTAAACACGTGTGTAAACGTGTGCGTGTAAACACTGGCAACAAGCTCCCACACCCCCACACACTGTATCAACACGCTTTCCGCTGCCATCCTTCATAAGTGATGTGTCTATTACACATTCAAATTCACTCCCAGCCACACAAAGCGACTTGTCACACTCATTTCTTAAATACATAATGCAGATTTTGAAATGTGAAATTCCAATCTTAACAAGCCTTAAAAGAAACATTTTTACAGCCATTGCCTATTCATGCCTGAGAGAAAAGCTCAAGTAACTGCAGAAGCAGAGTACAGGTGGCACTGCGCATTCACATGTCACCCAACCACACAGGGCGGGAGACGTCGCTGTGACTTAGAATTCAGAGTATTCACTTGGTGTCACCTTGATGTCCTGAAGTAGAATTCCTCGTGCCTGTGTATGACTCATCCCAGCTTTCCGCAGGGATGAAAACGAGACGGCTCCTTGTGGGGGAATGGAACAGGGGATCTTTGAGCTGGAAGGGACCTACAGAGCCCCCCTCAGTCCCCCTAATTTCACTGGTGAAGGTAAAGTAATTTACCCAACAGCCCGTCCCTACGAGCCCAGGACACGGGCACTCATGGTGTCCCTGGGCCGCCCTGCACTGCCACCCACCCTCGTCCCGCACCCTGAAGTGCCTCTGAGCACACGTGTGGGAACGCCAGCCCGCAGGGCCACGCTCTTGTGCAACAAATTCACAGCCCCTCTTCATCCCTGTGCTCAAGAGGGGCGGTATGAAAAAAGCTTCTAAAGTTCTGGTTTGCAGCTTTTTAAGAACTATCCTACTGAGTAAGCTATTCATTGTGAGTTTTAGAATTTGCTAGAAAGGCCTGATTAGCTTTCTCAAGTTCCCAAAGAAGGGCTGGACTCACGCACACCGGGCGGGGGTGGGGGGGCGAGGCCCGAGGCTGGAAGCCCCTCCCGGCCCCAGGCTCAGCCCTCGGCCCAGAGCGCTGGCGGCCGCGCTCGCACTCGCCGGGCGCGGGGTGGAGGACGCGTGTCTGGAGAAACGGACGGCGGCACCAAACGCACGTGCAGACAGCAGCGCGTGAGGCCGCCGGACGCAGTGGCCGCCCGGCCTCCAGCCCCGCACGAGGGGCGGGGAGGCGAGGCAGCGGCGCGGGGCCCCCGCCCTCCAGGGCTCCCCTCCCACGGGGGCGTGACAGGGGCCGAGGGTGCCCAGACGGCGAGGGCACTGCTAACGCCCGGGACAGGGACAGCAAAGGAAAAAAGGAAAGGGAACTCAGAGGACTCGGAAACTCTCCAGAGGGGGGAAGAGACAACCCCCCCAACATCTCACATGGAACCCTTCAGAGAGAGAAGAGAGCACCTCACATCCCCCAGCCGAGACCTAGCGGCTCTCGAAGTTAAAATTTGAAAGCTGAAGTGGAAAAAGTCAAGAAAATAGCTGAGAGAGAAATTTAAGCAAATAGACCAGGAAGTAAAACAAAGTAAAAATAAAAAACTCTAAAGAGTTCTAATAGGAAAACAGAAAAGAAACCTTAAGAAAATCAGAGGCTCAAACTGAGAGGTAGACTTAAGAAGAAGAAAAGAGAAAATGGAAAGGAGGAAATTGCTTAAAGAAGTCATGAGACATTTTCGGGAACTGAAGGATGTTGGTTTTCAGATGCCCACGACAGCCCAGCCCAAGGAAAGAGAAAAGCCCCAGGCCACGGGCCGCACAGAGACCGCTGAGAGCACCGGGCCGCCGGCCGGAGGGCTTCGGCCCTCAGCGACTGTGCTCTGGTCTCTGATGGTCCTCCAGCTCCCTGCTGGGACTGGCGTGGGCTCCAAAACACAGGCCACGTGCCTGGGGCTGCACAGCACGTGAGGTCTTGCCCAGGCCCCTCTGCCGTGGGTTTAGGCCCTGCTTCTGTAGCTCAGTCACTGATAAGGACCTGCTTCAACTCAGATGGCTCCTCCTGCCCCTCCGTGTCGCTTGTACAGGACCCCCATCTGACCACGACATTACCCCTGTCTGCAGGGTGCTCCACAGCCCTCTCTTCACCAGAGAAAACTCTCAGATAAAGCTGCCAGGTTGGTGGACACTTTCCTGGCGAGAGTGGGAAGGTGGGCCACCCATTCTGAGACATGCGTGATGGCCAAATTGGTTCCTGGTCCCCACACTGCCCCTACCTACCTTACCCCTGATCCCCGTGGGCCTGTGTACCTCATGGCTCAGCCTAGAGTGCTTACTTAAACAACATCTCATCATCTCATAGTTAAAATACAGGCTGAGGACAGTTTCTGGACCATATATTTGGGCCAGGAGGAACTACAGGCCTCAAACTACAAGAGCTCAATAAACTTATAGCTGTATTAACAAGATTAGATTCCCGGAGAATTTGTGGGCATAGAACATTTCTATGTCTTTAAATAAACACACAAGCTAAATCACCCAAAGGACGTCATTCAAGAAAGAAGGGGGTGAAATACTAGAGAGAAGCCAAGGAAAGCTGCGCAGAGGCGGCTGGGGCGCCACCAGCCACACCTCAGCAAGTCTTCACCACCAGCCTGCTGTGCGCAGGGCGCGGTCCTCAGCACTGAGGGACAGCAGAGAGTAAAGCCGGGCGCTCTCCTCCTCCGCCTTACCTTCTAATGGGGGAGATAATAAACAAGCAAACACATTTTACTGCTCTGTTTTGTTTCACAAACACAGTCTGACTGCCTGCCACATTCTGCTCCAAGGACTTTAAATAGTGACTGATTTAATCCTCCCAACAATCCTGCAAAGTCAGCACTATTAACATCTCTATTTTTCAGAAGAGGAAAGTGAGGCAGAGAAAAATTACGTACTCTGCCCAAGGTCGCCCAGCTGGCAGGTCACAGAGGCAGGATGCCCGCTCCAGGTTCTGCCTGACCAGCTGCCAGCCTGCCCTCCTCGGGCAGGAACAGGCTCACAGGGGGCCGCCAAGCAGAGCGAGGGGCTGGAGAGTCGTGCGGGGTACGTGCTGGTTTAGATAAGAAAATCAGGGAGGACCTTCTGAGGAGGTGACACGTCGGCATGGCTTCGGCATGTGTGCTTTGGAGCTCAAAGTTCTCTGGAGACTATTGGGGGCCAAAGGGAGTCCTTTTTCCCTTTCTATCCTTGTGGTTAATTTAAAAAGAAATAGGAAATTTCCAGTTTAGCAAGTGATGGCAAATCCCTTAACCTCCTCCAAGGCTGCGGTTGCCAGGAGCAGCGCCAGCAGTCCCCCTACTGGGAAGAGTTGTCATGGCTTCTTGGGAACTTTTAGTTCTCCCGACTGTAAAGCAGACTCTGTAGGTGACGTAATTCTCACCCATTTCCGTCTGTGATACGCTCCTCTGCTTCTGTGTGAGGTGTTAATAGGCTGTCACTGTGTGATGTTCCTGTGCTCATATTTGTGCTCCGCATTTGGATTTTTCATAGTTGCTGTTAACATCACATCTGTAGGATCTCAGGAAAATATCGCAGGCGTCGTCCAGCCAAATAGATCCAGCAAAGACTTCATCTTCCCTTTGCTTTTGTCTCTACTTTTCAGCTTTCGGGGTTCTCATGATGCTTACCAGTGTCTAAATTTTATTTATGTCACTTGGTAATGAAATTGCAGAACTAAAGTGCCCAGCCTCTCTTCAGTCCTACTGTGCTTTCTGCAGTTAAGAGAATCTTAAAATGCACCATTAGAGCAAGTACGGTGAGAGGCTTTCCTGGACGTGGCGTGAGCACAGCTGTGGAAGCTGGCAGCCCCATGGAACCTTCTCTCTCCACTGTAAAATGCCGTACATTTTCATTAGGTGATCAATAGAAATGACATGATTGCTCAGGAGCTCAACTCTGATATTTAAATTTCTTCTCCTCGGCCTTAACGAGGGCGTATATCAGAGCAGTGGTGTGGGGTGACATTTATGACACTGCCACTCCGTTCTGATATCAGACACGGATCATTCAGAGGTTGTGCTTCAGGCCACTGGTGACTCCAACATGTTCTAAACAGTAATTGTGGTAATTACAAAACTTGCAACAAGAATAACAAATAATATTTTGTTTTTCAAACTGCACCACAATTAGCTGTAGCATTACATTGGGTTGTGGGAGGAGCTTCTATTATATGCCAGGCCCTGAAGACAAGGGGTGGCAGGGAGAGATGGGGCTTCGGGGCCGACAAAGAAATAGAGAAAAAAATCAGGAGTTGGGGAGAGGCAGCTGGAAAAGGCAAAAGCCACAGCACCTAAGTCTATTAACCAGGCTTCCCCACAAAGCATCAAGTAAGGTCATACAAAAGACCAGTCTGTGACCTTCTTCATTCGTAAGTTTTTGGTAAATTCATAACACTTGAGTTTCAGCCTTTAGATGAAGGTATATCCATATTTCTTAATCCAAATTTCCAGAAAAAGCAGAAATCTACTAATGTAGACTGTCCACTGGGATGTGTGCTCAGCACTGTAAGAAAGCTGATCCAGCCAAAGAACTTTTGTGATAGCTGAGTTCTAACACTGTTCTATCCCATTTCTGAGCATTTGGGTCTAGACAAATTTCATCATACTTAAGATGAAAGTCTTTAATTTTAGCAAATATATCAACTGGTGATCCATCAGGCCAAAGCCATGGCCAATCTTTGGACTGCCAGGCAGACACTGTACAAAACGCGCCACAACCTGGTCCCCCAGTCATCAGGCTTCCACTTGAGGGGCTGGTCTCCACCCTACAAAGAACTCGGACAGTAGTTGTAGCGCCCCCTGGGCATCTATTCTTTTCTTCTCTGAATTACACTGTCATTTTCCCATTGGTAGCCTTGTTTTTGCTTTTCATCTGATGGGGAAAATTTCAGGTCCTATAGAAGGTCTTTGCATGGAGCACGGTTATCAAAGAGGTGGTAACTGCCTGACTTATGACAATGGGTACTCGAAATCCTTTCTTCTGGTTTGGGGGACCTTTGCTTGAGAAACTGCTCTCAGAATGGGCTGTGTTCAAGTGTCTGCATCCTAGGGACAGGTGCATCATCCTCTGTTACAGATTTCCAGGGCCTCTGTGGTAGGTACCATAGTATGAGTTTTGAAGCCTTCCATTTCTTCTTTTCCTTTGAATCTTTCCTGGTCATATCTGTTGTAGGCAGCTGGGAAAGGGTATTTGGTGTATAACATGGGATCCACAGGTGTGGTATTTGGGGCCAGTTACTGTTCAGGTACATTCTATTCTTCTCTTTCCTTTACAGACTGAAGAATTGCAAAAATATTCTTGGAAACTGTGCTTCTGATCCTCCCCCTTGCCCTGTCCCCCACACTCTCTCTGCTGACAATATCTTGGGTCACATTTACCTCAGCACCCCTGAAACTCTTGTGCTTTAGCGCAGTTATATCATCATCAGATCAGACTTGATTATAGATCTTTTCTTAGCCTTAATTTTTACTTTGATTGCACCCATTTTTTCCATTGACATAGCTTTAAAGAGTCTATCTGTTTGGTTTGTACAATCCCTTCTTTGGGAATCTCCAACAGGCAGCCGATCTCCCTTCATCAAAGTGCGCACACTCTTCATCTTCAGTTCGTGGTTTCTTTGCTTCTGCTAACACTTCATCTGCTGCGCGTTTACCTTGAGCAGACCCCTGGAGATCTATCTCCAGGGGGGGCACTTCCGTCTACACTCCCCGACGTGGATGTTTTGCCATGAGATATCCAAGTACATCTTTTCAGTCAGGACTTCTAACCACAGGAATGTTTTCAGTGGGTGCAGTAGGATATAAACAGTAGGGTGAGAAAGGTACCCACTATTACGTAGAAACAAGATGGAATCCAATGCACAGTACTCTCGGGCTGGCCTTCCTTTCCACTCTCCCAAACTACAGAGTTGGTCTGGACAGTCAGGCTGCTAGAAGGCCTGACGGTTGCTTTGTCTCCCTTCACCACAATCTCAGAACAGTCGTGTGCTGCGTAATAACGGGGATACGTTCTGAGAAACACGTCATGTGACTTTGTCATTGTGTGAGCATCATAGAGTGTACCCACACAAACCTAGATGGTATAGCCTGCTACACACCTAGGCTCTACGGTGCTAATCTTACGGGACCACCATCATATATGTGGTCTGAAACGTCGTGATGCAGGCGCATGACTGTATTGCAGAACGCTGAGCACGATTCACTCACCTTGTTGGCACCTCGATGAACCAGCAACACTAACAGTCATCTGCACCTGTGATGGCAGCAGGGCAGCACCCTCCCGAGCCTCCGAGCACCCCTCACTATCAGGCCTCGTAAGGTCGTATGAGATCATCTTACCAGGTCTTTCCCCTCTTGATGTCTTTTTTTTATAGAAACAGTGTCCAAAGTGTATGTCTACAGTAAACACCTCCATTAAGAGGGTTTCGCCTAAGACTTCACACTTAACATGTCCAAAATTGACCTCTTGATCCCCTGCCCACACCCACCCAACCTGCTTCTCCCCGTCCTCCTCATCTTAATCAACAGTACTACTCAGTTGATGAGGCTCTTCACCAGAGTCATCCTTAGTTTTTCTCTTTCATTCCCATCTTATTTCCAGAAATCCCATCTCTGGTCCAAACCACTCATCTCTGGGGAAGATTTCTTTAAAAATCTTCTAACTAGTTTTCCTATTTCTATTTTTAACCCCCATCCCTCCCCCCACCCCCACATAATCTAGTCTCTAAATGGCAGCCAGAGGCTCCTTTCAAAAGGCAAATCAGATTGTGTCATTTTCTTGCAATAACTCTCTAGTAGCTTCACTGGCATTTAGAACCAATCCAAAGTCCTCCCTGAGGCCTCCAAGTCCTACATGGTCGTGTCCCTGGTTGTCTGTCTGACAGCAATTCACACACTTGATGAGTTCCCTCTGCTCATCACACTAGCTTCCTTGCTGGTCCTCACATGCCAAATACAGGTCTGCCCTGGGTCCTTTGTACTTGCTGTTCTCTCAGCCTGGAACCTCTTCCTCTAGGCAGCCCAAGGCTGGCTTCTCCATTCATCCACTTGCCTGTTCATAGATGCCTCTCATCTTGAGAACCCCATCTAAAATATCACTCTCATCCCCTCAATCTTCTTTATTTATCATCATAGCGTTTATGGTTACCCAGTATTACATAGGTATTTTTTTGTTGATTTCTTTATAATATTTGTCTAATAAACTAAGACCCCCGAAGGCAGGGACTCTGCTTTGTTGTCTGCAGGGTCCTCCACACCTGGAACAATGCTTGGCATCATATATATGTGTAACACATGTCTGTTTAAGGAATGGCTAGATGGGAAAACTGGAACTTAAGACAAACTGCCCTTATTTCCTTGTTTTTCCCAAGGTCAGTTTTGCCAAGGGTAAGATAATCCAGTGTACAAATAACATAGGCATCCGTGATTGGAAATGGACTGTAATTTGAACTCAAGTCCTGTTGAATCCCTTGGTAGCTCCCTGCTGATGGTTGTAATAAAATTTTATAATGGGTTGCCCAATGAAACTTAAAACTAAACTCTGTTTTAATTATTTCCCCCTAGTGTTTCTGAGTAAAAATCCCAGCCGTGACCACACACAGAGTCAGCAGGAGATGATTTACTGGAAAAGCAGTATGCCCAACCTGGGACTGGTACAGCGGTATCAATATCATATTTGCTAACTTGTGTTGCCAACGTGGACCTTTCCAGGGAGTTTCAATGGCAGACTCTTAATCTGCCTCCAGAGCTGCATGCACAGCTCCAACAGCCCTGAAACAAGCTTGTAACGTCAGTGCATGAATTATTCAAGTGAGCAAAGAAAATACGTCATGACTTACGTTTACCCCATGTAATAACAAATGAAGAAGAACATTTATTATTTACTTACTTTGGTTACATCAGCTTTTTAAATTGTTCTAGTCGGACTATAAAACTCCACCAAATGTCTCAGACTGACCTCCATAGCAGAGTAGAGAAGTTTGCAGTGGCAGTGAGGACACAGGTTTGTTTCCATCTCATGTATAAACCTGTGGAAGCAGCTTACATTCCTTCTGCCCCTTGTTATAGTAGACTAAAATACACTTGAAAATTTCCAAAAAACCCAGCATTTTCAGGAAACAACAACTACAATAGCCTTCCTCTTTATAGGAAAAGAAACGAACAATTTAAAATACATATAGAAATTTGTGGAACAAGATTTGACTGTCTACAAACGAATATATAGAATAGGGACTTTCTCTAAATTTCTCTTTTTTGTATTTCTAAGTGTCCTGCCTTTGCTCACGCGTTGATTCCACAAATATTTACTGAGCATCTGGTGTGTTCTACACACTGTGCTACATAGAGCTAGAAATATGCAATGTCGAGGACAGACATGGATGTAAACATGTATTATTGTTATAATTAAATATATTCTCTCTGATTAAAATGATCTTGGTTTTCATAAAAATTTGAGGGGAAAAATAGGGGAAGGAATTGTCAAAATTTCAAGAAAAATCTTGTAAACCAACAATTCAAATGAACTGAATAATCAGGTTGCATCCACATGGCTATGGAAGAATTGGGTTGCAGAAGTTCAGAAAATATTTTCAGCTTTTGAAACTGGTCTCTGATACTCTTAATAGTATCATTTTAACTGTTTGTTTTTTTTTTTAAGTCTCTTCCACAAGGTTCTATGAACCTAGTGGCCTCCCCATTGCCAATGCCCAGCGCCTCCAATGCCCAGAGCAGGACCAGCAGCCCAGAGGTGGTGAGGCCAGAGCTCTCACGCAGACTTCTGGAGGAACTGCTCATTGTGCATTTCAGGAAGGAATTTTGAAAAATGCATTCTCCATTTCACATAACATTTGTGGAAAACTTTACTTCAGATCTGGCCTTAGAAAAACTGAAGAAGACATTGATCCTTTGTAAAGGATCCCTTACAAAGGAGACCTTTCTCCTTTGTAAAGAGAACCTCCTCACAGTGGTTTCCTGGCGCTTAATGTTCCTTGTCCACAGACAAACCTGCTCCTGGGAAATGATTCTGATAGAGTCACTCATACCAAAGTTCAAATGTCTGATGTGTCTCTCTCCTTTCCCATCGGCATTTGTACTAATAAGGCTCCACCCTTTAAACAAGGGGAATCACTTCTGAATTTCTTATTTTATCGTCTGTTAATTGAAGTGTAGAGTGATTCCAGCTCTGACATTCTGTGGTTCTCAATGTGTAGCGTCCTGTTTGTCCAGGTATTATGGGTCGGGGGGAGTTGGAGGGGAGAGCAGAGGGTAGAATTTTCTTTGTGGAAGGCCCTATTATCAGTTAGTTACTTACAAGTAACAAAAAACCCAACAGTATCTTAGTCAATGATGTCATTTAATTACTCACGTAACAAGAAGTCTCAGGTGGGAGTTTCTGGAGTGAGTCAGCAGCTCAGCTCCGGCAGCCACTGAGTCAGTCTCTGCTACTGGCTGGTCTTCCCTGCTTGACCACCTAAAGGTCTGCAGGAGCTCCAGGCATCACGTCCTCACGTAGGTGTTCAAAGAAGGAGGGGGAAGGGGGGGCAACGGGTAGACTTATGGGCCTTTCGCCCTTTACCTGAGGAGAACCTCCTCCGAAGCCCCCAGGAGAATCTCCTTACTTACTGGGCAGAACTGAGTCATTCCACTACCTCTAGTAGCAAGGAGTTAACAGAGACCAATCCTGAGTTATCTGCTATGGTAGGCATATTGAGAACTGAGCAAAAATCGAGGCTTTGTTAGCAAGAAAGCAAGGAAAAGTGTCGCTGGAAGGCGGTCAATAGTGTCTGCCACAACCTTGGGACCACATCACCAAGGAGCTGCTCTGAGCAGGTCAGCGGCCAGGCTTGAAAACGGCTGAGTCAAACGACCGCCGAGGCTCTCTCCAATCCCCCCAACTTTCCGTCTCCTTCCTTGCAAACGTTCAGGTTAAGAGGGGAGGAGGATGTGTCATAGAATAGACAGGTAGGTTCTAAATTAAAAGAGAAGCAGGATGTTGTAGCTATGTTCAACTTTCCTATTCTCATCGTTTGTTTCACCTTTTTATTCTTTGTTTCACAGAATTTATTCTGCTGAACACCTTCTTCAATAATATCTGCAAACTTGCTAGTAAAAGCAATAGGTTTTTCTCGCTCAGGCTACTCGCTCACTGAAATGGTCCAGAGATGATTGTATTCAGTTTTATTTTCAAAATCTCCACTTATCAAATGCTAACATGCTAAGAAAACAGATGGTTTGATCTGAGGCTTCCTTTGTTGTGTGCAGGCTAATGTTTTCAACATCGTGCCAAGATCTGATCTGTAATTTTAAAGTTGCTGTTTTCCCAGGCTGAGCTTGGGATACTGTTAAAATTCTCAGTCTTCATGAGAGGAAAGCAAAATTTTTGCATGAGAGCTAATTCAAGAAAAAGAAGCGTGTTCAAAGGACACATTTTTCCCAGTCAAAATAGAAATAGTTTTATTGATTCCAATGGAAAAAAAGTCTCTATTTTTAGGACATAGAGTACTGACTGCATTCAAAAGAGGAATGTCGGTTTTCAAATTCTCACTTCTTTCTTAGCTATTGAAATATTGATATCTTAGTATCTTTGAAAAGAAGCAAACTTAGATTCATCTTTCTAATCTTTCATCTTTTATAGTTGGGTAGAGTTTTAGAGTTCATGACATTTGTTCACACACATTATTTCATGTTGTCTTCCAATTAACCTACCAAAAGTATTATTATTATTCCCATTTACAGGTGAGAAAATTGAGGTTCAAAAAAAATAAAATGACTTAACTAAGGTCACAGAGTGTTAGCTAAGGATTTAGGGCTAAAATGAGATTGTTATAGCTATTGCAACAGTTACTAGTGTTACTAGTGTCTCTTCTACGTGAAAGCGCTGTTCTGACACTGGAAATAATAAAAGAATAATGATCAGAGCTAATATTTATTGAGCACTAGGTACCAGGCACTGTCCTGAATATTTACATGCATTATTTCATTTAATCCTCTCGAGAAACCTGTGAAATAGGAACTATTAAAATTCCCATTTTATAGATGTGGCAGCTGAGGTCTGGGGCCTTGCCTAAGCTCATACTGCTGGAGATGGGGAATTGTGGGCTCTGGGTGGTTTAACAAGCACAGGCCTCTGTGCCTCGGTTGCAGTTATCTCCTCCCGTGCTGGCTGGAGCTACATCTGCAAGCATCGGCTGCCGTGATACATGGCTGCTCTTTGCAGCGCTGCTGCATTTTTCCATGACTCTCAAGTTACCGTGATGCAAACCCAACCCAAAGAAGCTGAAGCAAAAAGGATGTCTGTTGACTCACAGAATCCAAGGGAGCGCCAAGCAACCAGACCACCCCCCACGACAGGGCAGGGACGCTGCTGGTCCAGGCACCACTGGAACAGGGACTTCAGTGCTGAGTGAACACTTGCCATCTCTTGCTTTTGTTTCTTTGTGCACGTTGGCTTACATTCTACTACCAACGGCTTTTTTCAAATGGTAAGAATCACAGTCACCAACAGCTCAGGAAATTCATCCTTTGACTTATACTAACAGAGAAGGTCTGACTGTCTTGGGTCTAGTTGGAAAAAATTCCACAGAAGGGCTCTGGTTGGCCTGGCTTGTATAAAAAGCCACCCCTGGATCAACCATTTGTAGCCAAGGAGATATATCATGTAAGAACATGTAAGAGCTTACATGGACAGTTGTGCGGTTTGTGTACTTCATGCCTGCATGAAGGGTGTGTGGGGATTGAAATCAAGCCCACACTCTGCTCACCAAGCCGTGCAGCCTGGAGTAGGGATCTTCCGAAGGAAAGGGATGCCCTTTGCTTCTCACAGACATGGGGACTTGCCAAGCTGGGCCCCCATTGGACTGAGCCCTTTTTTTTCACACGAAGGCATCAATTAGGCTTGTGGCTGCCCTGTGTAAAATACAACAGCTCTTTAGGAAATAATATATTTGTAGATGGAGGAAGAAAGGGGAAGTATCGATTTCAGAAAAAGAGGAGATACTCAACAGAACACTGAAAGGGAATGTAAGCCATTGGCAATACTCTAAGATTTCCTGCTTAGTAACAATGAGTGGATTCTCTTTAGAAAACTATTTCTATTTCATGGAAATTTTTAAAAAACAATTCCACAATTAAGTCATGAAAAATGATAAACAGAGGCTAGTGTGGGCAAAAACCCCTGCGAGGCCTGAGAGCACCTTGGGAAGCAGCCTGCTCCTTTCCCAGGCGGATGCCTGCCCCTCTTTGAGGATTTGGAGGCTCTCTTGCAGTGGATTTCAATTAAACAATTTCATGGTTTTTGTGTGAAAAGACAGTCTGACGTTAAATGAGATGCCTGGTAGTCTGCGAGTCGCCACTAGCAGGGTGCTGCTGAAACAGCTCTGGTTACATTTGAGCGATATTTCTAGCACCAGGCTGTGGAGCTCTAAAGACTTGTTTTTTAAACAAACCTAAGTGATTTCTCATGGGTCAGAGTGTCAGAGTAAGGTTTTCTCTGGAATGCAGTGATACCACCTCTACCCAGCAGGCCCAGCATGTTCTCCAAGGCCAGGGGCTGTGTGAAGTGGTAAGACTGAGCGTGTGTCCAAAGACCGGTGGAGGGGCCGGACTCGGGAGCTGGAGCAGCTGGGCGCTGTTTCACACAGGCCAACCCTCAAGCCATGATGCAAGGGGCCCAGTGTATTTATCTGGGATGACCAGTTCCCAACAGAGATCTTGTTCCCTGGGACACACGTAAAATCTCAAGAGTGTGAGTTTTGCAAATATTATCAGGCAGAGTGCAGCCAGGGAAAAAATCTGATACTTCAAGGGCTAGAGCAAGAAACTCTAGCATTTGCTCCTCTGCAGCCTCTTGCCAGCTTAAGTAGCTTTTGAATTTCAGACTCTCCGTGGGTGGCTTCCATTTTCCTTCGCTCCTCATTGTACCTGGTGTTTTCCTCCAGTTATCCTTCTTTGATAGCCCAGACTCATGAGTCTTTGATTTCCCACACCTTTCCGCTCTTCCCTTCATCTTTCTTCATTCGATAACTAGTCAGGATGTAGAGAAATGAACAGCAGTGGAGAATGGGAGCAGAAAGTTGTGCCAAAGCCACTCTGGACAAGGAGTCCAGTCCTCACCGTCATGATTCTCCTTCTCTCCTTCATTTCTCTATTTTCTTCTTCTTTTTTTTTTGGAAGATTGGCCCTGAGCTAACATCTGTTGCCAGTCTTCCTCCTTTTTTTTCATTTTTTTCTCCCCAAAGCCCCAGCTGGTAGTGGTATGTCACAGTTGTAGGTCCTTCTAGCTGCTCTGTGTGGGACGCTGCTTCAGCATGGCATGGTGAGCGCTGTGTAGGTCCGCACCCAGGATCTGAGCTGGCGAACCTGGGCGGCCGAAGCAGAGTGCAAGAACTTAACCACTACACACCAGGCCGGCCCCTCTATTTTCTTCTTATGCTTCACTCATCATCTGTTCTCCACTTATTCTTTTGTCTTTCTTTTTCTTCTCTACCTACGACCAAGCCCTCCTTACAGAACTTCTTGTGTCAGGAAAGCTAACAGCCTGCTAAGTACAGTTTAAATTTGATTATCATTTGCTCAGTTAAAACAACATCTCTTCAGCAAGGGACTCCAGGGACTTCCTGGGGCGTGTGCGGGTGTGTGGGGGTCAGTGGGCTGTGCACACACATTCTAACTCTGCCTCGCCTTTCCCTGTGTGCAGACTTGCTTTGGGTGAGCAGAAGTCACACGTCTCACTTCCGGGTGGAAGCTCCAAGAGCCGGGGCATGCTTTGCCGTACTTGTTCCCTCTGCCACAATGACTGGCCACATTTGAGTAACTCAGGCTGCCCCCGCAGCCTGAGTCCTGGAAAGCGGACGACTTTGAGCAGAGGCACAGCTGACCTGCATTAGGCATGTAGCATAAACAGGAAATAAACTCTCCCTGTTTTATGCTGTTGAGGTTCGCAGGCTGTTTGTCGCTGCAGCATGACGTAAGCAGCCTTACCTTATGTTACAGCGCAGGAGCTGGTGATAACAGGCAGACAGAATGACGTGTTTCCTACTGAGTAGCCCTCGTGGAAAATTTCTGTTCGCACCATGAAATTGCAGCTCACGACTTACTGAGATCAGGAAGGTAGGCCAGTGACAGGGACTATTTCTGGTGCTTCGCCTCTTCGTTGTACTTTTGCTGCAGACAGGAAAGAACTATACCAAATCAATCACAGTGCTGCCCTGGAACGTCTTCTGCCCACTCCCTGTTCTCCGGCACTCATCTGGGCCTGGTGGATCTTTACTGGTGACCTCTGGGGTTAGGGGCACTCTCTCTCCTTTATTGTGTGGTGGAAGCAAGGGCAGGTCCTTCTCTAACTACCCACAGCTGAGACCAAGCTGTACCTTTAAACAAGACTTGATTGAAGATTTGGGGAAAATGCAACACCAGGAAAAATTTATATTCCTGACCAGGCACAACCTGTTATAGGGTCTCCTGGCTCTCTTCCTCTCTCCTGAGCAGATGGAAGCCTCTAGCCTGTTACACTCACCACCCTTACACTCGGCCCATATCAGAAATGCTCCAGGACTCTCCCTGCCTTAGACCTCTAGCCCCAGAGAGAAGGAAAATTTTCTCTACTAAGTAGCTTACAAAGTTCTTATTTCTTATCCCAGGCCTGATCATTTCCCAAGATGACTGATTCTAGGAGCATCTGTTCCTTTTGAGGAAACTGCATCCTCATCTTCATGTACCATGACCTAACCCTACGGCTCCAACAAGACACACACACAATTGTACGAGAAAGAATAATATAGGCTCTGCTGTGCTAACAACCCAAGACCCCAGAAGGATGGCTCATGGTTCAGAAAGGTCTTCTATGTGGTCTGTGTACTGGTATTCAGGAGAACTTTTGATCGTATTTCTATAGTGTTTATTTTTTAGAATGAATTGAATTTATTAATTCCAGACCTTTCCTCTTCCTTGTCTGGCAAAATCCTATTCCTTTAAGTATCAGTTTCTCTGTGAAGCCTTCCCTGACTCTGGTCAGAGTGAATCCCTGCATTCTGGGTAATTTCACAGCACGGTCCTCCACACTTTTTGACAAAATTATTTACCTTGTTATATTGTGATTTGCCTTTTTTGTGTCTTTATCCATTTACCACAAGATGGTTTCCTGAGGACAGGAATTCATTATTGTTCATGTGTCTGTCCCAGTGCTGTGCACAGTACTTGGAAGGTAGGGGCTCTGCCATATACATCAACTGTTTGGATGCGTGCCATCTAAAGGCATCATCAGGGCCGGCCCCGTGGCTTAGTGGTTAAGTGCTCGCGGATCCCGGGCGCGCACAGACGTGCCGCTTGTCCGGCCATGCTGAGGCCGCGTCCCACATACAGCAACTAGAAGGATGTGCAACTATGACGTACAACTATCTACTGGGGCTTTGGGGGAGAAAAAAAAGGAGGAGGATTGGCAATAGATGTTAACTCAGAGCCGGTCTTCCTCAGCAAAAAGAGGAGGATTAGCATGGATGTTAGCTCAGGGCTGATCTTCCTCACAAAAAATAAATAAATAAAGGCATCATCATCTCCCCATTCGTTCCTGGATTGTGCATGTGTGTTTATGTGTCGTGGGGTGTGGAATATAATCATATCTGTGTAGCATCACTTATGAAGGGATGTGTCCAAAATGGTCCATATTGAACCTGTCAAAATAGTTCATGGATTGAAATATACAAAAGGTTTGAGAAATAGTTATGTAGGCAATCACATCCTAAAAAGAAAGTTTGAGCTTTTTATTTGCCAAATAAGGCTTCCCATATACCATGGTAGTAACCTTATATTTACCCCGTTATATTTATTCCTTTTATAGTTAAAATTAAAACATTTTCTTTTTTTCCCTTAAAGGCACATAACACATTACTGTATCCTTAAACTGGTAGCTTGAGATATTTTTAATATGAAATAAAGAAAATGATCAATTTTTTTAAGAGATAGAGATTTTTAAGCCTGTAGGATAAATCAGCATTTAAAACAAATTTCTTCACCTGAGTTCTCCTTTTCTGGTTTCATCTCTTATTTTTTGTGAGATGAGCATGGTAAACTCTGCTGCAAAACAGAAAAAGAGAGAGTGCAGATTTTAACTGAGTTATTGTAGAATTGCATTGCTACGTTTCCCCCTCTATTATCAGCAATGGTATTTTGTCATTTTTCAACCCCCTGCAAATATCCTTTTTTTCCCCATAAGTCAAAAATGTCTTCTTTAGGGCATACAGGATAAGCCGTAATAACACATTTGAAAGCTCTAAATAACTCTCTTCTATCAATGTACACAGTGAATGTTATTAATGGGAAACTCTTTGCATGGGCCCTGAAAATAGCCAATAACTCAACTTGTCAGCATTTTGATAACTCCAGGCTTCAATTTAACATGAAGAAATATAGGATTCAGTTTAGCGGTTTCAAAAGCAATGAATACAGATGATGAAATCTCTTCTTTCAGGCAAAGAGACTACAAATTATTATACAGAGACACTTATTTCTAATAATGTCATTTCAATTTACTTCTCAGTTGCCTGATATTAGAAGTATTTGTCTAGGAATTGGATGAGAATTTAATCATAATTTCAGAGATTCAGGCCCAATCTCAGAGACCAACTGAAAATCTTATCAGCAACTGAGTGGCAATGCTTCTCATCCATTTCCTATACTTTCTTGTCTCCTTTCTCTTCTTACCTTCCAAGTTTACTGCTAAACATCCCAGAAATAGCTCTCTTTCAGATGGGAATTAACCAACAAACCTGGGTGTGGTTTTTTTGTTTTGTCCATCCTTATTCCCTTCAAGACACAGATCAGCCCTCCTTTTTCTGAAAACTCCCTCCGTCCTGTGCCAACACCCTCAGTCTGCGTGAATGAGAAGAAACAGATGTTCTTGGAGTCAGGCTGCATTGAGCTGCTGGCAGGAAGGACAGTAAGACTGTTACCCGGAATGGCAAACTTCCATTACCAGGATGCTCTCCTCACTAGCAAGGCCACTCCTCAGACTGGAAAGCCTTCCAACTCCCATTGTTACGCCATGGGAGTGCTACCTGCTGCCTCCCAACTTCACCCAGCTGCAGAGATGTGGACGTCCCTTTCCTATAAGATTCCCCAGTAGCCTACTTTAGCCAGCAGCAAGTGTTGTGTTGTCTTTGGTGTTAGTGCCATACCTGCCTTAACACTTGGGTTTTCCTTCTCTGTGCTCCCAGGCACCTGGTGCTTCCCTCCCATACCAGTCTCTGTGGTAACCATCTGCGTGCTCCTCTGGGAGTGGACTGGGCCCCGGGCTCCCTAAGGGCAGGTCCCTCATATTCTGCTTACTGTGTCCAGAAAGCCCAGCATGGTTCTCAATAAATGCCATTGAATGAATGGTTGAACGGCCAAAAATTACAGAAGAAGATACAAGAAATGTTAGCTTGGGTGCTTCTCCACATTTATAGACCTCATGTATCCACTTTCTAATGGGATTTTATTTAGCCTCTAAAATCAGCCGTGATGCAAGGAGCAGGCCCGCTCTTGGAGATGGACTGTTGTAGCGAGGAGCAGCGATGTGCTGGTAACTGTTTATACCCGCGTGGTGTCCCGCGTGCAGCATTGCAGAGAGATGAGCAGCGGCACAGCCTTCTACAGTGTTTCCGTCATACAGCTACAATGGAAGAGAATTACCTCCACAACATAGATAATAGTAGCATGTAGTGCAGTCATTAAGGGGTGGAGGGGTTTGAGTATTTAGTACCTTTAAATATGATGTATTTTATTGTAAGTTTAATATAATTTTTAATAATGGCTGTGTGTAACAACTGCCTTGCAAAGTTCCGGATAATTTAATAATTTGCTCTCATGATCCTGTAGGAGCTGGCTTCAGACACTGCTGGATAGGACTCTTCTTCTCCACCTGACTTCAGGACCCAGACTTTCCCCATTAGCCTGAAACCCACACAGGATCCCTTCCACCACTTCCTTGCTAGCACTCGCAATCAGGAAAATCTGCTATTTGATTAAAACAACTAGTTATTTTGGTTACTGGCAGAGAAGTACATAGGTTTCTAAGGAACGGTAGATAGACCAGAAAGCAGATTGGGACATTCATTAACTCTTCAGAACCTGGAGCGTTTTATTGAGTATTCTGAAATGCGGTTGAAGAGCCTGCATCAACTTAGTAATTTTGTATTTGGCAGCACAGCACATTTCTAAGCCTCACCACCTCCCAAGTCAAGCTCAGGCACTGATTTCTGTCCAACCATATTTTCTGGCCTATATGCCTCCTTCTCAACCTTCTTGACTGTACAAACAACCTTTGAAATCCCATTTCATACCAGAATTGTCTCTTGACTTTTTGGGGGAAGGTGATGATTTCACCACCGTTACTCTACTCCTACTGCCCCCACCACACCACATCAGATTTTCTCTTCTTTTTCTAAAAGATCACATCAAAACACTTCTCTGGGCCTTGATTTTGTGAATATCTTATGAATATATTGAATATTTTCATTGCTCTATTCTTTTCTGTTTCCCTTTTAGACTGCCTACTCTTGAGCGGTGCTCAGGAATCTCACCCATTTAGTTTTCTTTGCTTCTCACTCAGTGAAGAATCATGAACAGCTTTGTAAATGTCTTCACAGCTTCAGGAATGGGGATATTCATGATGCACTGATTGATAGGTGTAGAATCATGCTTGTGAGTGGCAACAACAATGATCAATCTTAGAGCACCATTTCTCATTAAAGAGTAAGTAATGATGATGAAAATAATGCTCTGAAACTGCTGGCATGGTCCCTGTGTTTTAGCTCATTATGCATGCACCACAGCCTATACAGAAACTGTGCCAAGACACACTCTCAAAAATCCACAATCATTGTGTCTTTCTTTATATATGTTATGAATACATGACACATAAACAAATTCTAGCTATTTCGTGCATTAAGAGTAATGAAACAATATTTCAGTTGCCTTATCCTTTAAAACAGAAACAACCATTAGGTTTTATTTCTAAATGTTTAATTCATCAGCACAATCATCATCATCTGAACAACAGATGGCAGACACTTTCTGGGACTCTATTTCTAAGTAAACAGCATTTTTTGAACAGTTCTGAGAGAACATACAGTATTTACATTCCTCTCAGTTCTTCTCTGTATTTTGCCCAAGTTTACAAGCATATATGCGATGAGAATGATATCACTGAAGAGCAAGTGCATTCTCTCAAATCTGGTTAAGGAGAAAAACTAAACTAGACTAAAGGAGAAACCCTTTCAGAGAGATTTTTTTGGTTGGGTTGCTTTTTTTTTTAATTTACATACAGCTTACTCAGTCTTTTTGTAAGGGCGCAGTTATCATTTCCATTTCTGTTTTCTTTGCTCATAAACACCTGACCAAACGTAATTCACTTTATTAACGGCTCTCTAAATAGATTGAGTTTGCTGCCTTAGGGGGCAAAGCCTGGAGGCCAGAAAGACCTGAGTTGTCTGGCCAAGCTCTGGAAGTGCCAATGCACGTGCTTGGACTGAAGACACAGGACAGACCGAAATGCAAACAACAGCAGCAGACACCAAGGGCGCTGGGCACAGGAGAGAGGGACAGAGAGGAGGCTCGCCTCCTCTGTCCTCCATGTCTGCAAGGCCAGCTTTGGGCACGATATTTGTGAATTCCAGTGATGTGCACAGATCCAACGAGCTCAGAAATCAGAACAGGCAGATGTTAGTAAAGCCAGCTTACTGGAATTTCTGGAAACAACAATTTCACCATTGGACATGAGCCTTTGGTCATTGGAATTATGAAACATATAAACCAAAATTTAAAAGAAAAATAAAATAGATAAAATGAAGTTGATGCAAACCATCAAATGAATGGGTTTAGTGGGCTCACAGGAATTTATCCTGACTATAGCAGGAGTACTATAGTTACATTTCTGAAGTTTGTTCTGACAGTGCTGATTTCTGGGCTGAAAGATCACTGGGCACAGGTTGTTGGGGGTCCTATTGAATTAGCTGGCTGCGTGCTGTTAGAAAGCAATCACATATTCCGTACAGCTAAGATTAAGGTAGGACAGGTGCACTGAGAGGTCGAAATGTTTGTGACTGTTAATTACAGATTTTGCTCAGAATTGTATGTCTTTCACTATATTTCTTTACTCCCAGGTTGATCTGATACTTGACCAACAAGGAGTAACTGGAGGGAAAAGTAATATATTTTTAAATATAAATTTCACCGCCTAAATTATGATCAGCAACATACAGTTAAATGTTGCTGCATGGTTGGTTATCTTTGGGGGCCACGTCGGCCCCCCAAATCACCCCTATTAGAGAGCACAAGCTCTGCCTCTGACTCGGGACTATTACAAGCCTGACTTTATTTCTTCAACAGCAGACACTCACTAAGCGCCTACCCTGGGACAAGCATAATGTTGGGTAACGTATTCCCAGCTAAAGCAACAAACTACAAAACTTTGAATGGAAGTGGAAAAAAGAGTGTAGAAATACAAATTATATTTTGCGGTTTTGCAGAGAACTGATTGTGGCTGAGCAGTCCTGGCCTTCGAGCAGCACAGGAACCACAAGTTCTTTGTTTGACCCACTGGTTGTTTTCCGTTTTTAATTAATTCAGTATCTTAAAATTAGGGACTTACACACACACAAAATCCATATTTCTATATTCTCTTGAAAAATCAGAAAATCTGGGCCAGTATTTCTGCAGGGCCACCATCCCCTGGATGTGAATAGATGACACTTGAGCTCTCCATTCAGGACAGTCTCCCAGTCCCAGGGAGGGGTGCCTGGTGCCACCACACCCAGGGCTTCCCCCATTTATCCTACCTGCCTGGCCCAAAAGACGTTTGGGATCTTTGTTGTAGAATTTCTCACAGCTGTTGTCTTAGATTCTCTAGGAAAACTGTGTGACCTTGAGCAAGTCACTTCTCCTCTCTGTGCCTCTGTTTCCTCATCTCTAAAGCAGTGGTGGGGCCGGCCCCGTGGCTTAGCGGTTAAGTGCACGTGCTCTGCTGCTGGCGGCCCAGGTTCAGATCCCGGGTGCGCACCGACGCACCGCTTCTCTGGCCATGCTGAGGCCACGTCCCACATACAGCAACTAGAAGGATGTGCAACTATGACATACAACTATATACCGGGGCTTTGGGGAAAAAATAAATAAATAAAATTATAAAATTATAAAGCAGTGGTGAACACAGTACACCTTCCTCACAGTGTGGGTGTGAAGATCAAGCAACCCTGGAAAAGTGCCTGCTGCAAAATAAATGCTATACACGTGTGAGCTGCTGTTATTAATTTACTATTAAATAAATGTATAATTACATAATTAATTAATTGTTGATTGATTTATATATAACTATTAAATTATATGATAGTTAAATGATTTATTAATTCTATCTGATTTCTCTTCATGTTACATTATCATCCTCAATATGTCAAGAGTAATCAATAAACTATAATTTACTGTGATATATCTTGTTGGTGGTCAGAAGCAGATTTACTATGAAATTAGTGAACTTCAGAGCCCGTCATTTTCATGGATCATTTCCAAGACCTGGGAGAAAACTTAGAAATGTGTTCATATAGTCATATGTTTTTGTACAATTTGCCAAAGGAAGATATTTTTTCCAGTTAAAACAACCGTCTCTTTCCACTCCAATTTTTCCTTTGTCATTCTTGCTCTTGGGTATCAGAGGTTTTAGAATGGCATGGGTTTGGGGATACAGATAAACGGAGTTGATCTGGGGAAAAATGTATTTTTGGCTTAATGGGGCATATTTATGTAGTTCATGGTCAGTTCTGGTTCTGTTATTTTTTGCTAGATGTCCAGGTATAGGAAAGACCTCCAGGAATATTATTAATAATTTTAATAATTTTATTTATTTTTTAAATAATTTTATTTATTTATTTATTTTTCCCCCCAAAGCCCCAGTAGATAGTTGTATGGCACAGCTGCACATCCTTCCAGTTGCTGCATGTGTGACATGGCCTCAGCATGGCCGGAGAAGCAGTGCGTCGGTGCACCCGGGATCTGAACCCGGGCCACCAGCAGCGGAGCACGCACACTTAACCGCTAAGCCACGGGGCCGGCCTTTAGGAATATTATTATTGTCCACAGTGCTGACTCACCTAACATGTAACATGGAGTGTAGGGCCAGAGATTATGTTGCACTATGAACATGCCCTATCAACTCAGCCCTAGATATGAGGGCCGTGCAGGAGAAACAAGGCTTGGAATGTACAGACCTGAAGCCAGTCTGCTGAAATTTCTTCTAATTATTAGACATGCAAAGTTGTTAGTGGAAGATTTGTTTTCTCTACAACGCTGACTCAAAATGGAAGTTTTATCAGCGATAAACTAAATAATTTCCGACTATACAAGTTTAAATGTCTGTATATTTTTTTCTTTTTTAATGGGCATCATGCAAGAGAGAGTTTGTAAGAATTCTTGTGTTTATAGAGCAAAACTGTAGCAATACCACATGCATGGAATGTCTGTGTGTGAAGTTGCATGTCTTATGCATCTCAATGTATGGGATCATATGTTAGCCTGTCCAACGCCCCTTGTCCTGATAGGAGCTCCAGATGAGACAACATGTAACATTGACCCTGATATAGTGAGACCACGCACAAAATTGCCCCAAGTGCAGTGAAAGGGCCTCAACAAAAGAGTGTTCCACTGATAAAAATTCCTACACATATCCATCAACAAGTCAATGTATGTAGTATGGGAGTAATTTGATTTCTAATTTATATAGCTCTATACAATGTAGGAGCAATTTTTTAAATGCATTTTTTAAAAATTTAAGCTTTTATTTATTTATTTTTATTGAATAAATTTGACGTGTAAAGTTGATTTCATTAGGGATCATGTCTTCTTTCATCATGTTATAAAAGGTAATAAATTTTCAACATTGTTAAAGTTGGTGTTTTTTCAAAATTGTGATTCTAATAATATGTATAGAGAACTGAACAGAATGTAAAAAATAAAAAGATGAATCTCAAACAGATATTTTGAGAAAAACAATAGTAAATGGTTAAATTGTTTTGAGATCTTGGCTAGCCTAGTCCAACACTAAAGGTTGATTTAATCGTTTGTAAACTGTTTTCAGTAAGACAGACAAAACTTACATAGACCAGTGCTCAGGCTGAATGACCATACTGGGACTTCTCCATTCATGAAGACTACACAGAGTACACGGAGGCTGTGTTTACTTGTGTTATATGCACTTACATTATATGCAACAAAACACACTGGACCAGTGTCTTAAAGAACAAAGACAACTCAGTATTATCTCTGGAGTGCAAAAAGGTACGTAAAATTGTTGTTTTAAGTGAAAGAGTTTAGTCCTTCAGAGGTCATAATGAAGTGAGGGTCTTAAATAATACAAATTTTATGGGAATCATTTAATCATTGAATTTAATTCACTGTCACATGATGACTTGGAAAAATGTCAAAATGTCAAAACAAATGTGACTTATTTATCCAAACACTTCATAAAATAAAATAAATTAAATAATAGGAAAATAGGTACAAAATGAAGCGGTAAATCAGACATCACATACCACTCCACTAATGTGGATCCTCCCCTGGATCTGACAATATGTGCCACTGCACTACTGTAGATTCCACAGTGGATGCGACACACTCTGACCACTTGGTAATAATAATGCACAATTGTTACAAAAGGAAATCCTGCGAGCAGTTTTAAACTTTTTTTGCCAAGTGAAAATCATCTATTTTGAGTTTCTTCTACCAATGAAATACGTTCTGGACAATTACAACCTGTCATTGAAAAACATTTGCTATCAATTGTGTGACAACGGTGCAGTCATGAGAGATGAGGATCAAGGGCTGCGCGAACTCTTTAAAAACATGACTACATCACAGGCGTTGCTCCTCCTCTTCATCCCGTCGGATAAAAAGTTGCCTCTCAGGACCAGAAGTTATTAAGTACTTTGGTATTTTACAACAGTTTTGTTTGCTTTTCAGGTTCATCTGGTTGATGGCGTAGATTAAACACACACGCTATCTTGGATTATTTTTGAAGAGTAAGTGTAACAAGATAGTCCATCCGTAGTAGCGCTGGGGTTAGAGATAGAGATGGGGCAAGACTGGCCTGTTTGTGTTTGCAAGGGCTGCGTAAGGGGCTCACTATACTGGTCTATCTACTTCTATGTATATTAAAAATTCTCGGTTAGAAAAGTTAAATCTTTTTTTGTGTGGTGGTAAAACGAAAAAACTGATTTTCTGTTCATTCAAATTATGTACAGACCTAGATTTACTTATTAACTCAATTCCTCTACCGGAAGCTACATCAGAATTTTGGGCGGAAAAAACTCTTTAAGTCATTTCTCACTTTTCTATAGATTTTGTGCTCAAAAGTGATGGGCTATAAGAAAAGCAATGAAGATGAACATGAAATAAATAGACATATTTGGGGCACCAAGAAGCAAATTGTAACAAAAAATTTTCAGAGCACAATAAAAGTGGAATTCATTAAGAGATTAAGTTCCAATAGAAGTAATAAGTAGGATATTTGATTATTTGCTGATCCAACTAAGGGAAGAGAATGAATTAGAGGTACAAAGAAGAAAGATTTATATGATTTGCTGATTTGACATGAAATACTAATATCAATGAAGATAACCTAATATTCATAGCACATTTCCATCACTACAGAAAGCTGCCTTGTCCCAATTTTTAATCAACCTCTGCACCCCTACCCCCATAACCAGAGGCAACTGGTATTCTGATTTCTCCCACATAGCTTAGTTTTGACTGTTCCAGAATTTCATGTAAATGGAAAAATATGCTGTCTACTCTCTTCTGAATGTCTTCTTTCAGTCAAAATATTGTTTTTGAGATTAATCTGTATTGTTGTGTGTATCATCATATGGTAGATTGGTGACAATAGCCTTCTGATGAATCACATTTTTCTGTTGCATTGTCCCTTTGCAATGTAATATTGCTATTCCTCTCATCAAGAGACAGAGTCTATTTCCTACCCCATGAAACTGGGCTGCTTTTGTGATGTGATTGACCAATAGAATGTGGTGGAAGTGACATTCTTTGACTTCTGAATCCAAGCCTTAAGAGAACTTACAGCTTCTACTTCAAATTTTGGAACCTAGCAGCCATATAAAGAAGTCCAGGCTGTCCTGCTGAAGAAAGGGGCCACATGTAGAGAGAGAAGCCCTGGAGGATGAGAAGACCACCTAGATAAAGTGGCCACATAGAGGAGTTCTTAGGTGCCCTAGCTGACAGCCAGCATCAAGGCCCCAGGCAACTGGGTGAGGCCATCTTGGATCTTTCCAGCCTGGTCCAGGCAACAGATGAATACAGATGCATTCCGTATTATGCAGAGGGAGCCACGGCAAGACCAGCAGAAGAACCACCCTGTCAACCTACAGAAATGTGAGAAATAATAAATTGTTGTTGTTGTAAGTCACTGCGTTCTGAGGTGCTTTGTTACACAGCAACAGATGACTGACACTCAGTAGTTTGTGCCTTTTTACTGTTGAGTAGAATTTCATTGTATTGATATACTACCATATAATTTAGCAATTTATTTCCTTAATTGTTTTTTTTTCCAGTTTTGACTATAATGGAACAGTTGCTGTGAGAATTCTTGTACAGGATTTTTAAGAATATATTTTCATTTCCCTGGAGTGAATACCTAGGAGTTGAATTGCTAAGTTATATGGAAAGTATGTGTTTAAACTATCAAATTGTTTTCCAAAGTAGTTTTATATTTATACATTAACAGCAGCAATGTAAGAAAGTTACTTTTGTAACCCTCTGCATACTTAGTATTATCAGTCTTTTTAATTTTAGTTATTCCAGTTAGTTTGAATTGGTATATCATTGAGGTTTTAATTTGCATTTCCCTGATGACTAATGAGGTTTAGTATCTTTTCATGTATGTGTTGGCCACTTATGTAATTATAATCATTTAATTTATTTTGTGAAGTGTATGTTTCAGTTTTTGCAAATTTTTTAAAGATTGCTCTCTTTGTCTTTCTATTACTAAGTAGTAGGAATTCTTTATATATTCTGGGTATGAATCTGTTGTGAGATATGTGTATTGCAAATATTTTCTTCCTGTTGTGGCTTGCCTTTTTATCATCTTGATATCTTTCGATGCATAGAAGTTTTGAATTTTGATGGAATATATTTTATGATTATGATTTTTTGTCTGTCTATGAAATGCCATCTCTAAGATCATAAAGATCTTCTCCTATGTTTTCTTCTAGAAGCTTTACAGTTTTAACTTTTAGGTTTAGGTATATCAGTTATATTGAAAAAAGTGTACAGGTCCTTATGCATATGCATAGTTGTAATCTGCATCTCTGGTTGAACCCTGACCAATACATGGCTCGAGTACCAGGGACACTTACACAGCAGCTTAGACCCATAGCAGAACTTCCTTTTCTCAACTCCACTTAAAATTTATAACACTTTAGGTTAATTGGGTTAGAGTGGTACACCAAAATGATGTAAATTTTGTTTCCAAAACCCAATGAGACCCACTAGGCATTGTGACACTTTCCTAGGGGGGCCTAGATGCAGCAATTTTCCCTTCCCCTTGGAAAAGATATCTCAACATGCACTAGACCAGTGGACATCTAGAAATTTCAGAGATGGCTGGCTCTTGTATTTTTAGTGATTTATTTTCCACCTTTTGGCATGCATGTGTATTAACTATTTGCCTAGAATACTTGTTACTTCCTGCTCACCAATCAGCATGGCCTCATCAATGTAATGAAATGATGTGATGATGTGGAATGGAGTGACTGGGGTCCCTGAGTTCTAGATTATGACATAGGGCTGGAGAGCTGACATAGCCCTGAGGTAGAACTTTAAAGTTGTACTATTGGCCCTGCCATCCAAAAGGAAACAGTTTCTGATGATCTTCACTAATACATATGGAGAAAAATGTGGTAATGAGCTCTATAGCTATGTACCATGTACAAGGGGATGGCTTGATTTGCTCCAACAACAAGACATATCTGGAAAAGCAGCTGCAAGTGGAGTCACCACCTGATCACATTAACATATGGTCATTTTCGGAATTTCATCTGCTTTCTGCACAGGCAAAATAAGTGAATTCAGTGGGGATGTTGTGGGAATCACCATCTTTTGAGGGCATCTTTCTAGTGTTTGATGTGACAATAATGCATCTTTACTTCCAGTAATGCAACATTACCTTGAGTTTACCATTTTGGTAGAGCAGTTCTAGTGGCTTCCTCTTGGCTAACTTTACACCTCAAGGAGTGAGAAAAAGGAAAACAAACCAAGTCCAAAGTCAGAAGAAGGAAGGAAATACCAAAGATAAGAGCAGAAATAAAAGAAATAGAAAGAAAAAATCAACAAAACTGAGTTGGTTTTTTGAAAAGATAAAATTGACAAACCTTTAGTTAGACTAAGAAAAAAAGAAGGAAGATTCAAATAAATAAAATCAGAAATGAAAGAAGAGACATTACAATTGATGACACAGAAATAAAAAAGTATCATGAGAGACTACTGTGAACCATTATACAGCAATAAACTGGATAACCTAGAAGAACTGGATAAATTCCTTGAAATATACAACCTAACACAACCTACCAAAACTAAATCGTGAAGAAATAGCCTAAACAGAGTCAAAATTGTATGGATGTTGAGTCAATAATCAAACATCTCTCCACAAAGAAAAGTTCAGGACCAGATGGCTTCACTGATGAGTTCTACCAAACATTTAAAGAAATATTAATCCCAATTCTTTTCAACCTCTTTCGAAAAATTGAAGAGGAGGGAACACTTCCAAACTCATTTTAAAAGGCCAGCATTACCCTGATACCAAAGCCAGACAAAGACACCACAAGAAAAGAAAACTACAGGCCAATATCCCTGATGAATATACATGCAAAAATTCTTAACAAAATACTAACAAATAAACCACAGTTGATTTATCCATTCACCTACTGAAGGACATCTTGGTTGTGTCCAAGTTTTGGCAATTATGAATAAAGCTGCCATAAACATCCATGTGCAGGTTTTTGTGTGGACATAATTTTCAGCTCATTTGGGAAAATACCAAAGAGCATGATTACTAGATCATATATTTAGTTTTGAAATATGTTTACTCTGATGTATTTTTAGTTTTGGAAAAAACTGCCAAACTGTCTTCCAAAGTGGCTGTACCATTTTGCATTCCCACTACCTATGAATGAGTGTTCCTGTTGCCTCACATCCTTGTCAACATTTGATGTTGTCAGTGTTTCAGATTTGGGCCATCCTAATAGGTGTGCAGGGGCATCTTATTGTTGTTTTAATTTGCAATTGTCTAATGACATATGATGTTGAGTATATTTTTATATGCTTATTTTCCATCTGTATATCTTCTTTGGTGATATCTATCAGATCTTTCGCCTGTTTTTAAAATTGGGTTGTTCATTTTCTTATTAAGAGTTTACGGTATATTTTAGATAATAGTCCTTTATCAAATATGTCCTTTGCAAATATTTTCTCCCAATCTGTGGTTTGTCTTCTCATTCTTTTCCCAGTGTCTTTTACAGAGAATAAGTTTTAAATTTTAATGAAGTCCAGCTTATTTCTTTCATGGATTGTGCCTTTGGTGTTAGACCTAAAAAGTCCTCACCAAATCCAAGGTCATCTAGATTTTCTCCTATGTTATCATCTAAGAGTTTTATACTTTTGTGTTTTACATTTAGGTCTATGATCCATTTTGAGTTAATTTTTGGGAAGGTTGTAAGGTCTATGTCTAGATCCAATTTTTTGCATGTGCATATCCAGTTGTTCAAGCACCATTTGTTGAAAAGACTATCTTTTCTTCATTGTATTGCCTTTCCTCCTTTGTCGAAGATCAGTTGACAATATTTATGTGGATTTATTTCTGGGCTCTCTATTCTGTTCCATTGATCTATTTGTCTATTCTTTTGCTAATACTACATTTGATTACCGTAGCTTTATAGTAAGTTTTAAAGTCAGATAATGTCAGTCTTCCAACTTTGTTCTTCCCCTTCAATATTGTGTTGGCTATTCTGGGTCTTTTGCCTCTCCATATAAACTTCAGAATCAGTTTGTCAATATCCACAAAACAATTTGTTTGAATTTTGATTGGGATTGAATTAAATCTATAGATCAAGTTGGGAAGAGCTGACATCTTGATAAAATTGAGTCTTTTTATCCGTGAACATGGAATATCTCTCTGTTTATTTAGTTCCTTGATTTCTTTCATCAGAGTTTTGTAGTTTTCCTCACATAGATCTCATATGTATTTTGCTAGATTTATACCTAAGTATTTCAATTTTTTTTAATGCTAATGTAAAGGGCATTGTATTTTTAATTGCAAATTCCATCTATTCATTGCTAGTATATAGGAAAGTGATTTATTTTTGTATATTAACCTTATATCCTGCAACCTTGCTATAATCTCTTATTAGCTCCAGGAGGTTTTTGTTGATTCTCAGATTTTTTATGTAGACAATGTTTTTTTTTTTTTAAATCTTTTTAGAATTTCTTCCTTTCCAATCTGTGTACCTTTTTATTTCCTTTTCTTGTCTTATTGCACTATCTAGGACTTTGAGTATGATGTTGAAAAGGAGTGGTGAGAGGAGATATCCTTGTCTTCTTCCTGATCTTAGTGGGAAAGCTTCTAGTTTCTTACCGCTAAGTATCACGTTACTGTAGGATTTTTGTAGTTGTTCTTCATCAAGTTGAGGAAGTTCTCCTCTATTCATAATTGTTATGCATCACATAACAATGTTTTGGTCAATGACTAACCGCATATATGATGGTGGTCCTATAAGATTATAATAGAGCTGAAAAATTCTTATTGCCTAGTGATGTCTACTTTTATAAGACTGGCAGTGCAGCAGGTTTGTTTACACCAGCATCACCACAAACATGTGAGTTATGCATTGTGCTATGACGTTATGATGGCTATGATGTAGCCTGTACAAGATGTACAGGTTTGTAGCCTAGGAGCAACAGGCTATACCATATAGCTTAAGTGTGTAGTAGGCTATACCATCTAGGTTTGTGTAGGTACATTCTATGATGTTCACACAATGACAAAGTCGCTCAAGGACACATTTCTCAGAATGTATATCCCTATTGTTAAGTGACGCACAACGGTACTGAGATGTAATGATTTTTAAATGTGCTTTAGTTCTTAATTTAACTCTTGCAATATGTTTCTTTGATGTCATGTTCAAACCCAGGGATGGCGATATATTACACTTAAATTGCATTCCAGATGAGAACTTGAAATTACAGTAGGAAAATTGAAAGTTAGGAAATAGTTTAGTTTCCCTTAGTAAAACAAAAAGAATGAAAAACCTTTATATAGTCTTGTAAATAGTAGACTGCATGAGGCATTTGACAATTATGTAAAAAGCATTCACATTCTATAACTGTACTCACTGGCTTAATTATTTTATGCACTTTTTTCTGATTCTTAATAAATAAAAAAACTTAGAAAATAGTGAAAAGAAGAAAATTAAAAAAATTATTCAGAATCCAACCACCCAGAGATAATCAACTTTAATACTTTGGTTTAGTTTCTCTGATTTTTAAAAAATATATGCTATTTGCAATATATTACAAATATATGAAAATTCACGTACAGTTAATTTTGTAACACGCAGTTTTACATTTTGAATTTTTACAGTTAAAAAGAAAGTCAAACTTTCTCTAAATAGCTTCTAAAACAATTTTTGTAATGGCTTAATATTCTTTGATATGGTTGTTCCAAATATTATTTGAAAATTTAAAAATTTCTCTTTCATTGTATTTTAATTTTTTTGTATAATATATAAGGCTGTGATAAACATCTGTTTTTTTTTGTGAGGAAGATCAACCCTGTGCTAACATCTGCCAATCCTCCTCTTTTTTGCTAAGGAAGACTGGCCCTGGGCTAACATCCGTGCCCATCTTCCTCCACTTTATATGGGACGTCACCACAGCATGGCTTGACAAGCGGTGCGTCAGTGCACGCCTGGAATCCGAACCAGCGAACCCCGGTCCACTGCAGCAGAGCGAACGCACCTAACCCCCTGTGCCACCAGGCTGGCCCCCATAAACATCTTTAGATACACACAAACATATAAGTGGGGGCCGGCCTGCTGGCACAGATGGTTACGTGCATGCGCTCCGCTTCGGTGGCTCGGGGTTCACGGGCTCAGATCCCGGGCACACACTGATGTACCACTTGTCATGCCATGCTGTGGCGGCATCCCATATAAAGTAGAGGAAGATGGGCACAGGGGTTAGCTCAGGGCCAATCTTCCTCCGCAAAAAAAGTGGAGGATCAGCATAAGATGTTAGCTCAGGGCTGATCTCCCTCACAAAAAAAAAAAGATTGAATAATTACAATTTTGTTATTACAAATTTCTTATACCACAAGGAACAGTTCCTAGGATAAAGGGATAGAATTAAAATTTAGGAGAGAGTGAAAATATGTAACATGATGACAACACATTACAATGATTGAGTCAGCCAAGAAAATATGATTCAAGATTCCAAAAAGCTCATTTAGCTTCAGCCCCAGTGCGGTTTTCACGGGCCCTGGGTTAGGCGGTTCCAGTCTCAGGTGGACTCCCAGCGCTCATTTGTCTTCACATGCTTACAAACGGAAGACTGACTTTCTCGACAGTTTCTCTGGAGTGTGGCTGTCTTAGTCTGTTCAGGCTGCTATAACAAAATACCCGAGACTGGGTAGTTTATAAACAACAGGAATTTATTTCTCCCAGTTCTGGAGGCTGGAAGTCCCAGGTCAGGGTGCCAGCATGGTTGAGTGAGGGCCTTCCTCTGAGATGCAGACTTCTCCTTTATCCTCACATGGTGGAGGGGGCGAGGGATCTCTCTGGAACCCTTTTTCTAAGGGCACTAATCCCATTACCTGAGGGCAGAGCTCTCACGACCTAACCATGACATAATCACCTCCCAGAAACTCCATCTCCTACTACCACCACTTTACGGGTTAGGATTTCTATGTACGAAGTGGGGGGACACAAACATTCAGAACATAACAGCTGCCCTTTGCATATCAGTAGCTATTTGAACTACAGCCAGGTGTTACTACCTCAATAAACTGAGGGTTTTAAATTATGAATTTTATATGTGTTTTAAAAATGCAAGCTTTAGAGAAATAAAGGAAACAAAAGACATCCTTCTTTTCCCCACCCCAATCACAGATCCACCCTTCCTCACTGTATCTGGGCACTTTTGTAGCATATTAAGCCTTGGGTTTAGAATTATGGCTTATTTTGATTAATGAATAAGATTCGTCTGGAAAAAAATCAAGGTTGAAGGCATTATTTATTGCCAGATGTGTTTTGTTCTGTAAACAGAAACACAAGTGAACTTCTTGTTCCATGTACCTGGGGTGCTGGTGAATCATTAATCAGAGCTGTCGCCCCTGCAGCTCTGGGCTCTCAGTAAGTGCTGGCATTCCCGGTCTGCAGAGTCCAAAACCCCGCCTCACTGATAACAAGAACACCATCCTCAGCTCATGCTGATTACAAAGTCCAATGTATTTTCTTTTTTTTTTTTTATAATTTTATTTATTTATTTTTCCCCCAAAGCCCCAGCGGATAGTTGTAGGTCATAGCTGCCCATCCTTCTAGTTGCTGTATGTGGGACGCGGCCTCAGCATGGCCAGAGAAGCGGTGCGTCGGTGCGCACCCCGAATCGAACCCGGGCCGCCAGCAGCGGAGTGCGCGCACCCAACCGCCAAGCCACGGGGCGGCCCCAATGTATATTCATTTAGCTAGTCTCCTGGGAAAGAATTTTTTTCCAATGGTTTAGTACAATTTTCTTTATTGCTAGCCACAAGGCTTCTCTCTTAGCTTAATGAAAGACCGAAAAAGGAGTTAGAAGATGACAAGTAATTTTTGACGTAAGGAACAGCCTTAGAAGCATTTACGAATGGGAGCAATTTAGACCACATCCCTTCCCACGATTTACAGCAAAGACCTAGAAGAGCCGGATTACTGCCTCTACAGCTGCTCCCTGTTTCTTCTTGATTGTTTATTTCCGAGATGAAGGAATTGATAAACTCAAATGGAATTCAAATGGAATAAATATTACTGCCCGAATCACTCAATTCCACTCCTGAGGATTCTGTGTTAAATGGTAGCCTTTTGTCCCAGAAAAGAGTTAATCGAACTGTCCTGTGGCTTCTCAACAAAAGGCTTAATTTGTCCCCAGAGCTTGTCTTACACGGAAGTAAAATGGTTCGCCAGTTCCCAAGCTCATGGCATTCAGCAAAATTCTCCAGGAACTCCACATTTTTTTATATATATTTCTTTCTGTGAGCAATCTTTTTAACCATTATTTCATTCCTTCAAAATAATCATTCCTTTTTCCCTTTTCATTCTTTGTATGCCCAGCATAATCAATGACCCTTCAAATATAAAAAGGCATTGTTTAATCATCTTAACAGAGACCACATGTTGTTCTTTGCCAGTTTTGCTGTGAGGTTAAAATGCCCAAGACTTAATGAAGCAAACAGCATTATTGCCCTAGTATTTGAAGTCTGAACAGAGATATTTTCTTCTTAGGGTAATTTTAAAAAGTTATAATTAAATGTAAAAGTACAAATAAAACACCAGAAAATTTAAAAAATAAAATGAAAAGAAACGAAAAAACTTTAGAGGTCAACCTTTAATTTAGAAGCAACTTAGGTCAATGTAGACATTTATAAAAGATTTTCCAAACAAAGCTGACCATCTAGCAGGTACACTACCTTACTGAGCAGCTGTCTCCTGTCTAGGTGAGATTTTAAGTATCACCACTCACAGTTTACCCAGGGAAATAATTTACCTTAGCTCCCAATTGTTATTAGACATAGCCTGGGTATAAGGGGGACTGGGCCTGTTAATGAAGGCATGGGTCTCCTCTCCTCTGTCTAGCAGCATAGAAGTCAGGACAGATGCTGATGTTTATTACCCAACCAACTGATCCCCCAGGGTCAGCACTGACACTTCCAATTGGGAAACTTATTTCTATGGCTACAGAGTCATGGAGAGGGCTCTGTAAGAGGATCACCTTTTCTGAAAGGGTTGGAAAATGAGTATGAGAAGAAAGAATTGATCAAGTCCAGTGCTATTTTACTTTTTCACCCTTGATCCTGGATCTTAGATAAAGCCTGGGACCGTGGAAGAGAAAAAGAGCAGTGTTAGGGATCTTTTAGGTCTCTGGTCACAGCCTGAAGCTGCGTGATCACTTCTACGTTTTCTGGCCTTATGATCTCACTTCAAGTTGGTTACTGCCACGTAGAACCTCAAAGTTTCACATAATATCCATCCTCAAAGGCCGTCTGAGTAGCCAGTCACTTATCTGCTGCAACCCCTCAGAACAGAAGAGGCCTGTAGAGTCAGAACTTTCTCTGGATGTCCATCGGGGTCAAGCAGCCTGAAGGGAAAACCAATACAACACACAGAGACCATCAAATCAAAGGGAACAAGAACAGAGAGCACGTATAGGAACAAACAGTCACAGAGAAGTACAAGTCAATGGCCAAGAATTGATGGATTTACAACTCTTGGATAAGTTTTTTATAAATAAAGAGTGAGAGAAAACTAGCTCATGCTTATTTTAAAAAATTCAAAATGAACCCAGAGCATCTTAAAGTGTATAGTTTAAGGAATTAATACTAAAGATACATTACAAATTAATAGATTTATAATTAGTATAAAAACAAGGGCTTAGTAGTCACTATGAATTCTTTTTAATGCTCCATATGAGGCTCAACTCTGAGTTCCAAATGGAAGCCAAAATATGGAACATTTTATTATTAAAAATAACATTGTTCAGCTTATTTACATCATTCATACAACTGCTGAAGGCCATATGCTGCTGGGTCTGCTCTGAGTACTGAGATACTACCTAACAGGGTGCATGTATCTGTCCTCACAACGTGTGGGTCTAGACCATTTTCTCCGCAGATGTCTGCTTATTCTTTATTCCTTTCTATTTATATCATAATTTATGATATATGTTAAGAAGCTTATCTAGAGTAGTCCCCCCTGATCTGCAGTTTTGCTTTCCACAGTTTGTTACCAGAGGTCAACATCAATCCAAAAATATTAAATGGAAAATTCCAGAAATAAACAATTCATAAGTTTTAAATTGCACACAGTTTTGAGTAGCGTGATGAAATCTGGCACCTCCCTGCTCCATCCCACGCGGGATGTGAATCGTCCCTTTGTCCAGTGTATCCACGCTGTACACGCTACCCACCTGTTAGTCAGTAACCCTTTCCATTATCAGATCGACTCTCGGGGTATCACAGTGCTTATTTTCAAGTAACCCTTATTTTACTTAAAAATGGCCCCAAAGTGCAAGAGTTGTGATGCTGGCAATTCGGATATGCCAAAGAGAAGCCATAAAGTGCTTCCTTTAAGTGAAAAGGTGTAAGTTCTCGACTTAATAAGGAAAGAAAATAAATCGTATGGGGAGATTGCTAAGATCTATAGTAACTTTTATTACAGTATATTATTATAATTGTTCTATTTTATTATTAGTTATTGTTGTTAATCTCTTACTGTGCCTAATTTATAAATTAAACTTTATCATAGGTATGTATGTATAGGAAAAATATGTAGTATATATAGGGTTCATACTATCCGCGGATTCAGGCACCCACTGGGGGTCTTGGAATGTGTCCCCTCTGCGGATAAGGGGCGACTATATTTTGCAAGTGATTCCCAGCATTCCCCTGTCACTTAGAAGCCCAACAGCCTCCTCGCTTTGCCTGCTGGAGGGAACGTACACCAGGAAGACAGGCTCATTTGCCTGCTGGAGGGAATGTACACCAGGAAGACAGGCTCATTTTGACCTTCAGCATTGGAAACATACATTTTCTGGGTGGAAATTGCATCACTCCAAGCCAAAGAGAGTTTTATACTATTTGTACAGGCTTGTTCATGTTGCCATTTTATTTTTAGAAAAATGGAGACGTGACTATAACTTGCTGTGTTTCACTCAGATTTTGGAAAGCTTAAAGAAATGTTAATTATTTGAGATGTTAAATGATAAAAATATACCTTTTGGGGGGGGGTGGCCCTGAGCTAACATCTGTGCCCATCTTCCTCTATTTTGTATGTGGGACACCACCACAACATGGTTTGATGAGTGGTGTGTAGGTCCACACTCAGGATCTGAACCCGCAGACCCCAGGCTGCTGAAGCAGAGTGTGCGAACTTAACCACTACACCACTGGGCTGGCCCAAAAAATGTACCTTCTTAATATAAAAATAAGTGTGAATACTTTTTAAGCTTGAACAATAAAAACAGTGTTAAAGTATAGATATCATAATAAATGATAGTTTTTTATTATATAAGGTAATATCCTTATTATAGAAAATGTAGAAAATACAGAGAAAATAAAAATTAACTTTAACATCATAGCTAAAATTTACAACTTTAAATATTATAGTATTGTCTTCTCCCTAAATTTGTAGCATTTATATAATTTTTAAAATCTTACAATCATGCTACATGTACAATTCTGCAGAGTCATTGTAGATCAAGATGGTCCTATATTAAGTTTTCTTCTAAAACCTAGTTATATAATACTACTACCATTATTTAAAAATCCCCAACTGATATTTCCAAATAAGAAATAGAAAATATGAACTTTTCTATATCTCATTTTGAGAAAATATTTCACATAATTTGGTGAAGTAGGAGTGAAATAATATATTAATATTTGGGATATGTTCAGTTCTAATTCTTAACAATATGTAGTATCAAAAGAACAATCTCTGGGGTCCGGCCCAGTGGCATAGTGGTTCAGTTTGCAAGCTCTGCTTCAGCGGCCCGAGGTTCGCAGGTTCGGATCCCAGGCTCAGACCTACTGTGGTAGGCGTCCTACATACAAAGTAGAGGAATATGGGCACAGATATTAGCCCAGGGCCCATCTTCCTCAGCAAAAAAAGAGGAGGATTGGCAACAGATGTTAGCTCAGGGCCAATCTTCCTCAAAAAAAAAAAAAATCTCTCTGTGCAATTTCATTGTTTCAACATATTGCCCTAAGATTTATATGATCTGCCAGGATTTGCTCTAACTGCTTTCATACATACCAGTTTTACTCTGGAGTTGGTGTTTAGTTTTTTTCATATATATATGATAGTAAAGATGATATATATATTTTATAAATTTTATATTTTTATATAAATTTTATAAATTATATACTAATAATATATATATTACAAATATATATACAAAGCATATATGTATATATATTTACTGAGGGAGGGGCAGAGCTGGTTAAACAATGCTTTAAACGTTTCAGTTTGATTTTTCTGTTTTCTGTTGTTGTTTTGTTTCTGACTTTTTGAAAGCAAGAAGATCTGCCATTTAAAGGTTGCCAGACACTCTTCTGCCTACATTAGATGGAGACCTCGGTCACCTTGATGTAGGTGTCTTCCTTTAGGAAAGTCATTTGAGTGGTATCCCTTTGATAATGTAAATAGTTGATTGTAATTATTCTTATGTTCTATAAAGTTATGTTCTATAAAGTCACTGCAAACACTGAATTAGCTAACACTGAACCATTGCTCCTGGGGAAATATAGTGTTAAGTTCCTAAGAGCCTCTGGTTACAACAGTTTCCTTAAATGATCAATACATAGTCTTCTTTTCTGTGTGTTTCTGTTTATTAACATTGAACTCACAGCTGACAGCACTTTAACTTGTACCTGAATGAAGATTCTCAAACACACGTATTTTCTCTGTATGGCTTATCACAGCTTTCTTGTGCTTAGGTACACTAGACAGCACATTAGCACTATGCTTGGGGCCATTTTATATCACCAACAAAAAAGAAAATCCCCAAAAAAAGCACAAAGAGGTGGCACTAAATAGACCACCAAAAAGACATTTGCCTACAGTAAAAGAGCTGAAACAAGATGGCAGAGTGTTGCCTTGTTTGACCTCTGTTGGAAACATGTGCATAGGGCAACTCAAATTTTTTGCTGCCCTGTGCATGTCCATGCATGACTGTGAAAACTCCAGGAATACTTATTTTAGGGTTACAAGTAAATGTTATCAAGTAGGCAAATTTACAACTACAAAATCTGTGAATAATGAGGATCAACTGTATTAGGAAAGAAAGTTCCCACTGACATAAGGAGAGGGTGCAATAAAATTCCCTGTGGGCTGACCAAATCTGACCTTTCCAATACCCCTTAGGATACAGATCTAACGTCTGAAGATACGTTGCATATTTGCAAATTTCTTTCATCCAAAGCACTTCCTGGGAACAAAAGAATGGAGAAGTCCATTCTTTCTCTGTTGTGGTCCAACATTATTAAACTTTATCTGATGGATGCCCAATGATTCTACTCAAGCTTGTCTGTTAGGAAAGTTGGGAGGCACTCAAAGGAGAACTCACAGTGGAGTCTTCTGGACTGGTAATCTGTGATCAATATAGAAATTCTGGTTTGGCATGGAAGAGGAGTCAATTTGAAGAGAGTAGTTGAGACTGGCATCTTCTGATCTAGTCACCCTGGTACTGAGGCATCCTTTGGGAACAATGATGATGTGAATATAAATGATAGAGCCATCACTGTGGCACCTAAGATTAGGGCATTTTTTCCCAAAGTATAGCATTTAAGGAATGGATTGTTCTCCCTAAATTAGCTATTATAATCTTTGCAGACTTTTTTAAAAGCAGCAGAATTCGTTGAACTCTCCTGGTTTTCTTCCTAAATTGCTGGCCAAGGTTTCCTGCTCTGACCAACCAGGAATTTTGGAGTACTCTAGGCTTGGTCCTGGGAACATCCACTGCAATTCTGCAGATTTATTTTCTCTTTTGTGGGGGTGGGAGTTTGTTTTGCAGCAGAATCCATCACCTTTTCTAGGTTTTCTTTTGATCTTGCCTTCTCTTCCTCCGCCCAAATTTTAATTGCTTGAGTTCCTGGAGCATGGTCTTGAGTCCACCTCTTGGTGATTTCTTTTGTCCCAATGATTTGCATCATCTCTAACTCTCAAAATTAGATCTCTAGGGCATGACTTCATCTCTGAGCTCCTGACTCCATATAAAATTGCCTACTTTGCATCTCAGCTTGAATATCTAAGAAGCATTTTAAATCAGAGCTATCCAAAACAAAGCTTTATTTCTGTATTCTCCGTTCACACTTGTTTCTCTCCCTATCTTTCCTATCTTAGTGAAAATCATCACCATTCATCCAACTGCTCAAAACAAAAAACTAGGAGTCATCCTTGATTTCTGTCTGTACTTCATCTATCGTATCCAAACCATCATCGAGTTCTGACAGACTCGCAAATCTGCACCAACGTGCCCATTTTTCTCCATCTCCAGTGCTACTATCTTAATCCTAGTCACCATGATTTCTTGCTGGGATGATCCCAATTGCCTCCCACTGGCCCTCTTGCTTTCAATCTCTCTCGTCTCCTTCCACCAAGCACACAAAAATGTTTTTTAAAAGGTTGGGTCATATTACACCTCTGTTTAGAACTCTATAATGGCTCAAATACACCACCCAAATATCGCTTTCTCAGCGAGGCATTTCCTCACCATCTTTTCTGATGATGCCTCACCCCTCCAGCATCCCTCTATCACACTACCACTGTATTCCCTTTATCATACTCCCATTGGGATTATTTTGTTTATTCTCTTATTTGTGTGTTGTCTATTCCCCCACAGAACATAATGTAGGGTGGTTTGATTTTCTTGTTCAGGGGAGTACCACAATGCCTTAGTATAATGCTTGGAAGATAGTTGGTTTTCAAGAGGCCACTGTTGAATGAGTGAAAGAAAATCTTTCAAGGAAGCCCAATACACAAGAAAAGAGCTCAGAGCAAAGTTGCCCTGGTTGAAGGCAGGAGCTGAGGATGGGAATGAGTGGTGGCGATGGTAGATGGACCTGCACTTGGCTCTCTCTTCTAGCTGCTCCTGGGGCTCCCTGAAAAACAGTATGAAAACCTGGGGCAGTGTGGGGAGGGGAGGAGCCAGCAAGCTGGAGCTGTCTTGGTCAATAATTTTTAAAAGAGTTTTAAAACATCGCTGACATAAATTAGTAAAAATAGTAGCACTTAACTCCTGCGTCTATTCATAGGTCCATGCATTACCTGCACAATGTCTTCTCCCATTGATATAGCAGCCTCAAATAATCAAAAGGAAAACCCAAAAACTCCCTTTGCTGCAGCTAAAACATCTTTATTGGATAGTTTTGTGATAAGCATTTGAACATTGCTTGGGTCAGCCATCAGCCAGGCCACCAATTCTCAGACCCATCAGCAGACAGTCTCCAAAAGTTGACAGTCAGACAGTAACATTGGGAAAACAAATTAAAGGCGTGGGATTGTCTTCTGGGATCAAGTTATTTATTTTATTATTGAAATTGTAAACAATTCACCTCCCAAGTTCTCTGGTTTAGAAAATTGCATATAATAACTTTTTTTGAACATTAATAAAGAGATTATATAATTAATTAAGACTGAGATGTGTAATTTTAAGAAAAGAGATGTATAAATTTAAGAAAAGACGTTAATTTCTCCTATCATCCAAAAATAAATAACATTTTTTAAATATTGATTTGTAGGCTATCTTTCCCAAGGTATTTATATGTCTTGACCTTACTTTAAATAAATGTATGATTTTCTCAAGGGAATGTCTCATTTGAGAAACACCACTACACTGCTCTAAGCCATAATGACACATGAACCCTGGACAGATGACTATACTCCCTCACAAGACCCAAAGCTCTGTTCAATTCCTGCCCTAATGAAAGAACTAATTACTTTAGATCGTAGGTTTCCTGGTTGCTCTTGAGAAGCTGATATTTAGGATGAAAAATAAAAGATTTCCAAGAGATTTTGTGTTTTTAAATTTATATAAAAACTTCATTTAAAAATTATGTTTAAATACTTCCAAATGACGTTTTTACTTAAGTCCTGTAACTGCAAGAATAGAATGACAGCTGTTGGAAAACAGACCTGTGCCTTATAAGCACAGGCACAATACAAATATTGATTGGCTGACCATCAAAAGTAGGAAAACAGAAGGAACCGAGACAGGGCAAACCCTTGGTATAAGTCAGGACTTGTCAGCACTAGATACAGAAAACCCATCTTGCACTGGCTTAATCCTTCAAGAGGCATTTATTGGCTCTCAGAACTGAAACACCCAGGAGCGGAGCCGGTTTCAAACACAGCCGGAATTGGGGGCACGAGGGTTGTCACTGGGTTTAGTTCCTCCTCATCTCTTAGCTGTTCCTGCACAGTGGTGACTTGATCCTTAGCTCCACTTTGCAGAGCTTGGGCAGCTTCCAGGCTCACGCTGTTTCTCCCACCAGCTGTGTGAATGGGAGACAGCACGTGCCTCTCCCACACCTGTCCTCGCGCAGGTGTCAGTGGTCTTATCCGTTCTCTCTGAACCCATCACTGTGGCCTGAGGAACAGCAGAGATCAGAGAAGGTTGCTGGGAGCTGGGAGAACCCCACCATGTGCAGGTCCAAGTTACAGGGACTCAGCCCCGTGGAGCAGCACGGGTACAGCTACTGCCCCTAGGAGCAAGGCTGTGTGCATTTCTTCATCTGGGCCTCCTTTCCTCGTGGATAAAAATAGTTCGTAGTGTTGACCAGTCTTTGTTAGACCAGTCTTTGCATAAGCAGCTATGACCATTGTCACCATTAGGTGGCAGTCGTGTGCTGGAAGGTAATGGACCAGCTGTTTGGTTAGTGGAAAATTAAGAATTGGTTGAAATGATGATTGGCAGTTGGAGGAAAGCCTGGGGACTGTGAGTCCAATTCCTGCTGCACTGAAAGCAGCCTGTGTGACCTTGAGCAAAGTCTGAATTGATCTCTGGCCTGGATTTCCTCAAGTAAAACTTGGAGGCCAATTCTCCATTTGGCTTTTAAAATTTTGTTGCTTCTATAAAAAGTGTCTTGTATTTCACAGTAATAACCGTAACTATGATCTCAGATGCCAAAAACTGCTCAACAGTCTTGGTTGTTAATATATACTGTTCAAAAATATGACTGTACGAAGCACAATCCATTCATTTCTTGCTAAGTCGTTGCTCCCCAGGAGGCGTGAAAGAGTTCATGTAATTTTGTGAGGTGACTAATGGGCCCGCAGCGATGCGCTCAAGTTACACACAGCTCAGAAAATCGTCCTCCGAGGCATGCAATTCGGAAACCTCACTATTAAAAAAAGTCACACTGAGCAGGCTTCAAAAGTATTTTCAGTCATGTAATTATGTTTTAATGCTAGGTTCTTAAAATGACTTGGAAAAGAGAAGCAGTTCAGAACATTTCAGGTCTTAAATGTGTTGGAAGTATCTGGGGCAGCAGGAGGATGAATCAGGAAACAGTGACATTTAATAGGGCTTCAGAACAAAAATGATGACTCTCCACTTTTGCATGAATCAAATCTTATAACAAAGTTGAAATAAGATGATGTGATAAAAATTAGAATTTACCATCATAATATGTTGTGGTGGTGTTGTATTTCTTAATATAGAATTCTTTACTACAAAGAAGTTATGTGCTGGTTCCATCTTGGTCAGGAAAAAAATCCCTGCAAAAGGAGACCCAATTGAAATTCTAAGAGTGTTCACACGTTTCTACATTCCATGGAGATGTGGAACAGCCTCGTCTGAGCACGTGACCTTTATTTCTCAGCATGCTCTTTTTCAGGAGAAGGCCTCTCGAATTCTTAAACCTGGAAGGTGGGGGTGAGGGTTTGTTGGTGAGGTGTGGATCAGATGAGTTTTCTTCATCCTTTATAAATCCAGACTGTGCTTTACACAGTGCCTTATAAAAGGGGAGTGACAGTAACTAAGGTATTTACTTTGCTATTTTGCTGCTGTAGAAGGATCTAAAAGAATGAGCACTGTTGTGTTTTTACCTATTTTCCCTCCCCCATTCAAAGGAGGGAGCCAGGGCTTGAAGCTCTTTCGTTTCTGGGTGGTGGTTGTGAGGTCAGAGCAGAAAGCCCAAGCTACTTGAAGGCCCCAGGAGGGCTTAAGACACAGCCCGCTGGGCCCCACTCCCAGGGGTTCTGACTGGGCAAGTCTGGGGTGGAGTCCGGGACGTGGCGTTTCTAACCATAAATCTCCCTTTAATACTGACGCTGCAGGCCAGGACCACACGCTGCGAACTCCGTGTTAAGGTAATCGCTCTTCCTGGCGGCCTGGAAACCTCCCTTCTCTTTCAGAAGCCTGGAACCTGAGCTCATGGAGAGGATTATGCTGGGGAGTGTGTGTATGTGCGGGGAAGGGAGAGGTGAATGCATCTGTCGAGGGAACATGGAAGCTCTTGAAACGGAGGGAAAGGACATTCCCAAAGCCAGGAAAAACATGGAGGTGTGTAGATCCTGAACTTCTTGAGGACCAGTGCCCGTTCCTTAGCCGTGCCCCAGGGCCAGGCTGAGCTCGGGCGAGAATGGGGCGTGAAGGGAAGGTGCTTGGCCCAGGACCAGGAGAGCCGACTTCCTTGGATGGACCTTGGTGAAGTGAAGTGAAGATCCACAGCACCCACGACGGGCTGAGAGACTTGCTTATTTTCTGGGCATCAAATAAGCCTTCCAGATTGTTATGTAAACCATGGGAGGAGGCGAGAACACAAATAACTGAATTTCTTGTCAGTTCAATGGCATAGGGGCTGGCAGTCCGATTAATTTGATTTGAAGAAAATAGATGTTTCTTGCCTACTCATGTTTGAGGCAACGCCACACCCACTACGCGAATTTCTGACTCGTAACACCCAGTCCTCGTGTATTAGTATCTGAGGACTCAAACCAAGTTCTGCCCCTGCTGCAGCCCTATGTTCACTGGGGGGACAGGGCCTCCGCGCACAGCTGCGCACATCGTGCCCTGCCCCCCCCCCGGGGGGGCTGAAGTCAATCCGGCTGTGAGGAAAGGGCGACTTCTAATTTTCTAATGTACACACACAATTCCCGCATCATATCACACCGCATGAATATTCTACACTTTAGGTGTTGTCCTGTTGACTGTCACATAATTTCTACTTTTCACTGCCGCAACAAATCCTTGCACGTTTCCCCTGCATACGTAGATACTTTTAAGTTGGATACTTAGAAATGGAATTGCTCAAATACCTGAAATTTTCACTCGACATTTCTCACAAAATTCTGCCAATTAGAGATGCAGGTGATATTAGAAGCAGTTTGGGTTTTGGTTTTTTTTTTTTTTAACATGCAAAGACTTCTGGGAGTGTGGCTGCCGTCACCGCGGGTGTGAATTAGCCCAGGCAGGTTGCTTTCCTCTAATTTCTCGTTGAGATATACTGTTCTGAGGAAACGGAGGAAAAACGAGGAGAATGAGTGGAGAATACCAAGATAAGTACATTTGGAGTGGGGATTGGGGGCAATGCCTAGCGACTTAAATGACATACAGGCACTGATTTCCTGAGGGTGGGGCAGAGGGACCTTAGAAGATAAAAAAAAATTGTCAAGGATTAGCTTGTATCTCAACATTAGAGCTCCACCCAATCCCGTTTCTCACTAAGAGGAAGAAACACCCACTCTCTTCTCCGTGAGACCCAGGGCTCAGGTGATGTGTACCCCTCACTGAGTGAAATAGACTGCGGGCAATCACATGGAAATTTAAATATCCTTGCAGCGTTGTTTCTGTAGGAAATGGATTTCTCTTTCCAAATAATTGATTAAATTATATGCTTTTGATTCCCGACCACTTAGGAGGAGCCTGTCTTCGGTTATAAAGCTCAGACTTGAAGAACTCGGGCTGGCTGACTTCGGTAAGCACAGTTAAAATGGCTGAGCTGAGAAGAAACCACGCTCTAAAATTCCCGAGAGATGTTTCAATATGTATTTACTGCAATTCGTGTATTGGGGTGGTTTGTTGTCATTTCAAAAGCTAGGCTGTAACGCCAAAATGTGTCCTTTTTTCCCCTTAACAAGGCGAGCCCCACGGCAGCTGTGCGGACAAGGGCCTCAGAACCGCCGCCGCCGCCGCCGCCGCTCTGGACGTCTGGGGGGAGGGAGCTTGCGTCACCCGCTGCAGGAAACTTACTTTCCTGACCTGGTTTTTGAAAATATTCAAGGATAAAGCAGGGACACTCGTGCTCTCTCTAGCCCAGCTAAAGAAGACCATGTTCCTTTTATCATTTCACTTGAGCCACATTTGTTTGAGCAGCAGGTGAAGCCCTTTCAAAAGACCGGCATCTCCAAGGGAAGTCATCTGTTTTGCATTAACTGTCCATTAGTCTCCGAGCTTCCATCCATTAACATTCCTCAGCCACTCGTTACACATATTGTGCCCGAGTCCTGCTGTCAGCTTTCAATGCAGAGCTGTTTTTCCACATCTGACTTAATTGCTTTAAGTGCCTGTTCTTTTGAGAGAGCGTTGAGGTACCAATTAATGCTATCTTTCTTCCCTCGCTAGGTCGAACAGACAAGCCACCGTGAGGACAGTTCGGCTGCTATTTCTTCTAATTTATCAGACCTGTCTGCCTCCCCCTCACACCGTGGGTCCTTTACATCTCTGCTGCCCTGTTCGCCTGATGACTTGTGGGTACTTTCGAATGGACTTAGTTTTCTATAATGAAAATGCACCATAAATTTGTAATCCATCCATGTTATTGTGATGAGAGGTTTCAATTCCCTTTTCTCCTGCTTAGTAGAAACGTGTAACTTTTCAATGCATGTGGCGCCCTGAAGAACGGCTTGCATGAGATCGACTTTGTGGACGAAAACATTAGGCTTTCATCCTTTCGAGTTACAGGTCAAGGGCGGCAGCACAGTAACTAATTACTGTAGCTGCCTTGTAACCGACTCTCCTGTAGCCCATGGCTGCTATTCTGACAAAACGCATTTATACGGAGGAAGAGCAGAAATCATCAAGATAACCAATCTTAGAGTAGCTTTCAGAAATTTTTGATAGGCATGGAAGCAAATAAAAGTATGTGGGACTAGCAGAGAAACAGATGAACAGATTATCTTCAACTCTGTATAGAAGTACTAGAAAAACAACAATTTTGATTTATTCTTTTAAAAAATTGTACCATATTCCTGTTACTGCCCAAAGCGGGGGTTCCTCTGCCGGCTGCAAGACATGCCACTAGTTAAGAGGCAAGGTGGTAGGAGACAAAGGACATTATTACGGCTTGCTAGCAAGGGGGAAGAGGGCCAACTAATGTCTGAACAAAACCATCTTATAGAACAAAGACTACAAGCCATTACTTAGGGAGCTGGTCTCCAGGTGCGGAGGGCATCTGGTCTTAGTTCCTGATAGTCTTTGGTTTTACTGGATATGCATCAGAGACACGAGCAACGCCCTATACCTGATCTTTTAGTTGTCCTTGATGATGCCTATCAGCATAGACTCTCTGCGAGGGGGTCATCACATTCCTAAGGAACTCAAGAGAACAAAGTTATCAACTTATAGCAGCTGGGAGGGGCCATAAAATCAACATGTCTCGGCTAGTTAATCAGAGGTCATTCAAAGTTACAATAGAGTTTCTTTTCTACAATATGGCTTCCCTTTTATGTCAGCCCTGTGTTGAGCCAGTATCATTCCCACTTATTGCATTTTATACATTTTATTAATATTAAAAATAGCCAGTCAATTAATATAAATTCAAGATATGATAATATACCTATAAATTCAGATTCTAAATAATGACTGTTGTCATTAATAGATTTTATTACAGGTTTTAAAATCTTTACGAGGGTTTAGTTTCATCTTATAACTGGGTTTGTTAATAAATGGCCCTGTTAATATTTGGTAAGTACCTGTGTATTGATTTGCCTGATTACATTTCAGCAATACCGGAAAAAGTAGAGGAGAGGGAGAAGACAAATGCATCCAGACGGATTTAAATTGTAGGACATAATGAAAATCAAAGGTGGAATTTTGTGTTTTCTACTTCCTGAAGATTATTGGGAAAATATCCACTTTTGCTCTCAGCAAATTATTTAGAACAAGAATGAGCAACCACCCAGGGAAACATTTAAAGTGGGTGAAGTCAGCCTCCCAGGCCTCTGCCTTCCTTCTGAGGGGTGCCTGACCCAGCAGCCCCCTTTCCTGTGCTCTGTCCTTTCCCCTTACCATCGCGGCCGGCCCTGCGTCCCATCTCACATGGCCCGGTTAGAAACGAGGTATTAGCAAAGGCAGCTACTGAAAGTCAGGCTTTTGCCCCTTTCAGAGCGTTCTCATCTTCAGTCACCCTTTTTGAGAGCAGGCTGTACAGAGCACGGGGCCTCCAAATGAGAATGCAGCCCAGCCAACACCTTGATTTCAGCCTCATGAGGCCCTGGCAGAGAACCCAGTTACGCCATGCCCAGATTCCTGCCTCACAGAAGTGGGAGATAATAAATGTGCGGTTTTAGGCTGCTAAGTGTGAGGTAATTTGTTGTGCAGCAATAGAAAATTAATACACCACCCTTACAATAAATGTGTTGTTTTTATTACTCAGTGTCCCTTATATTATTATTAACATAGATAAATCTTTTCACATGAACCACATACAAGTTCTTGCACTTTGTTGTTAGAAAATGTACCCAGGTCACACCCCAGGCTCTAGAGATGAGTTATATGTAAACCCTATGTTTCCTATAGGCTTTGCTGCCAGATCATCTAAAAGCAGACTTGGTGCCCAGGACCAGGAGTAGTTCATTTCAAGCACCTGGACACATCCGGTCCCTTTGCTACCTTTACATCAGCAGTTCTCTAACATTTCTCATCCAAAATTCTCAACCGAAATCTAACATTTTGGTCCCTTTTCATCCAAAATCATTGAGGACCTCAAAGAGATTTTATGTGGGTAATGTTTATCATCTACTGTATTTGAAATTAAAACTGAGAGGTTTTTAAACATGAGAGAACACAAGCACGCATTCCATTAGCCCTCAGCACAATGGCATCATCACTCGTCATGAAGCCTCTGGAAAACCCCGAAGTTCACTTGTGAAAGAATGAAAGTAAAAAGCTAAATGACGTCATAGTATTATTGTAAACTGACTTCACAGACCTAAAGGGTCTTGTGGACCCCCAGAGATCCCCAGGCGACACTTTGAGAACCACTGCTTTACATTTTCCGTTTTTATCCTTGTTCTGTTTCATATCTCATTAAATTTTTTTCCACCTTTATTGAGATATAATTGACATATCACATTGCATTAAATTGTATTAAGCAAACTAAAGTAAGCTTATGAAATCCATGAGGTAAACACTTTAAAAAATAAAAAAACCAAAAGCCCAGCTGTGTGATTGTGCTGGTTATTCCTTACTTGCCCCACGGATAGCTCATCAGCCCTTGTCTGCTCAGTCCTGTGCCTGGAAGCTGACCTCGACAGACTGCAGCACGAGGCTCCCCGCTCTGGCTTCTAGCTGGGTCTGGTGAATGGGAGGCACCAGTGGCAAATGGGAGGAGAGGAAAAGAGCGAGGTTGAGGTCGTATATCTGTTCCCCTCTTCCCACCACATTACAGTTCTGATAAGCAGCCCTTTTCTATGGCTTCTGCTCTTAGCTGGGCTCCAGTAACAAGGTTCCTTCCCTTTCCCCTTCAGGGTTGGGGTGGCAATGATGTCTTGCTGCTCTTGGTCCCTGGGAGTCTCACCATACCTTGTTGGCTTCCCTAATCCTGCCCACATTCAATTCATTACTTTATGTTTTGTATTTCAAACACTTTTGATTATTCTGTTTCCTGAGGGGTTCTGGCTTATAGGGTGACTTGAGACAAGTCCTCTCAGCTAATAGTTCCTTAGTGTATTTAGCTGTAAAATGAAGGGCCTGGGCAGCATTTCCCAAAGTGGTTTCTGCGCATCAGTCTCACCATATTCCAGTCTGTATTCTGTGGTCAAATATGTCTGGGAAACAGAGAATATAATGTCCACCTTTGGAGAGCCACAATTTATGGCACCGTATCAAAAGCCCTGAGAGGTCGTGAAGTAAATAATCCTGTTTAACCTTGTTTAACCCAGCATTTCCCTGACACAGTTAACTATGGAACCACTGCTTTTGTGGAAAACCTAATAATATCTAGTAAACACTAGACCAGGTCATCTATGGGTCTGCCAGGTCTGGCACTGTCACATTCTACAGAAAGTTCTCCTTATGTGTATTATTGATGGTGGGAATATTTTCTGGTTGGCCCTCTATCTTGAGACCTACCACTGTCCCACCCATGGGGCTCAGTTTACTCCAAGCACAATAATGGTGAAAACTTAGTTCCAGCCTCGCTCTCAAATGTTCAAGAAAAATGCTCCTGGGGCCGGCCGGGTGGCACAAGCCGTTAAGTGCGCACACTCCGTTGCGGCGGCCTGGGGTTCGCCGGTTCGGATCCCGGGTGCACACTGAAGCACCGCTTGTCAAGCCATGCTGTGGCAGCGTCCCATATAAAGTGGAGGAGGATGGGCACGGATGTTAGCCCAGGGCCAGTCTTCCTCAGCAAAAAGAGGAGGATTGGCAGATGTTAGCTCAGGGCCGATCTTCCTCACAAAAAAAAAAAAAAATGCTCCAGCGATAGGGTGAATCAACCCAGCAGGTCTCCCTGGGGGCTCCTTCACTTCCACTCATCCTCATCCTCCCAGGTGGGACCTGGATTAGATGATAGGAATGGGAACTAGGAGACCAAAGCCAACTTGTGGAAGCTACTGAGCATAGAATTCTATTTCTGTGACCCCAGTACAATGTTGAGCTCTTCTGACGGTGACTTTATTATGGTAAAGAAGTATTCCTCTCATTAAAATCAGGGTTGGAAGCAGAATTCCAGAAATAGCTGAATGCAAACTACTTGGAGTACAATGGAATCCAAGCACGGTTGAGTGTGGTGATGCAAAATAGTGGGTGTCCTATAGAAACTCCCCGAAGGTCTGTAGTTGTCATGAACAACAGACTCCTGGCAAGTCTTAGGGTCCCTCCTGGCTTCCTTTTACAATAAGTAGTTCCCCTCTTGACCAGTTTCCGGAAAAGCCAACACACATCCCCTCCTGATTTCTTATTGCCAAAGCCAGTATCAGGTGCCTTCCCAGTCCAAGGTGACAAAAAGATGGGGACCTATCCACAGTTCCAGGGTTAAATCCTGGCTGAACTAAGCCAATTTGTATGGTCCCATTCGCTTTCCAATGATAAGTTAGGGGTGGGCTTGTGCCCCACTTCTGGCTGGTGGGACTTATAAGAGGGCTGGTGTGTTGGAGGGACTTTGGGGAAAGCTGTCCTCATTTCTATGAAAACAAACACCAGACACTATGCTCCCTGTTTGCACCCAACGTTGTTTTGTTTTTGGATGTCTCACTTGGAAATGCTGCAGCCATCTTGCTTCCACAGAAGAGCCTGAAAACAGAGCTGCTGCCAAGGACAGCAGAGCAGAGGCCGGGAGGAACTTGGGAAGGCATCACGGACATCCTGATTGTGCACACATTCCACTCCATGTAGTTTAAGCCAGTTAGAGCCAGTGTTTTCTGTCTCGGGAAGCTCAAGTCTTTCTGACAGATGCCTCTTTTAATGAAACTATTCATGGCCATTATTTTCACCCTCAAATTCTTCCCAGGAATCCCTGTGAATGTGCAGGAAGCAACAGAAATTAAGCACTGCATTTCCATGTTCACAGGCCTCCCTCCCCAGTGCCCCAGGGGTACCGCGACAGTGCCGGTCCTGCCCTGGCAGGAAGGCGTGTCAGAGTGGCTCAGGAACGCAGTCACGGAGGACCACACCTCTCTGGAAAGGCTGCCCACTGAACAATTCCAAGCAGAAGATTTGGAAAGAAAGGAGACATTCTTATGCTGTTTGCTTACGTCCAGCAGATTCCCTGATGGAGTCTTCTCTTGACGCACACTTTTAGTTACTGTGTCTACACATACGTCTTCATGTATGTATGGCCATTATTATCTGTTTTATTTGGAACTATTGGAAGGCAGGGACTTAATCTTTGACATGTGTCCCCAGGACCTAAGACACTGCAGTGTAAGTTATGTGCATTTGAGAAACACTCTCTCACTAACATCCCTACCGGCCTGTATTAGAGGGAAAGAGGGGCATGAGAAAATGAATCCTCTGCCACTGTATCAGTCAGAGGCCAATCAGAACAGAAGACATTCTGGGTTTTCAGTGAGAGAGAGTTGACAGAGGAATGAGGCTCACACGCCATCAGAAGGCCTAGCAGGGAAAGGCCAGGAGGTTATGGGCTTCTGGGGGTGCAGGGAGTTCATGGGGAATCGGGCTGCTGAAGAGACGAGGCTGCCCCTCAGTGAGTGCCCCTCAGGGCGACCCCCCAGATACCAAGGATCTGAGCGGCTGCCTGCTGCTGGCACCCGGGAAATGTGGCTTCTCCCTCCTCACCGCCCTGGACGTCTCATGGGGTGCCTCTCACGGGCCAAATCTCACCTGGAGGCAAGTGGGGAAAGAACTTCTGGGAAATGAGTTTCCTGGTTTTCCTCTGAGACACAGAAAAGAGTTGGGGGGGTGGTGAGTATCGCAGTGAAGCCGAGTTGTCAACAGAACACCCAGCAACCCTCTGCCCCCCATATATTAACAGAAAATAAAATGAAAACAAAAGAAGAGCAATGGATAAACAACTGTCTTTAAAGTATACCAAGCACAAGACCACTCTGGCAAAAAGCATTTGATATTCAGTTAATTGGTGAAGTGTCTGTGCGGATGTGGAGGCCTTTTTTGTTTTAATTAAATTATCTCTCGCTTAGAACTCACTCAGTGCCTGGGATATGACGCTGGGGCCAGATATAGCAGCATCCATCTCGCTGGCATTTTCTTCAGAAGCCTGAGATCTGGAGCAGCTTTCTGAAATCGGCAGCTCTAAAACTGACACAATTCAGTAAAAAGCTACACATTTGCTTGCAGCAGCCTCGAGTACCTAGTAAAATGACAGACACAATTTCCACCAAGAAATTAGCAAACTTCCCCCTCTTGATTTAAGAAAGAAGAAATAGCTTCCGAAGAAAGTGGCAATGTTCCTAAATTTACACACACATCCGCACCTATGCAACTTGCTCCTACTGATATCACTTTTACAGCTAATATGGTTTTCTAAGATGAGCCCGGGACGAAGCAAGACAGAACAGCTAATTGATGGGAAGTGAAATATAGCAAGACAAAAGGCGTTGTATTTTGCAGCGAGGACACTGTGTCTCTAGGGGAAGCCTGGTGCTTTGGTTAAGAAAGGAGGCCCACAACATCACCCTGATATCAAAACCAGACAAAGACAATACAAAGAAAGAAAATTACAGGCCAATATCGCTGATGAACATTGATGCAAAAATCCTCAACAAAATATTGGCAAACTGAATACAACAATACATTAAAAGATCATACACCATAATCAAGAGGGATTTATACCAGGGACGCAGGGATGGTTCCACATCCGCAAATCAATCAACGTGATACATCACATCAACAAAACAAAGAATAAAAACCACATGATCATCTCAATAGATGCAGAGAAGGCATTTGACAAGATACAACATCTATTTATGATAAAAACTCTCAATAAAAGGGGAATAGAAGGAAAGTACCTCAACATAATAAAGGCCATATATGACAAACCCACAGCCAACATCATACTCAACGGGGAAAGACTGAAAGCCATTCCTCTGAGAACAGGAACGAGGCAGGGCTGCCCACTCTCACCACTCCTGTTCAACATAGTACTGGAGGTTTTGGCCAGAGCAATTAGGCAAGAAAAAGGAATCCAAATAGGTAACGAAGAAGTGAAACTCTCACTATTTGCAGATGACATGATTGTATATATAGAAAACCCTAAAGAATCTGTTGGAAAACTATTAGAAACAATCAACAACTACAGCAAAGTTGCAGGGTACAAAATCAATCTACAAAAATCAGTTGCATTTCTGTATGCTAATAATGAACTAACAGAAAGAGAGCTCAAAAAGATAATACCATTTACAATTGCATCAAAAAGAATAAAATACCTAGGAATAAATCTTACCAAGGAGGTGAATGACCTATACAAGGAGAATTACAAGACATTATTGAAAGAAATCCATGATGACATAAAGAAATGTCAAGATATCCCATGCACATGGATTGGAAGAATAAACATAGTTAAAATGTCTATATTACCTAAAGCAATCTACAGATTCAATGCAATCCCAATCAGAATCCCAATGACATTCTTCACAGACATAGAAAAAAGAATACTAAAATTTATATGGGGCAACAAAAGACCCCGAATAGCTAAAGAAATCCTAAGAAAAAAGAACAAAGCAGGAGGCATCACAATCCCTGACTTCAAAACATACTACAAAGCAATAGTAATCAAAACAGCATGGTACTGGTACAAAAACAGACACACAGATCAATGGAACAGAATTGAAAGCCCAGAAATAAAACCACACATATACGGACAGCTAATTTTCGACAAAGGTGCTAAGAACATGCAATGGAGAAAGGAAAGTCTCTTCAATAAATGGTGTTGGGAAAACTGGACAGCCACATGCAAAAGAATGAAAGTGGACCATGTGCTATCGCCATTCACAAAAATTAACTCAAAATGGATCAAAGACCTGAAGGTGAGACCTGAAAATATAAAACTCATAGAAGAAAATATAGGCAACCCACTATTTGACATTGGTTTTAAAGGAATCTTTTCAGATGACATGCCTACCCAGACTAGGGAAACTAAAGAAAAAATAAACAAGTGGGACTTTATCAGATTAAAGAGCTTTTATAAGACAAATGAAACCAGAATCAAGATGAACAGACAATCAACCAGCTGGGAGAGAATATTTGCAAAACATACATCTGACAAGGGGTTGATCTCCATAATATATAAATAACTCACACAACTGAACAACAAAAAAAGAAACAACCCGATCAAAAAATGGGCAGAGGAAATGAACAGACACTTCTCCAAGGAAGATATACAGATGGCCAATAGGCACACGAAAAGATGCTCAACATCACTAATCAACAGGGAAATGCAAATCAAAACAACACTAAGATACCACCTCATGCCCGTTAGAATGGCTATAATCACCAAGACAAAAAACAGCAAATGTTGGAGAGGATGTGGAGAAACAGGAACCCTCATACACAGCTGGTGGGAATGCAAATTGGTGCAGCCTCTATGGAAAACAGTACGGAGATTCCTCAAAGAATTAAAAATAGAGATGCCCTATGATCCAGCCATCCCACTACTGGGAATCTATCCAATGAACCTGAAATCAACAATCCAAAGAGTCTTATGCACCCCTATGTTCATTGCAGCATTATTCACCATAGTCAAGAAGTGGAAACAACCTAAGTGTCCCTTGACTGACGATTGGATTAAGGAAATGTGGTATATATATACAATGGAATACTACTCAGCCATAAAAAAAGACAAAATCGTCCCATTTGCAACAACATGGATGGGCCTGGAGCATATTATGTTAAGTGAAATAAGCCAGAAAGAGAAAGACAAACACTGTATGATCTCACTCATATGTGGAATATAAACCAACACATGGACAGAGAAAACTGGACTGTGGTTACCAGGGGCAGTGGGGGGGGGGGCACAAGGGGTGAAGGGAGACATATATATGGTGATGGACAAACAAAAATGTACAACCCAAAATTTCACAACGTTAGAAACCATTAAAACATCAATTAAAAAAAAAAAAAAAAGAAAGGAGGCCCAGTTATGGACCCCGCTTCCCAGAGAATCTGCAATCCCTTCAGCACAGGGTCTGGAAACTTCCTAGGTTTTTGCATTTTCTGCTACAAACACACTAACACAAAAAGCACTGAAAGTCAGAGGCTCAGAGAAGCAGACACGGGTATATCCTCAAGGTTTGGACTTGCTGGAAGCCAGGGAGGACAAGGAGAGGACAGAGTGAGTGTTAAAGGAATATGAAGTTTGGGGTCAATTATTCCTTCTTTTCCCTGTCCCTCCCACACGTCAGCATAGAAACTGAAAGAGGGCCATCCAGGTATATGTATGTGGACCGTGACAGGCTAAGAGGTTGCTAATGACATTCTGCTTAGTAAGTGAGGCCAGAACCATCGTCCTGCAGGCAAGAAGTTTGAGTGTGTAGCAGCCGGGCCTCCTCAGAGCCGGGGTCTGGTGCTCAGGACCTGGCATTGGCAGCACATAGCTCACTGCGTCTTTGGACAAGACTTCTGCTCACCTCAGTACCTTCCACCTGGTCTGCATCGCTGCGGCCAGTGAGATTGCTCTGCTGCCCTCTCCCAGGAGTCGGGGCAGGATACCGCGGGGGGGGGTGCAGGGGGAGGCTCAGGCCTGCCTTTGTGCCCGTGCTCCCTGAGAGACGCCATCCTGTGTTAGCTCACACAGTGACTCTAGCGTCCTGTAGCGCCACCCGGGCATGGACCTGGCCCGGTGGAGCTGAACACAGTCCACACAGCCAACTGTACCCACGTCCACAAAGTTTGTCTCTTTCTATGAGCGTGTCGGTGCTCACACGAGCTCCATGGTGATGCGGATTGAAGTGGGTTCTTCAAGGTTTTGAGTTAAGTGCTTTCTGCTTGTGAGATTATTTTCTATCAAGTAGAAGGAAACAGGAGTACATGGAAGCATATATTTCAGTGCTTAAGGGGAGAAAAGTCTGAGTTAGATAAGTAGCTTCCCTATAGGGAAAAATTAGTGTATTGACAAGCATGACTGCATGGTATATTCAGAATTTTGATGTGTGATAAGTCATGTGTCATTCTTTGAAACTACAAATGTTAGGGCTTCTTATGCTGAAAGAGGGCACCCTATTCAACTTACGCTCTAGGCTCTCAGTGCAGCAATAAACATGTGCATTTGGGGAGAATTAAGAGATTTGTCAAAAAAAAGAAATTTGCTTTTGAGTGAAAGAATAGCAATACAATAACTACTATATTATAGAGTTTGCAAAGCAAATATTTTTATAGGGATTATCAATACTTTGTATTGCCATTATTGGTTTAGTTTTCAAAGATATTGCTATGAAAATGGTTATAAATATGTATCTTTGTGCTATATTTTATATTCTATTTTCACATTTGGCAATTGATGTATGTTGCATGCCCTGCTGTTCTAGGTGCAGGGTTTTAAGGGGCCAAATGAGTGGTGAATCTTAGAGCATGAAGATTGTTCGGTGAGCGTGGGATGCCCTCCCAACTCTGTCTCACCCACTCACATAAGGGCCATCATCCATGAAAAGAATAATGGAAAGTGAATAGCACAGTGGAAAGGCAGCAGAGCTATCTGCAAAGAAACTCTGCACACTAGTCTGTGAGCATCATCTCTGTGCACACAGGCCAAGGCAAAAGGCAGTGATTGAAGGAAAATCCAGAAAGTCAGGGTGCGTGTCTGCTCAGCTCCCTCAGTAACCACCTGGGAATCAGCCCCGCCCCCGCACCCAGAGTCACAGCTGCCACTCACAGAGTGCTCACGACGCTGTGGGCCAGGTGCTGTGCCAAATGATTTTCATGAGGTTCCCAGGGTCCCCCACCACACGATGAGGAGTGAGGCAGCCAGGGCTCGAATCCTGGCCCCACTGAGAACCAGCTGTGTGACTTTAAGCGAGTCATACGCTCTTTCTGCTCTTCAGTTTTCCTCACCTGTGAAAGGGGGCAATAATAGGACGTCATGGGCTAATGTAAGTCAAATGCTTGGCACACGCCTCACGCATGGTAAACATTCAATGCATGAAATATCGTGACTCCTGTATCTGTGAAGAGTCTCTGCCTGCAAGCAGCTTATGCGTAAGCTATTTGAAGAGGGAAACACCCATGAATCAGAACAAGTAAGACTTGCTGCAGACCACAGAAACCAGAAGAATTTCTTAAAAAAGAGAGAAAAAAGGGGGCTTGAGTGTGTTAGAGCAGTCTTTGTGGAGAGAGTGAGATTTGATATGAGCTTTAGAGGATGAGAGGAAGATGAAGAGAAGGAAGTGTGTTCCAATAGGGGCAAGAAAAAGCCAAGGCCTAGAGATGGCAATGACTGTGTTGAGGACAGTAGATGGCCAAAAAAATCAGCCAGTAAGGAATAAGAATTAGAATGAATGATACCGAGGGGATGGAGACACAGAAACCAGGGTGCTATACCCAGCTGGCCACAGCCTCCTCCTGAAAGGATCTGAGGCTGCTGTAGGGCTGTGGTTCTCCAAGCATGGTCCCAGACCAGCAGCACAAGCAGCACCTGGAAATGTGGTAGAAATGAAAATTCTCAGGCCCCACCCCGGACCCACTGAATCAGAAAGTCTGGAGGTAAGCCCTCTGGGTTAATCCAACGCACAATAAAATCTGAGAACCACTGGTGCAGAGGGGTGGCAAGAAGGCCCCTATTCCCTCCCCATCCTTCCCACTCAGGCAGGTACCTCCTCTCATTGGCAGCCCCAGCACAGGTCCATACCTCAAACACATTTCCTTCCACCAGAAAGAAAAATTCCAAAAGATGAGCAATGAAAATGGAGAGCAGGTCCCTCACACCTTAGGTTAATTTCAAGCATCCTATTCCAGCGCCTGCCGCTAACATCTGGGCGGGACTTAGGCCCTTCGGTATCTTGTGGAGTGGATCTTGGGCAGCAAAGAGCTGGAAGGATTTTGGCTGGTGGCTGGTATGACAGTTAGTAAGTGCTTCGTTTTCTTTCGAGGGTCTATTTAGGAAACTTCATCATCAGAAATATTGGAATGATTTAGATTTTTCCAGACTAGGAGGAGGCTATAATACAGCCTCCAACCTAACCTAATCCATTTAAGAAATTAACACTCTAGTGATGATTTTTCTGAAACAATCCAATTCCATCAGACTCACGAAGACCCTTGCATTTTCACTGGCTAATACAGCTTTTTAGTCTTTATTGAATGCTGGGCTTGTGCAGGTGGCCATTTGGAGGGTGGAGTGTGCTATTGCTGTTAACAGCATACAAATGGCTCTCAGACATAAAAAGGGGCATTTGTGAGAGGTAGAAACGGTCATGTGACTTCCTCAGGAAGGAGCTCCAACATCTCCTCTAAGCACTTTTCCACACTTAATTTCAAAATGTAGGCAATAAAACAGATACATTACACTTACTGGCTTCCTTAATTTACCTTATTGAATTGATTGGTGCTTAAAACTCAGAGACAAATCTAAATTGATTCAAGGGTCTACTGCTTCCGAAAGAATTCCAGAGTATTTTAAATTGCATTTTTTTTTGTTCTGATACATAAAATAATTTTCACATTAGACATAGTTTCCTTTCAGGGCATAAAAAGAATATACAGACGGTGGGGTGGGGTAGCCAGAGGACAGATAATTGGGCAGCAATACATAGAATCTTAAATTCCCATTTCCATCCATTTTGCAGGTAAAGAAAATTAGTTTGTTACATGTCACTGCAAAACATTCATCTAAAAGCCCAGAGGGAATTACAGGTGTCCCCGTGTTCCTTTGCCCAGGAGCCATTCCTTTCTGCAGCACTAAAAATCAATACAAACTGAGAAACAAGAAATTAAAGTGGTGATATAAAACTGGCCTCCAAAACTCCTCTTTCAATTTAAAATTCAACGCCTAATGGATGGGGAAGAATGGGAAGTTGTTGTTTGTTGGTTAACAAAAATTACAACTGGTGTCATGTAAACTGAAGCTCATGAGCCAGGACAGACTCTTCTGTTTAGAGCTGAAATGATGTGGAAGAGGAAGACAAAGGCTTCTGAATGGAGTGTTGTTCACTTCCCCTGGTCAGATCCAGGCAATCCCCTGGTCCTGTCGTGTCTGGCACCGACAGTCTCATATAACGATAATTGTTGTTTCATTCTCTTGCCGTTTCCTGGCCCAGAACCTCATCAACCACTCAAAGAGTACTGCAACAGTCAACTAGCTAGTCTGCCAGCTGTTTGTCTCACCTCGTCCCTGTTTCATGCAGCCTACCCTTATCTGAGTAGTTTTGATACTGAACCAAGCGGGCTCGCCTCCTGATGAGTTAAATAAGACTCTAGACCAGCGGAAGTTGTCTCACAAAATAAAGTGTATTTGCAACAAATAGGTAGCGATGAGGAATCATTTCCAAAGTCATGGCATTCCCAAACAAAGGAAAGCAGGAACCTTTATTTTGTTGGGGAATGAATATTCAAAAGGGAGAGGTGAGTGTTTGCTTGCACAGGCTCAATTGGAGAACATGCTTCCACGTAATGCGGCCTAAGCTCCTCCTGGAGAGATCTTTGCATTAAAAATAAGGCAAAGGTCATGGGCGTAGCTCTTGTGGTGAGGCTTGGCCGGCTTCAGGATGGCTGGTGGTTACATCTCCTTAACACACAAAAGGAAAAGAAACAACTTGGAAAAACAGTTTATTGCTTCCAAACCCACCCTTGAGGTTCTCAAGGCCTCTAGTCGGTGACAGTTTCCCTAACAATTTCAGTGGCTCCCCACTGCCTTGTATCCTTATATGGTTGTGAAGGAAGTAAATTATATTAAAAATTTAAAAGTTATTACCTTAGAGACAGGCACCTCCACGCCCTAAGGATTCCTGGTATAGGAGGGAACATTTATCAATCCTGACTGACTCTATTCATGAAAGACCCACCCTAAACTGTTCGGGGAAAAATTGAGAACAAGAGAGTGCTCCAGAGGGATAAGTTTGGGAGGGACGGGGTGGAGGGGCTCCAGATGGGGACGCGTGTGTGTAACCTGATAATCGCTTCGTGCCATAGCAATTCGCGCCATAAAATGTAACTGTTTAAATGTTTTAAATTAGCCAATCATGTAAGACCGCGCCAACCTTTTCCCGCTTTATGCTTCCGAATCCTATAAAAGAGCTTGCCCTTTAAGGTTCGGGGTCGACTCCTCTGTCTCCTGCGAGAGATACGTGTCGACCCGGAGCTCCGCTTAATAAACCTCTTACCTCTTGCGTTTGCATCAAGCTCGGTCTTCTGTGTCTGTGGGTCCGCGCCTTCCCGAGGCTGGAGTTGGGGTTCCCTTTTTGGGATCCTACATTTGGGGGCTCGTCCGGGATCTGCGCGGTCACCCCAGACTCCGAAGACCCCTTGGAGGTAAGCCTGAGTGACTGGGTGTGTGAGTGTGTGCGGCGCCGCGAAGCATTGTTTTGGTTTCCGTATCTGGGCAGCCGCCGCTTCGGGCCGTGAGGGCCGAGCGGCTGCAGTGGCAGACGTGCTGGGAACTGCAGGCTGCAACCCTGGGGGACGCCCCAAGGGACAAGGGGAGTCAGGAAAGCCTGACCACCCCCCTTCAGGTGGAAAAAGAAACGGCACTCTTTTTCCCAGGGAGGACACGATGTTTTGGTGTGTCTTTGGTGTTCGTTGTTCTGTTTTTGTTCGTCACGTGGACCTCATTTGACGGGATGGGATCCTACAGCTGGAAGACCTGCCTTCTCCCTGGACTACTGCAGATGGTGAGATACGGGAACGCCTGACAAAAGCCGGCAAAAAGGTAAGATTTCTTACCACGTCAGCCTCCCGGAATCTCTATCTGCGGAGTCCGGCGGAAGGAAATGGTGAGAATTTTTTTCTCTTTCTAAATTTAGATTGGCAGGAGAAAATATTTGGGAAACTAGTTTCTTGGGCTTTTAGTGACTCTTGGTTTAAATTTGGTAGAGTACTCTTGGTTTTTGATCTTGATCCCTTTTCCTCCCAAAGGTAGTCTCTGTTTTTCTCCTTTGTCTGTGTCTTTTGTCATAAAAAAGAAAATACCATAGGGTAGGACGCAGGCATAGGCCCTATTAGCCTGCTGTCCGGGCCGGCCCCACAGACTGGTGAGTTTGCGGGTCTCACCAGACCGGTGTCTACAAACTTTGCTGTGGGTTATTATGCACATGAAGTGAAGGTCATTGCCGAGGGCATCTTGGAAGCCAAAAAGGCCGCAAATTTAAGTGGGCGCGGGTCGAGCAGTTAAGAGCCATTAGGGCGCTCGCCACTTTCAGAAGACTCCCGTGACAGGATAAGTTGGGTCACGGAACGGGGTAGATGACACAGGTCCCCCGCCAACTGCAAGAAAATGTCCATACAACAACGAGGTACTCTGTAAAAGCACACAGTCCCCGACCCCGCGGCACCTCCCCCCCAGGTATTATTCTGGCTCCAAGAGACCTAAGGCGTGGCTAAAGCTGTCATTGTGCACATAAAAAAAAAAAAAAAAACCAGATGAGGTTTTTCCTTCTGTCTTGTTCTGTGTCCTGAGAAAACTTGGCTTTGTGACGAGTGAAAATATTCTCCTTGGTCTCCACCATACGGAAGGTGCATTTACCGGGGTGCACCTTGGTGGCCAGTCGAGTACACTGGGGTTCCGAACTATCTCTGTCTGGCTGTGCCAAGCTCTCAGGGGAGTCTGAATATCTTTGGGAGTGAATTCTGTGGATCATGGGGGCTACATCATCTGCGCCCTCACCAGGGACGCCTCTTGCATCCATGGGAAAGATTTATTCTAAGCGTGGAAAGTTACCTCCGGGTCTTTCCTTAAAAAGGCTTATTGGTTCGAGTCACTATTAGAATAAATATACAAGTAAAGATCCTACTCGTCAATGGCCAGACGATGGATCCTTTGAATTGGAAAAACTTCTAAATTGGGGAAAAAAAATGTTTTGAGAGCTCTCACATAATTGCTTAATTGGTACCTAAGAATTAAGGCTAGAAAAAAAAAAGGAAAAATTTGACTAGTCTTAAGACCTTGACTCAGGTTACAATTGAGTTGAAAACATGTAGAAATGTAAGTGTTGATGAGATTATAAAGGTTGGAATGTTTGAGCTGATTTTGTATAGAGAGGTTGCATCAACCTTGCCTGAGTATGTTTTAAAATGTCTGACTGGAAATGCTCCCCTGGTCCAAAATTATAAGACCAAGACCTATTGATAAAAATCTTAGTAATAACTATGTTTAAAGATATAAAAAGTGATAAAAACTGCATAAAATTTTGTAGGAAAAAACTGATGTTATTTCTATTACAGAACTGGTTAACAAAAATAGTAATTTAAATGATGGCTAATTTTATCTGAAGTCTTATGAAGTCTTGTAGGCAATCTAAATAATTATTGGAAATAAGTAACTAAATAGTTGTAAAAAAGATGAACGTTGGATAAACTTTACACAATAATTATGTGTTATGGTGGTTACAGCTTCCAAACTCTTTCTGGTAACTTAAAACTTAAGAGTTTTGCTAAATTTTATGATAAAAATTCTCTGAGTATCATCATTTCCAAATAAGATAAGATATTAGACATTGATTGCTAAATGTACATTTGTCTACTTTTGGCTTTTCATTACAGGAAAACTAAAAGATGTTTTAGGTCTATTGGTAAACATATGTTTTATTAAAAAATTGTACTATAAAGTAAGTTATAAAGTGTTCATAAATTTTCCAATCCACAAAATGCTAATGTAAAAAAGTTTATAACTGCTTACTTAGTTTTTACTTAAAAATCAAAGTCTATAAAGGTTAAAATTTATAATTAATATATGAGATTAAAGTGACTAAAAAATTAAAAAAAATATGTCTGTGTACAAAAAAAATAAGATATATAAAAAAAACCAAAAAATGGAAATGTTTTGTTTGGTCGATTAAAAAAGATAAATTTGTCCTCAAGTACTAAAAGGGAAAAGAAAGACATGGGACAAATTATGAGTTTATAAAAGAAAAATTCTGGAAAAAGAGTTTTTACATGGTCAAATTGGCTAAGATTAAAATAAATTTAATTAAATAAATGAGTTTTAATATCAAAAATAAGCTGGTACAAAATTATAATTTGGTCTTATTTCTCTTAAAAAGATAATTTTCTTAAACTTGATAAAGAGGTTACAAAAGATTTTTCTTTACCTTTGAGTAAGTCTACCTAAAAGACAAAAAAATCTATATTTTGTTAAAATAATTTCCTGTGTTCAAAAGACTGAGGTCTCTCTATTAAGGCTTTTTAGATTGTTAATGCTATGTTTGCTTTGACTGTTTATATTTTTGACAAGCTCCCCCAAAATTCATATCTTAAAGTCTTTTTTTACTTTTTTCTTTGAGAATTTTCAAAGGGCCCTGGAACTTCTCAAAGAAATTTGCTCTCTTCCTATAAGGGGAAAGATACTAAACTTATTAGGTTGATTCAGTATGTTAAATTACATGAAAAGGATTGTCAGACAAGTGATGATAAGTCTGCTTAGGTGCTATTATGTGGGTAAATGTTATTGATATAAGTGTTTTAAAATTGTACAACATTACTGAAATGCTGATCTGCCCTGATTATCAGTCATAATTCTGGTTATTATTATTTTAAAATGTTGTATGTCACAAAATTAACCAAATTTCTCTGTCAATTGCCATTTTGAGGTCTTGTTCTTTACAGACATTTCTTTGCTCTAATGCTTTTGCAAAATGTTTCAACTTCAGAAAAATTCATAGAAAGGACTCTGACATTTACACTGAAGTACAGGCTTCTGATAAACTTTCTGATCATAAAACTGAACTTGATAAAAAATTACAGAAATCTGTTGGAGAGACTGATAACTTCATGAAGCTGCTAACAAAAAGATTGGGATCAAGAATGGATTACACAGGACTGAATGAACTGATTATAATTTTTATGATTTTTCATTTAAAGTATTGCTGAATTTTTAATGTTTTGTTTTTTCAGATTTAAGGAAAACTTTTTCTCTTTTCTCCTGAGCTAGCTATGACTTATAGCAATTTGGTAAATAATACTTTTGTAAGTAAAATTGAAATATTTATCTTTTTCTCTCTATCTGATCCCTCGAATTTGGAAACTCTTAATGAGTATTGTTGTTTTCATGGCAATATAGTTATTTGCATAAGTTCAATAAGAATCTGTTCTCCTTGTAACAGGACACAATTGGAAACACTGGTTATATTACCAAGGTTATGACTGGAACATCATATTTGCGATATAACCATACAGCTTTTGAGGAATAAAGATTGGACTTTATGGAATAAAGCCACGTGGAAATATTGGCCTGGTACCTTATGTTCCAAGCAGCACTTACCAGGATAAGTAAAGAATGTCACTTATCTGGCAGGTACAAGAAACCTTGAAATATTTTGGGGAAACCTCAGAATAGAAAAATTCACCCAAATTTATAGGTATTGCAGGCAAAGTCTGGTGACAAAATCCTTGGCTTGGCTTTCCTGGCCTCGAGAGGCCTTTAAAGTTCAATGTGAGATTCCTTATAAAAAGTTCCAGCAAAGCAGATTTAAAAAAGCCTATGTGATCAATTGCTATTCTTGCTGTACTTATGTTAATAATTGGGCCAACTCTATTAGAGCAAATCTTAATAAAAATGAGGGTGATTTTAGAGAAAAAAATTATATTTCAGTAAAAACTATAGTATACATTTGCAGATATTAGATCCTAGTTTTGTTAATTGTCTTTTGAGGTTTTTATTTTATATCTGTTGACTAGACTGGATCCTGATTTCTTCCAGTCTCCTGAAATATCTGGCTACAGATCTCCAAACTAACGTTTTTGATTTTTTCCATCATTTTCATTTGGAATCACTGAGAACTGAACCTGCCCTTTTTCCTGAAGCCTTACAAACTGAAGCTGATGGACTTGATACCATAATATAGGCGTAACCTTGAGAGCCCACCTGCATCACCACCTTCCAAAAGGAACTCAATTGAACTGATCTATCATCAGGACTATGAAATGTGTTCAGTGAGATAAAACAATCTACCAACTCAGCTTCTGGACTATGAAACTTCTTTAAGTTTCAAAAGGACTGTGAAACTTTTAGTTTCAAAGGCGGGACTGTGGGAGATCAAGATTTGGCCACCCTGAAATATATCTCTTTACCTTGATTGTTTTCTCTGAAGGACATTTGACCTCCCGCAGTACCTACTGGGCAAAGATGGCACAGACTGTTTAACTTAGTACGGGGAGCTTACTACGCCTTAAATGGCTCCAACCCTGAAATGACTGAAGCATGCTGGCTATGCCTAGCGGTCAGCCCCCCCCTTATTATGAAAGAATTGCCACGATGGGGGTCTATAATAACACCACGGACCACACGACTTGTCTTTGGGGCAAAGAAGGGCGAATAACCCTAACGGATGTATCGGGGACCGGTTCAGGACTATGCTTAGGAAAAATTCCCCTGGGCTACCAGGCTCTATGTAATAAGACTGAAGTCAGCCTTCCGACCACTCCTGGTTATTTTTTGATACCAGGGCCCAATAGGTGGTGGGCTTGCTCCACAGGCCTGACCCCCTGCATCTCAACTGGCGTATTCAATTCGTCACAAGATTTTTGCGTGCTTGTGCAGTTGGTGCCTAGAATTTATTATCATACTGCCAATAGTTTCGAGGATGAATTTGACCAGAGATCCAGATTATGGAAAAGAGAACCAGTATCCCTCACCCTGGCTGTACTCCTGGGACTGGGAGTTGCCGCGGGCGTAGGGACTGGCACTACGGCCTTAGTCACAGGAGAAAGGGGATTAACTGCCTTGAGCAATGCTATAGATAAAGACCTCAGGACTTTAGAACAGTCCATCTCTAAATTAGAGGAGTCCCTCACCTCCCTGTCTGAAGTAGTGCTCCAGAATAGAAGAGGATTAGACCTGCTGTTTTTAAGAGAGGGAAGACTTTGTGCGGCCGTTAAAGAAGACTGCTGTTTCTATGCAGATCACACAGGGGTAGTCCGAGATTCAATGCAAAGATTAAAGAAAAGATTAGACATGAGGCAGCAAAGCAGGGAGGCGCAACAGAGCTGGTTTGAATCCTGGTTCACTAAGTTCCCCTGGATGACGACCTTACTATCCTCCCTAGCAGGACCCTTGCTGATTCTTTGTCTACTTTTGGTCTTCGGACCGTGTGTTTTCAATAGAATTACTGCTTTCATAAGAAAAAGGGTCAATGCAGTGCATGCTATGATGCTCCAACGCCATTACCAAGCTCTCCCACGCAATGAGCCACTGATAGTAGACACCGAAAACTAAGTTCTAAGATTAGAACTAGGGACAAAAGAAGAAGTGGGGAATGAAGGAAATAAATTATATTAAAAATTTAAAAGTTACTACCTTAGAGACAGGCACCTCCACACCCTAAGGATTCCTGGTATAAGGGGGAACGTTTATCAATCCTGACTGACTCTATTCATGAAAGACCCACCCTAAACTGTTCGGGGAAAAATTGAGAACAAGAGAGTGCTCCAGAGGGATAAGTTTGGGAGGGTCGGGGTGGAGGGGGTCCAGATGGGGACGCGTGTGTGTAACCTGATAATCGCTTCGTGCCATAGCAATTCGCGCCATAAAATGTAACTGTTTAAATGTTTTTTGTTTTTTGTTTTTTTTTTATTTTTTTATTTTTTATTTATTCAGTTTTTTCCCCCCAAAGCCCCAGTAGATAGTTGTATGTCATAGGTTCACATCCTTCTAGTTGCTGTACGTGGGACTCGGCCTCACGTTGGACGGAGAAGTGGTGCCTCGGGGCGCTCCCGGGGTTCCGAACCCGGGCCGCCAGCATCAGAGCGCGCGCACTTAACCGCTAAGCCACGGAGCCGGCCCTAAATGTTTTAAATTAGCCAATCATGTAAGACCGCGCCAACCTTTTCCCGCTTTATGCTTCCGAATCCTATAAAAGAGCTTGCCCTTTAAGGTTCGGGGTCGACTCCTCTGTCTCCTGTGAGAGATACGTGTGGACCCGGAGCTCCGCTTAATAAACCTCTTACCTCTTGCGTTTGCATCAAGCTCGGTCTTCTGTGTCTGTGGGTCCGCGCCTTCCCGAGGCTGGAGTTGGGGTTCCCTTTTTGGGATCCTACAGTTGTACACATACATGTTTATGTAATATTTATGTTGATATACATAATATTTGACATATATTATATATGATATACGAATATGATATTTAACCTCGCCACAATAACTTTGAAGACCCTCATTAGACCTCATTCTGTGTTGCTAAACATATCTCTACTGCCATTCAATTTAGCTGTGTACAGTTTTTCAAGATTAAACCATGCTTATCTCCAGAGTCACATCTCTTACTGTGCCCCCTCTACTCTACCTCACAGCTTGTGAATGAGTCAAACCAGAAGACTTAAGGTCCAAATAGGGCTTCTAGTCCGTGGATATCATTGTGCCCTTGCTTGTACCTCTGCTGGGTTTAGGCTGTCACCAACCTGAAAAATACCTACTACTCTTTTACAACTTAGCTCAAGTGTCACCTCTTTTAAGTGTTTTTCCAAGGCCTCCAGATTCAAGGGCTGCTTTGGTTTTTGTCCCCATGCCCCTACATCTCTAAGGTACCTGTGATAGGTTTTTGCACTCATTTGTTTACATGTTTACTGTCCTAGCTAATCTGTAAACTCCCCGAGGGTGGCAGCCATGTCTTACTCATCGTCTGCATTTCCAAGGCCTGGCCAGTTCCTAGTATGTGGTGAGCTCTCATAAATATCTGTCAAGCTGATGAACGGACAGAGGGTCCTGCCATACCTGATGGAAGACATTTAGGAAAAGAGATGGCTTTCTGGCCCTGGCAGCTGAGGCCATCACCACTACATTAAAAATGGGCTGGGTCAAGTAGTAAAATGACCGTGGGAAAGAGGATTCAGGGCAGTCTAGAAGATGGCTTCTGGAGCAAATCAGCCCCAGAATCTTAGAAGCTGCAGGTCTGACATACAAGGGACAAAACAAGTTTCTGCTCAAAAGTCATCTCCTCTGAGAGACATTCTTCCCTGGGCTCTCTAAAATGTTAGTCCCTCCACGTCTCTCAAGTCCCCTCCCTTGCTTTATTTGTCTTCATCATTCTCATAACAATCTTACAGCTTATTACACACCCATCCATCTATTGTCTGGTCCCCACTATAATGTAAGATCCGCAAGGCAAGAGCTTTGTTGAACTCACAGATTCTATAACAGCACCGGGCACATGGTAGACCCTCAGTAAATATTTGATAAAAAAATTAAGGAATCTATATATTTTTTTTCTCAAAAATCAGTGAATCCTGTTGCTGCTTATCCCAAGTATTATGATTAGTAATTTAACAAGTTGAGTTTTCTGGGAGTTTGAGCTGAGAGTAAGAGACAAGATGGAATCAAAAGCCCCTGGAACAGCTCAGGAGTCTGGGTCATGCAGGGAAGAAGCCATCCTGGAGGCTTGTCCATCCTGGGCCAATCACTGTACTTCCCAATGTGACCTTAAATCATGACACAGTTTGTGTTCATTTTTCATTTATCATTCACTCTCGTATTTGGTGAACTACTCAATTAATATATCTTTTGCACCTACCATATGTCAGACAATGCTGGGTATTCTGAGGACACAAATATTTAGTTCAACAACATTTCTTCCTTTAGGCTACACATTTATGAAACATAAAATGGTGTGTGCTATGATAGACCTTGGATAAGGGCTAAGAGAAGACAGCTGTGGGACAATTACTTTTTCTTAGAAATGAAGGAGGTGCCAGGAAATATTTCACAATGAAGTGACATTTAAACACACTCTTGAGGGATGAACAGAAATTCTCCCAATAAATGCCATTGTCTTCCAACTCTACCTCCACCTCCTTCCCTTGAATCTTGATTGAGCCACCAGTGACCCCTCCCATAACTACCCTCAATGAGCCCTGCACCCCTACTTCTTGCATCGCCGTGGGTGAAGCTATGACCTACTGATGACGGCTGGTCCTGACCCTCCTACCCCAGTTTGCTCCAGACGGGACCCTGTGGGACCTTGGGCTTATTTCTTAACCTACTTTGCCTTAGTTTTCTCACTTGAAAATGAGAACTTCAAACAATCTTTATGCTGCTTTATAGCTCTAGAGTTCCTTGGATGATGACATTTAGAAAAATATTACTGAAAATATTTAAAATAGAAGCACCTCAGTTACCCTGAAAGCTCTGTTATCCTGAAAATGTGTTTGTATAGAAAACCTTGCTCTACTAAATAATGCTGGATAAATGAGGTGTTGCTGTGTCTCATCAGCGTAGCCGGCGAAATTAATTTAACCTTTTGAATGCCCTCTTCCCATGGAGTGCCCTCTTCCCAAGTGAATTTTATAAAATCCTGGAATATCTTGTGACACACACTGTGAGCCTGAGATGCAGGCATGTGACTGGAGAATGTCTTCTTGCTTCCCAAAATGAAAAGCCTTGGACAATCTTTGGTAATGTGGGAAATCTAGAAAGTTAGACAAAACTTAAGCTACTACTAGGTTTTCTTTTTTCCTTAAGATTCTGTTAACTATAAATATTTAAGTGGCATAATTCCTTGGACTATATTACATTTCATTTCTAGAGGTGGTTAAAATTCACATGCCTACCTCCACCCCATCCTGAAAGAGGAAAACAGAGATCTGGTAATTGCGTCAGACTGCTCTGATCTGGCCCTGGGCCGTCTACAGGGAAGTCTAAATAGATGTTTTAGTGCCAGTTACCGGGGAAGTGCAAATGGAACAGAGCTGCCTAATGGTGCCTGCTGTACCAAGGGCTTCACTGCGAACGCTGCTGCTTCTAATGGACTGTTAATGCTCGGTAAAGACCACCAGGGTTACCATGAGTGTGGGCTGGGAGCTGCTCTGAGATCAAGGGCATGCTGTGGCACTCTGACTTTCTCCAAATCTTGACACAAGATCAAAAGACCTAGACTGTCCATTGTCACCATGTGATGGGGCTTTTATCTTTTTCCTAAATTTGATCTTTTTTTCCAGATAAAGTGACATAAGCACAATTAATTACTGATTTGACAACTCTTCTAGTCAAAACAGACTGTTTATGTGTTATTTTTCTTGTCTCATTAGAAATTAAAATTTGCTATTCCTTTCAATTAAATTTGGGACCAACAATATGTTTCTGGAACTCAATTTAGTTCTCAAACAGAGGAAATAATGCTATTTCATAACTGAGGAAATTTCATTCTTTTACAAAGTTTGGTATTTACTATTAAAGATTAAGAATGCTAATGGAATCACAATTTTGGGTTTTAATGCAAATATAAGTTCTAATTGTTTTGTAGAAGTACTTTATTTTTCTTCAGATACAGTTTAAGCTATGGTAAGATATATAAACTTTCCACTTCTCAATTGAGCAAGGATCTAAAAACATGATAACATACTGCAGAGGCCGTCAGGAAGATAGGCGCTGTTACACTGGTGGTAGGATATAAACTGGTGGAATCTCTCCAGATGTCACTTTGGCAAAACCCTTCCAAATTAAAAATTTGCATAACATTAGGTGGGGCTGGGTAAAGTAGGCCTCAGAGCATGAGGGTAGGAGTGAGTGATTTGGGGCAGCTGAGCAAGGCAAGGAGGGGCCACGCACCAGGGTGACCAGGCACAGGGTCAGAACACAAGCAGAGTGAGAAGGGAATCCAAGTGGGTGGACAGCGGTTACTGCAGTCCACTGCGGGGCATCAGAGCCCAGGTGGGATGAGGAGGACATCCGCATGGTGTGGGGCAGCTTGGCACAGGGTTTCAGAGCCCAAGTAGGTGAGGGGGCATTTTGTGGGGGAGGGGTGGCCCAGAACAAGGCACTAAAACCCAGTGGAGGTTCAGTGCAGAGCGTCAGAGTCCTAATGGAGTGAGGGGGTGTCCACACGTCGGGGGTTAGGAGCGGGTAATTGCAGAGTTTCAAATTAGTAAACATATTGAGGATAATGTGAGACAGGATTCTTACTGTTGGAGAATGGAGTTATAGACATGGAAAGGAGAAGACTAGAATGAACCCTGTGGTTTTGGATTGGAATTGAGGATATTGGTGTGAACTCATGGTTTTTAGTATGTGGAGATAGTTATAGAAATAAGTAGGATGTGAAAATATATATGTGTGTGCATGTAAGTGTGCGTGTGCATTGTACATACATAGATTCCCTAGCTCTGTCCATTAAGAAGGCCTGGGAGCTGCGACACCTCAATAGCAATGAGCATACCTAGTGCCTAGATTTTGGTTTCTGAATACCTTTCTGTACTAAAAGGAACCAAAGATCCTTGGATAAATGGCTGATACCAGGGCTGGGACAGAGAAAGTAAAAGCTGAGCCTGAACATCTTGTCATGAAGAAAACAAGGAAGTGCTCAAAGAATGATGGGAATATGTATGAAATACAAAGCCAGCTTGAATGGGTTCCCATTGACCAAATCTGGAATAATTTGAACATCAAAATAAGTAGTGACACTAATGAATTTTAACCTGTTGAATAAACTAGGAATCCATGAGTTCATGATATAAATGAATGAATTGCAAGTTTGAAGAGGAATGGAATAAACACATGGTTTCAAAATACTTTCCCACAAAATGCTTATTAACTATAAGGGGAAAAAAGTCACTTTACAGTATACAAGCCTGGCCGACATCCCCTTAATCAAGCAAAGTTATCATCACCACTAATAGGAGAACTTGAAATCACACCCCATCTGATAGCATGCAAAGAGAAAACTGCAGAGAGACTTCTGAGAGAGTGTAAAGGTGCACACCTGAATCTAACCATGAGGAACCTCAGACTAACCTCACCTGAGAGACATGCTCCTAAATAACTGACTTGTGCTCTTCAAAAGCACCAAGGCCATAAGGGTCAAGGAAAGTGTGAGGAGCTCTTCCAGAGTGGAGAAAACTAAATGCAAACATGTGATTCTAGACTGGATCTTTTTGCGATAAAGGATATTTGGCACAATTGGTAAAATTTGGAATGGAATCTAAGATAAACAACATAGTGCCAACTTCCTGATTTTGATGGCTGTATTGTGGTTAAATAAGAGAACGTTCTTGTTTGTAGGAAAGACATAATAAAATATTTTGATGCTGGGGCATCATGTCAGCAACTTACTTTCATAAGGTTCAGGAAAAAAAATTCTTTGCACTGTTTTTGCAACTTTTCTATGAGTTTGAGATTGTCTCCAAATAAAAAGCTAAACAATGCATATATAAATTACACTTTTATAAGGAAGTTACATATGCAGGTTTTTGTCCTACACATATATACTCCCATATGTGCAAAATGTTGCATGTACAATAATATTCATTGATGCATTCCAGCAAAAGATAGTATATAGTGAGAACACAACAAATGGAAGCTTATTTTGTTACTGCTACCATTCTTCATTAGACAGCCTCAGCGAGATTACAGAGCCTGAGTGGACGAGCAGGGCATCCTCATGGAGTGGGGACAGCTTGGCCTGAGCGGGCTGTCAGTGTGGGGGTTGGAGTGGCCCAGAACCAAATGTCAAAACAGTGTAGCTCTCAAAATCAAATGTATAGAAACTGAATTTCAAGAAACTCTTGACCTAGTCTCTTAGCTAAGCTGTATGCTTTACTTATAATGTGTGTTTCAAAAGTTCACCTTGGAACTTATCACCGAGAAGGGAGGAGATCTTGTATCAATAGTTTCTAACTCTAACTACATGTTAGAAAGGGAGCTTTAAAAAGTACCCATTCCTGGGCCTCCCACTCAGAGATTCTGATTTAATTGGTCTGAAGTGGGGTCTAGCCATCACCATTTTTTAGATGTTCCTTGGGTATTTCTAATATACCCTCAGAATGGAGAACCACCTTCTGTCACCTTGACAGCGAAAGGTACACATCCAGCTTCAAGGACCCTAAAAACGGGTTCTTGGGGTGCCTGAATCAGTGCTTCTCAGACACTATTCATTCAGGCTCCAACCTCACGAGTTTTCACCACATCTTGTGCCATCTACACAAGATGTGGTGAAAATAATAATGTGCCATTATTAAATATTTTTCTTCCAGTTGACCCTGTTTTACTTAATTTTGTTATAAAAAGAATTTTTAAAAGAATATAGTACTGCTCTATGTGGAAAATAAACATTGCTTGCCATAAAGAGAAGGTAAAGGTAAAAATAAATACGCGAATTCCCCTCAAATATTATTACATTCTTAAAACATAATAATTAAATGAAACAATGAAAAAATAAAACAAGAATAATAAGGCTAATCCATTTCTACAAAAAAAATGAATATCTGAAATACAGTTTCTCTCATGGGATTAAAACTATAAGTAGTCATTCACAAAAAGCATCATTTGGTTGTATTTCATTTAAGTTAAGATGAAAATGAGATTCTAGGCCAGTGAGATGATTGGATTTTTTAGTTTTACTGTTGGCAAGTTCAGAGAGACTCTACCGACACATACAAAACTGGAAAGGGCATAAAGGATTTGAGCATTAATTTCTAACCCAAATATTGTAAGAGGCTTTTGTTCAATTAGATATGGTTTCAGGAAGTAATGGTAAATGAGTTCCAGGTGCCACTAATAGACTAGGGGCCAGGAGCATTCAACTTTTCTTTTGCTCCACTCCTACCCCAACCCCCAAGTCTCAGCTACCTCCACTTAAAATCAGCAGGGCATGCCAGCAGTCTGGAAAACTCTTGCCAGCCAGTTCTCTCTTAGCCAGTTTTCACATGAGCGTGCACGTTTCAAACACTCCTCTACCCCTTCCTTCTTTCTCTTTGGCTTTTAAGCAAATACTATCTCCTGGAATTCAAGTCCACTCCCTGAACCCAGTTTCTAAAAAGACAGCTATCCCCAGGCAATATTTTAAAATAGGATAGCCTTTCCTCTTCTGTTGCTCTCTGATTCTTAATTGTTCTTGGGCCAAAGTGGTGCTAACCAAAGATTATTTTCTCTGGCCCACCTTAAAGACTTTGGTAAGGAGAAAAACAAAATGAAGTATATGAAAGCCCTTTATAAACTGTAAAGTACCATAAAAATATTAAGGATTACTACTATGAGGAGGTCTAAAATACATATACTCTACCAAGACTTGCATATTTAGTATAGGATATGTTTGTAGTTTAAAGCAAGGTTTCTCAACCTTGGCCATATTGACATTTTGGGCTGGATAATTATTCATCGTGGGGGCTGTCCTGTGCATTGTAGGATGTTTAGCAGCATCTCTGGCCTCTACTCACTACATGCCAGTAGCCCCTCCTCTCCCTGCAAGTTGTGACAACTAAAAATGTTTCCATTCATTGACAAATATCCCCTGGTGGGGGGTAAATCTTCCCCGGTTGAGAATTAATACTGTGAAAGTCAGGAAGCCTCTTTTGGAAGGATAATTTATTTCTAGCAAATTATCCTGAAGTAACCAGAAATGTGCATACATTGTTGGGGTTTTTTCCCCCCTTAAACCACGACATTATTTATAATATGTAAAAATTGAAAATTACCAAAATGTCCAACAATAAAGAATTAGTTAAAATAATTACGGCACAGCCATATGATGGAGTGCTGCACGGAAATTACACCGCAGGGGCTCCTTCACTCTCAGGACGTGCAGCACTGCCTGCCTACATTTCCAGCCTCCCCGAGAGTTAGGCAGATGACCAGTCAGGCCACTGACAACAGAGTGGGCAGAGCTGTGTTACATCCAGGCCAAGACAGTTAAAGGTCGGTCTTCCTCCTCCATCTTTCTCTTGCCCTTTGGCAGCAACTATGAAGGCCACGTGTTGAAGTGACAGGGCCTCAGGATGGGAACATCTTGGGTCCCTGAGTCACTTCTTGGAGGAGAGCTGCCCTGGAAAGCCACCTGGACCACAGTGGCATTTTCACTTATCAAGAAAAAAACTTTTGAGCCACTAAGATGCCAGGGTTTGTTTGTTACTCTGGAATGGCCTCTCCCAACATGTACAAATATTCGTGTTTATAAAAGGCTGGAAAGATAGAAAGCAAAATGTAAACAGTGGCTGCATTTCAGCAGTTGGCTTGCTAGTAATTTATTCATTTCAACAAAGTTGACTGAGCCCTGTGCCCTAGCACTGTGAGAGGTGCTTGGGCTCAGTGATACACATGAGCATTGTCTTGACCTTAGAGATCTCCCAGTCCTTTCATGTGTCAGGAGAAAGTGCAGGTAAGACAGTCTTCATACAACAGATGAACAAAATAAAAGAAAAGAAAGTCCTAAACACTGAAAGGAGAAAATTCTGCATCTGTAACCTGAAGAGACAGAGCATATTTTTTTGCAGTTTAGTTGGTACAAACTAAGATTAAAAATACAGGGCTCCAGGATCTTCTGTCATGGTTGAGCAAACCCAGTTGTGAACACGGTTTGTCGAAGGAGATTTCACTGGAGCGTATAAGTGCCACCCCTATTTAGGATTGGATGTTTGTAATCTTTCCGCTCTATTTGCTGCATGAACACTCATTATTTTAGATCAAAGAAAACAGAGGAAGCCATTCACACTTCCCCAGTGTCTCTCTCATTAAAATTAATTATTTTCCCAGTTCGGTTCTCTTTGTTCACCATCGTGTCCAGTGAGAGAAATAGGTCTTAGGAAACCCAATTATGTCTGAGGCAGTTTCCGAATCAGATAAAAGGGTTGGGGGCTGGGGCTTAAGCAAGGCCTGGCGGGGAATAACTTCACGTTTCCAATGACTGGCCACATTAAGAATTCTGCTCCTTGGGATTAGTTTTGAAAGCACTTTGCCTTACATATAGGCATTTTCCAGTTTTAATTTCCAAAACTGAAAAGAATGAATTTCATTCAGAAAGGAATGGAACATTTTTTGTATTACTTTATAGCACATGAATTTAATTTCAACACTAGCTGATAAAAGAACCACAGTGCCTTCTGTGAAGTATTTTGGTAATATTGTGCAGTACGGATTTCACTTGTTTTATTTAACGAACCCATAACATACATATAAACAATTCCTTCAAACACAGGGATTTGACTCCCAGTTCACTGGGGAATGAATATATTGATTATTGTCAATGCATAAACCATGCCCAATTAAATGTTTCAGCAGAAATAATCTCATCAAAATGAAGAACTGGCAGCACAGCTTAATGTAACTTATTTTAATTTTCATTTGTTAATAGAGAATAAGAGCTTTGTGTTCCAAAGACAAAAATAATATATTTAAAATTTCAAAAGAGTGGAAAAAATGAAAAATTAGTGCTGTCTATCATTTGTAGATTCATCTTGACAGGACAGGAGAGCGTCAACATCGCACCAATATTTGGAGTCTGAGGAAGGCTCTGCAGAGCGGCACTCCATACCCCAACTGTGGCCTTTCAAGCTTGTTAGCCACGTGCTTAATGGTGCTGTTCATCTGTACCTGAAAACAATGACAACCTCCCTCCCCTAGGATACGAGGCTGGTGCTGCCATTGCTGTGACTAAGGAAGAGGCTTGTGCATAACCTTTCCCAGAGAAAGGAAGAATGGTTTGGGTCTGGTTTTTGAAGGATCCTGCCGTGTTCAGGCAGCTGGGCAGGACCTTGGGAAGGTGGGGGCTGACAGTGAGAGGGGGAACGCCCTAGTGCTGCTGAAAGCATGAGCAGCCTGCTATGGACTGAATGTTTGTGTTCTCCCAAAATTTATACGTTGAAACCTAAGCCCTAATGTGATCGTATGTGGAGGTGAGGTGATGAGGTCATGAGGATGAAGCTCTCAAGAATGGAATTAGTGGCCTTATGAAAGAGACACCAGCGAGCTCCCTCACTTCTTCCACCACATGAGGCCACAGTGGGAAGAACACTGTCTGTGAACCAGGAAGCAGGTTCTCACCAGATGCTGAATCTGCCAGCACCTTGATCTTGGACTTTCCAGCCTCCAGAACTGTGAGAAATAAATGTTTAAGCTGCCCAGTCTGTGGTATTTTTGTTATAGTAGCCTGAGCTGACTAAGACCCAGTTCAAATGTACTGTATGACTATTAACAAGTAAAGTTTTTTTACTTTTCGTTACAAGTATTGGCTCATTTTTGCTATAAAATATCTTCACTGTAGAAAATGTAAATCAGATAAATTAAGCAGAATAAAGACAAATGTAAAGCATGTATATTCCCATCACTTCAAAAGAATAATTATTGTCAAGACTTTTAGTCTTGGAATAATTTAGTCTGGAATAATTATTCCAGACTTTTTCCTGTGTATGTATTTGATACTTCATAAAAAGGACACATTTTAAAGATTATTTTCAATTTGGTTTTTAAATTCAATAACACTTCAACAATATCTATGTTACTACGTATGCATCTACATAACTTTTAATTGTTGCTGTGTGTAGCTAGAATCTAATTTACTTAAACAAGACTATTGACATTTGGTTGTTACCATTTTATTCTATTATATGCCATTCCATAAAAAACATTCTTGCATTCCTTTCTTTGTGCACTTGTTCAATTATTTCCTTAGGATAAATCTGAGAATGAGAACTGATGTGTCAATGAAATGTACATTTTTTAATACTTTTGAAGCATATTGCCAAATTGTCTCCTGGGCTGAGCAACCTCTAAGATGGACCCCAGCAATCCTCACTTCTGGTTTTACATCCTCAAATGTGTGGGCTTGAGCATGGACTAGACTGATGTCTCTGGCCAACCACCAAAGAGGGACCTGAGACCTATCACCCGCAGGGAAGTGGACCCTCCGCCGATTGAGCCTTGAGATGCCTGTGCCCCAGCCAAGCCCTTGAGTGCAGCCTCAGGGGTCTCGGAGCTGGAGGACCCAGTTAAGCTGCACCCAGATTCCTAACTCACAGGACGTGTGACATAATCAGTGTTTATCGCTGTCATCTGCTAAATTTGGGGCAGCTTAAATACATCCCCCCCAAAAGACCATCCTAATTGAGAGTCTCATCAGTGGTAGATTTATGAGCCTGCCTTTCCCACATGCTCACCAACACTGTGCTTTTAATTTTGGCCAGACTGTTGGCATTTCTCTTATTACTATCAAAGCTTAATATTTAAATATACATGTATTGTTTATTTATACTAATTTTTTATTGAGTTGACCATTTGTGTCCTTTGCCCATTTTTCTGTGACAAGTTTGTCTCTTTTCTTGCAGATATGAAGAGTGCTTTATATATTTGGGATACCACAAATTCCTTTTCCACCCTCCTGTGCGCGCGCGCACACACACACACACACACACAGATGTTTTCTATATTTCTATTTCAATTTGATATTTTTGTTGCAAAAATCTTTTGCATTTTTAGGTGGTCAAATTTGACATAGTACATTTTGTTCTTTCTGTCTTTAATATTGTACTTTATATTTTCTTCCAGTACTTTTATAATTTCAATATCCATAAAAAATCTTAAATCTTTCTAGTATTCAATTTGGTGTAAAATGTAGCATTTATTTTAGCTTTTTCCCACAATAATTAATCAGTTGACCTAATATCATTTATTTAATAATTCTTTTCCCAATCATTTAAAGTACTTAAAAATTATAATCCGTTTTATTCTTATAGGTCAAATCCCTTATTCTTACCATTTTCTATGAAATTTTTCTTAGATACTTTTGTATATTTACTATCATAGATAAATTTTTAATTATTTTATCCTGGTCCCCCAAGTTAAAATTAACATCTTTATAAGGGTAACTGTTCCCATCCAGGAATAGAGTATATCCCCATTTATTTGGTCTTTCTTTCATGTACTTCAGCTAAGTTTTAGCGTTTTCTTTATAAAGATCCTGCACATTTCATTTTACATTTATTCCTGAGAATTTTGTTTTGTGTTTTATTTTGTTATTATTATTATTATTGTATTATTATTGTAGCAGTAGAGGCGGTGGTTCTGTTGGTAGATTTTAAACTCCATGAGCAGGATAGAGTTGGTTGTGCCCATCGTTACAGTGCCAGCACCTAGCTAGCCCCTGACTCATAGAAAGCACTTGGTTCCTACTTCTTGAATAAATGAATTAATTAATAAACAAATAAGTGATAATTAGCCAATTTTCCATTATATTTTCTAACATGTTATTGATAACATATAGGAAAGCAAAAAGAATGGAAATTTCATACATAAAAATATACAAATGCTATACACATCTAAAATACCATTAAAAAACCTACAACATGAAAAAAATACTTAGAACTTATATGAAAAGGAAAAAAAATACAATCGCTACTATACAAAGAGCTTTTTCAAATGGGAAAAATAACACCAGTAAAAGTGGGCAAAAGACATTAGCAGGTAATTCACAAAGGAAGAAATGCACATGGCCAATATCTATATGAGGAGGAGAAAAGACAGGCAGATGAAAACGATGTGAGCTATTATTTGTAAAATCATATGGAAAAGATTTTGAAGTTTGATGATAGAAGCCAGTTTTATCATGGGCAGAGAAACAAATAGTTTTCTGCATTATTAGCAGTTGGGTTTTAAACTGGGACAACCTCTATGGAGGGCAGTTTAGAAATGCATGTCAACATTTAACTGAGCTGATTTGTAGATGCAGCCAATCTACTTCCAGTAATTTAATTCTAATTTTATCTTCACCTTAATTTAAATCTTTAATTTATATTAAAATAATTACACAGGAATGTACATTTAGAAGAAATTAATAAAACTAACCATTAAGGAAAACACTTAATATTATCGAATTGCATTTCACATTCAAAAGAAAACTAGGTCAACTTTTAACTCTTCATTATCTGAGATAAAGACAACTCTTAAATTAATCTCTTTCACATGAATCCAAGTAGAGAGATAGAGATCATTTCCAGATTCTATTTGTCCTGCACATAGGTTGAAAATGCAGGGCCAGAACCTGAGGAGACCAGGGGTCCAATTCTAGTAATTCCACTAACGGTGACTTTGAGAAAACCATGTAAGCATTTTTAACTTACATGTCCTCTAAAATATCATTCTTCTCCCAGGACTCATGTTTGTGAAAGCATTTTCAGATGTATAAGGTTCTTTCCAAACGGTAGGGAATGTGTAGCTGTGCATCTTGAGTACACACGCAGGATTCTCCTCTCAAGGGAGTGATGGGCTCATTTACTTTCTTTTATCTTTCTATCAGCTTAGCATATATATTTGAAAGGCTCTAAATTTATTCAAGAACACAGTAAGAAGTAAGGCATTTTTTAAAGTGGTTATAGGAGCCAGAGAGGAAGGCCTCTGATATACAACAGGATGATGCAGTGGGCTGTGATTCTACGATTGAATTGTGCCACCAACTCCACTCGGTTTGTCTCAGATCTGGTGGTCAACAGGCACTGAGAGGCCTTTGGCTCTCTTAAAGGAAAATAGAGGGGCCAGGCTGGTGGCATAGTGGTTAAGTGCTCGGGCTCCACTGTGGTGGCCTGGGGTTCAGATCCCGGGCGCGCACCGATGCACCGCTTGTCAAGCCATGCCGTAGCGGCGTCCCACATAAAGTGGAGGAAGATGGGCATGGATGTTAGCTCAGGGCCAGTCTTCCTCAGCAAAAAGAGGAGGATTGGTGACAGATGTTAGCTCAGGGCTGATCTTCCTCGCACAAAAAAATAAATAAATAAAGGGAAAATAGAGCTGAGGCACTCTCTGGTGAACGGGACCGGCTTTGTGGATGTGCAACTGGGCCTTGGCTCTGAAGGGCCCCATGCTTGGTGTAGCGCTCTGTGGTCACCATCTTGAAACTCTTACTTTCTTAACAGGAGGCCCTGAATTTTCTCTTTGCACTGGACCCTGGAAATTATGTAGCTGGTCCTGCTGATGAAGGATGCTTTCTCAGGGGTACTTACAAATCAAAATAATCTCATTCACTTCTCTTGAAACTGTCCCTCCTTCATCCCCTAATGATAAGCATTCCTATCTCCCAGGTTTTTGCTTGAACGTCAATAGTAATAAGTACAGGTACATCTACTGGGCACCTGGCATGTATCAGGCACTAGGCATTTTATATCCATTATTTCTGTTCATTTTCGCAACATCTCAATTTGTGCTATTACAGCCACTTTATACATGTGGGAATAGTTAATGTGCCCAGGGTCACACAGATATTAAGTGGTGGAGCCAGCATTCAACCCCCTGCCGTCTGCTCCCACAGCCTATGCTCCTGTCCATGCTATGCTGCCTCCACTAACTCCTCCTCTGAGGCCTAAATGTGTAAAAGGCACACTTCAGACACCATGTTGCCTAGCATTTAAATATGGTGAGTGAAGGACAAGTCCATGGGCCAAAGAGATTGGCCATCCTTGACTCCTTTTCTCTTTTTCTCACACCTCACACTCAATTCATCAACATGATCTGTGAGTTCTATTTTTAAAATACTTGTGGAGTTTGACTTCTCATCACCTTCCCCAGGATCTACTCTGTCCAAGCCACTGCCCTTCCTTTCCTGGACAACATGTGTCTCTGTTAGCTCTGAACACCAGAGCACCTTTCAAATGTGAGTGAGGTTGCATCTCCCCTCTGTCTGATGGCCTCCCATCTCATTCAGAATAAAATCCCTCCTGTGTGGGGCCTCTGTGGCCCTAAGAAATGTGGCCTCATCTCCCACCACTGTCCGTCTGGCTTATTCTGCTCTGACTTCACCAGCCTTTTACTGGTTCCTCTGAACGAAACAAAACTGCCAGAAACTTTCTTCTCCCAGGTCTCCACGTGGAACACTCAGTCTATTACTTCACACACGTCTCTGCTCAGATCTCGCCGTACCACAAAGGCCTTTTCTGACAACTCATCTGGAATAGAACCCCTCTCCTGTCACACTGTCTCTTTACCCTGCTTTATTTTCTCCTTAGCACATTTGATATATAAACGGTTCAAGATGGCCTCTTTGTGTTGGCCCCTAGGTTGTCTATTTCTTCACTGCAGGCTGAGCCCCATTAGCTTAAAAGTGTGGCTTAGCCAAACTCAAATTTTTACACATCCAATTATTTTAAAAATAGCCCAGACATGCATATTTTCAGCCATTTAGAGCCTGCTTGCTTGCATATCCCTCCAAACCTCACCCAAGAGTTGTTACCCATTGATAAGATGGAGCAGTATAGTTACAAGGCCCCAAGCCACTGCTGCCCTTGGGAGGCCTCTGACCCAGAGACTCCCCGCCATGCTGCTGAGTGACAGCACCCAAACATATAAGCCCCCTCTCTTCTCCCCCCTCCCCTGGGACTTCCCTCCTCCCCTCCTGGATAGCGACCCCTCACCACAAATCTCTGGATGGTCTCACGCTGTGAGGGACTCCCCTTCTCTTGTAACCCCACCTAAGCATCACCCAATAAAGCTTGTTTGTGTGTTACCGCCTCTCTCATCATCATGTCTTTTTTCTTGCTCAGCCCCCAAATCCCTCTAACCAACCCCTACAATCTACTACCCTCATGTATTTTCTGTCTCCCCTTAATGGAACCTAAGTCTCGGAGAACAGGACCTTTGCTGTGCTCACCGAGGTGTCCCCCACCCCTGCAACACATGTCCACATGACTAGCAGACATTCAATCCATGTTTGTTGAAGTGGCAAATGAATGAATGAATCACCACCGCTCTTGCTTCCCTTCCACCTGTCGCACTCTTTTATACTCAGGTATCATTACCTTCCAACAACGACTTCTCTTTCACAAGACAGCAGAGGCGGTGCCAGCATTATGGCGGAGAAGGATAAAGAGACTCGCAATAGGGAAGCCATTCCCAGATAAGGGAAACCAGACCCAAGTCCTACCACACTCAGTTCTTGCTTGAGATTTCCATCCTCCACCTTGCCGCTCCCAGCAATTCTCCCTTCCTTACAGGCAGGAGTTGGCAGAAGAGAAGCGGAGGCTGCTAGCTCACCAACCTTCTGCTACACCTCTCTGTGGCCGCAATCTCAACACTGCCTCGCACCAAGATTTACATAGATACAGACAGGCCTCACCCTCCTAGAAGAGAACAAAATAATCCACCTCTTATGAGAGAAATGGGTGGATTGGTGGGGAATTTAAGGTCCCTACCATCTGTAAGTGCAGTTTTGTTTGTCCTGTAATATTTGCTAGCAGACATTCATGCATCCCTTACTGCTTTAGGGAGAACATTGAATTCTATTGTGCCTTTGTTGGTAAAGCATGAGAGAAATTTCCTACACTGTTCAATATAATCTGAACCCGCTCTCAGAGGAGCACAGTTGTAGCCGTGGTTACTTGGGGATGTACCGTGCATCAGCCCGTACCAGGTGGTTTTCAGCAATTCACTCCCAAGGCCACAGTCTTGACTTCATCATCAGTTTGAACAGTTCTACCAATGACATCTTAAATTCTAACCCAGACACCCATTGCTTATCCACAGAATCCTCCCACCTCTCCCACTCCGACAATGTCTCCCAAGCCTCTTTTCCTTCTTGTCAAGACCTCCCAGTTCCTTCTACCCTCCTTGGGTCTCTGGTATACAGGATTACTCCCTAACAGCAGGTCCTTGAACCACACTTCAGTTTCCTTCCATTTCTTCCCCCACGACCCCTCTGACACACCTGCACTGCACTTTCTTACCCAAACCGTCCATTGTTTCTTGTTTCCTGTTCCAGCATCCCATATACCCTAGGAGTGACAATACCATGCCAGGCAGATAACTGGTTTGCTCACCCATCCCTCTTCGCCCCCAGAGAACTCCATCACCTCCTTCAAGTCTTGGTGAACAATGAGGACATCCCTGAACACCTGATTTAGAATTTTAAGTCACAGCTCCCACATCCCCACAACACCTGATATCCCTTATCCTGATCTGTCATTTCCACACCGCGCATCACCTTCTAGCATCCCATTCCACTTACTAATTAATTACTTTTTCTCTTTATTTTCAGTCCCCCTCCCCAACTAGAGTATTTCCCAAAGGCAGGGATGTTTTTCCATTTTGCTCACTGATGTATCCTCACCTCTTGAAACAGTGTCACCACATAATAGATGCTCATAAATAGTTATTTCTTAAATAAATAAGATAAATAAGTTCATAAATAAATGATTCTGAAACACATAAATGAGTGAACAATTGGTTTCGAAGATCACATGGGCCCACGGAGAGAGCCAGCAGGCCTCTCCCTCTGCCGTTCTCTTTCCCACTGCGTTTGTGCGCCGCCTTTAATCCTCATTTTTGGACATGACATCTGTATCTACTTCATAATGAAAATATGGAGGGAAACTAGCCCCAGGTCTCCCAAATTCCTGTCCTTCCAAAAGCATCTACTCATCTCACCTCCTTCTTTCCCTTCTCAGAAGTCGAGTTGTCTGTCCTTCCTTTCAAAGTCTGACCCTTCTGTCCGTGCTCTCTATCTCCTGTTCTCCAGTTTTTTAGGAAGGAGGGCTTGCTCAGTCAATGTTCTGGCAAATTGGTGGGGTTTGCCTCCTGAATGAAGCACCCTCCTTTCGGCGAGAAGAACTAAGAAAGAGGGAGAGGATTTCCTGCGCTCTGGGGTTAGGGTAGAAAACGCTAAAGAAGAAGGGAGCGGAGCTATGCAGCTCAGAGTTTATGCAACTGATCCTGGATCCCTGGACCCAGTCAGGATGATGGTGAAAGGGTGTCCAGGGGAGGGTGCCAAGACTGGAGGGTTAGGTAGTAGGTTGCTCAGCCACAATGGGGTGGTCTCAGAGAGAGACCCCTGAACGTGGTGACTCAGGAGAGGCTCCGGGGGAGAGGCAGGACCCAGCTCTCCAAACCTCTTATCTTCCTAAGGTGGCAGCTGCACACAAGCCAGGGTAGAGGTGGAGCCCACCAGCAGCCTCCCAGGGGTGTGGTGTTACCACCCAGGCCACCTCCTCCCACTCCCCAGGTCAGGGATGGCGGTGGCCGCTGGAGAATCAGTGCCACCTTGTGGCCCGACAGCACAGGGTGCCCCTGCCGACAGAGCTGGCTGCTCCGTTCTTGTTCTCGTTGCTTCCTCCCACTGTCCTCGGGAGTGGTTCACCCGGGTCTGAGGAGGGTTTAGGTTGATCACGGGAGGTGGAGGAGGGAACGGGAGAACCTGGAAAGGAAGAAAGGCATTATTGTAACAGCCAAATAGAGACTTTAGCCATTCTGAACACTGAAGGAGATGTGACATTTTATATCAGTCACTGTGGTAAAAAATGGCACATATCCATAGTCCCTCCTCTCTCCATCTTCAGTTTCTCCTCCCCACCAGTTCCTTCCATCCATCCTACCATGAACACAAGCCAATTCCCTTCGTTCTAAGAGAAGAAAAAAGAAGAAAACTGACTCAAACTGCTCCCCCTTGAAAACACTGTCTTGTCTCCTTTTTTTAAAAAAAAATTATAGCAAAATACACATAACAAAATTTACTGTTTTAACCATGTTTAAGTTTACAGTTCAGTGGCATTAAGTATTCACATTGTTGTGCAACCATCACCAACATCCAGCTCCAAAACTTTTTCATTTTCCCAAACTGAAACTTTGGACCCATTGAACAGTAACTCCCTGTTCCTCCCTCCCCTCAGGCCCTGGCAACCACCATTCTACTTTCTGTCTCTGTGAATTTGACTACTCTAGGAACCTCATATAAGTGGAATCATACAATATTTGTTCTTATATACAATATTTGTTCTGTGACACTTAACAAATGTCTTCAAGGTTCATCCAGGTTGTAGCATGTGTCTGAGTTGCACTGTTTTTTTTTTTTTTTGGTAAGGAAGATTGGCCCTGAGCTAACATCTATTGCCAATCTTCCTCTTTTTTTTTTTTTTTTGCTTGAAGATAAAAAGCTTGGTCTCTGAGCTAACATTCACTCCCATCTTCCTCTGTTTTGTATACAGGACGCTGCCACAGCATGGCTTGATGAGTGGTGCATCAGTACGCACCAGGGATCCGAACTTGTGAACCTGGGCCACCGCAGTGGAGCACACGAACTTAACCACTACACTACCGGGCGGGCCCCTGAGTTTCATTCCTTTTTAAGGCTGACATATTCCATCATATGTGTATAGACCACATTTTGTTTATCTGCTCATCTGCTGCTGAACATTTGGATTGTTTCCACCTTTTGGTTATTGTGGATAATGTTGCTATGAACGTGAATGTACAAATATCTGTTCAACTCACTGCTCATTCCTTTTGAGTATATACCCAGAAATGGAATTCATAGAGTTAGAAACATGGTAATTCTGTGTTTAATTTTTCGAGGAACCACCATACTGTTTTCCACAGCAGCTGCACCATTGAACGTTCACACTAGCAGTGCACAAGGATTCCACTTTCTCCACATCCTTGCCAACACTTGTTATTTTCTTTCTTTTTTTTAATAATAGCCATCCTAATGGGTATGCAGTGGTATTGTTTCCTTTTTTTTAAAGTTGAAATTTGAAAACATAGCCTCCATGAGTTGTCTGCACTCCGTCCTTGCCATTGAGTACTGTAATCTGGACTCTGCCCTCGCTGCCCCCTCCCTCTGCCCAAGGCTATCCAGCACTTGGAGAATAGCAATCGCTACCTTCATCTCAGGTCTCCCTTACTTGACTTGTCTACTGAGACGGCTGTTTAATCACACCTCTTCCCTTGGCTCCTGCAGTACTCAACATTATTCTTCAGTTCATTCCCCTCCCTCCCCAACCCATGTAGACTTCTTTCTCTAAATTCTCTTACTCATTGATTTTGGCATCACCATCCAAAATAGAAACTACCATCCATACTCAACTGCTCATCAACACCACTGACGCTATCCACAAAATTCCTTTGAAATCAGAACCTTTCTCCCTATTTGCAAAGTCTGCAAGCTCCTCCAGACTTCCCTGAGTCCACCTTGATTGAGCTCAAACCTCTGGAATTGTCTCCACCTGTCCACTATGTCTACCCACCTGCTGCAGAATGTGGCAAGGCACACACAGCGATCGACAATCTGGATCTACTTTCCCACCTCATTTCTAGTCACTCCGCTCCGTGCAGCTCGCATCTCAGCTATACCAACCTGCCATGGTCCCCCCAGCTTGCCATGGCTCTTGAGTCTCTGCACCTTTGTTTCTGTTCATCACTGTGTCTTCCTTTCTCCATCTGATGAGCTCTTACTCATCAATGTTGCCTGATCTGAGAAGCCTTCCTGGACTGTCTCAGAGTTATTCATGCTTTCCCCTGAGGCAGTCAAAATTATCCCTGCTACAGAACCGGATTTATTCATTTAACAAGTGCTTCTGAGTGATGCTATATGCCAAGCATGTTCTAGGTCCTGCCGTTATGAGACAAGTGAAACATTTGCTCTCAACTAGCTTGTGCTGTAATAGGGGCAGGGGGAGATCTAGAAAATAAAGAGATATACAATATGCCAGATGCTGGTAAGCGCTATGGAGGAAAAAGAAAAAGCAGAGTGCCAGTGTAGGAGTGTTGCTATTTTGTACAGAGAAAGCCTCCCTGAGAAGGCTGAAGGGAGACTGGGAACAATGCGCACAGATCCTGGGGCTGGGGTGTTGCAGGCAGAAAGGACAGCAAGAGCGAGGGTCTACGTGGCATGAATGTGCTGCTCACGTTCATCGGGACCAGCGTGGCTGGAGTGGAGTGTGTTAAGGGAGAAAGGTAGGGTTGAGGTCAGGGTATTAATGCCCAGAGATAAGTTTCCCAGGTCACTTATCCCAAAGAGCCGGAAGTCAACCCCACGTGGTCTGATTCCAAAGCTAATACTCTGCATGAGATGTGGCCATTTGGCCTATTGATCATTCAAACATTGAAACAATTATTGAGTGCCTACTGCATGGTAGGCTATATTTTAAGTGTTGAAGATACACTGATGAAAAAATATAGTGTTCTCTTTCAAGAAGCCTAGCATAGGAAGGCAGATATGCACACGTGTTAGTGTGGCACAGTGTTAGGTACCAGGGTCGTAGTCTGTCTAGTGGCTGCACAGAGGTAATTTCTACCTGGTGTGTTCAGGAAATGCTTCACAGAGGGGTCAGTACCTAGGCTGATCTTGAACAAGATTCAGGGGCCTTCTTGAAGGATACTTATCACACCATCAATGTGATGATCTCTTTAGGCCTATGCGTTCATTTCCTAGTGCCGCCTTAACAAGGTGCCATAAACTGAGTGGCTTAAAACAACCACAAGTGGGTGGCTTAGAATTTATCGTCTCATAGTTCTGGAGGCTAGAGGTCTGAAATCAAGGGGTCAGCAGGGCCAAGCTCTCTCTGAAGGCTCTAGGGGAGGACCCTTCCTTGTCTCTTCTAGCTTCTGGTGGTTGCTGGCAATCCTTGGCATTTCTTGGCTTACAGATGCATCATTCCAATCTCTGCCTCTGACTTCACTTGGCCTTCTCCCCTGTGTGTGTCTGTGTCTCCAAATCTCTGTCTCTTTGTAAAGACACCACTCACTGGATTTAGGGCCCACCCTAGTCCAGTACGACCTCATCTTAACTGATTGCATCCCCAAAGACCCTATTTCCAAATAAGGCGACATTCACAGGTTCCAGTGGTTAGGACTTCAACATATATTTTGGAGGAACACAATTCAATCCATAACAACCTGAACGTTTGGTGTTTTTTACAAGGAGTATGCATTCCTTTTATAATCTGAAAACATATTTTCATTGAAAATAATATGAAAAATCTTTTTTTAACCTATTGGATCAGGAAAGATTAAAGAGAATGGTGATACCAGTTAATGAGAGGCTAGGAGGGAATAAGAACTCCCCTACACTGAGGAGGGAGTAAGGATTGGTTCAATCTTTGTGAAGGGCAGTGTGGAAATAAGTTTTAAAATTTTAAATGAGCACACATACCCTTTGACCAGGAATTCCACTCCTGAACATTTAAATTAAGGTAATAGGCAAATGCGCAAAAGAATGTGCATGAGGATATTCACTACAGTGTGGTTTTATGAAACAAGTGAAAAATTGGAACCTACTTAAAATGGTTATTTTTTTTAAAACAGGTTATCAAACAGTACTTTGGTAAAAAAGAGAGAAGGGGTGTGTGTGTGTGTGTGTGTGTGTTTACAGAGAAAAAGGTATGGAAGGATATCGATCAGAATATAAATACCCACAAGTGTACGGTGACTAAGCGTTAAAGGTGGGTCGGGGCAGGAGGCCCAGACTACCTGATCCTTACCTGAAATCATTCTGTGGCTGCCTCCCCTAATGCTGCCCACCTATCCTCCTCGAGAAGGCTGGTCCCAGTGCCTCTCCTGATGGTTCTCTACCCACCTTCCATGGCTTTGCTAAAGAACTGGGATGGCAGAATATGTTCACTCACTCCACTTCTACGTTTATTTCTGGGTGGTGGGTTTTTAGGTAATCTTTATTTCTTTATTATACTTCTCTGTACTTTTTGACTTCCTTTTTTTTGCAACAAAAATGTGCTATTTTTATTATAAGAAAAAGCATTTATAGTCTTTTGAAAAAAGAGCTGTGTAGGTGTTCACTGGGCAGGTGGGAGAGGGCATTCCAGGGAGCAGCAGAGGCACAGATGAGTGGAGGGACAGTAGTGGATGGGGTGACATTTTCGGTGAAGTGTAAGTCAACAGACATGATTAGAGTGTAGAGGATTACAGTGAGGAAAGAGAGATGGAGAAATCAGGCAAAGGTAAGGTCTGGGAGGCTTCGTTGGCCATGCTGAATTTGCCTTCTTACATAGGCCATAGGAGAGAGGGACTCGAAACAGGGGACATAACTGATCAGAGATTGCTTTAGAAACAAGTCTCAGATGTATGGATTGTGGCAAATAGATGCAGAAGAAGGAGATGAGACTAGATGAAAGTTGGGAGACTACCACTATAGCCCAGGCTATGCTGAGGGCCTGAGACAGGGATGAGGGGTAGAGAGAAGTAAATGGATGTGAGAGCTATTAACAACGGGAGTTGACAGGACCAAGCAATTGCTAGTCTATTGAGGAGAAGCAGATGTGGAGGTGTTTGGCTTGAGTGACCTGGTGGATGGTGCTGTCAATCGCTGAATGAGAGAATGGAGGGGGAGGAGTGGATTTGGGGAGAAAGTCCACGAGTTCACTTTGGGACATGTTGGGTTCTGGGTTTCTGGGAGCTATCCAAGAGGAGAGAGTGGGTAGGTAATTATGTGTGCAGGTCTCAGAGAGTTCATGAGGGAGCTCTAGGCTGAAGATATAAATGAGGAGTGGAGAACACACGGGGTAGTGGCTGAAATCAAGGGAGCGGAGGAGGGAATGCCCAGGAAGAGGAGAGAAATGAGGAAAGAAGAGAATTCAGGGCAAAATCCTACAGTATCAATTAGAGCGCTTGAGTTGCAAGGAATAGAAACCAAATCTAATAAATGTAAGCAACAGATAACAAAAGAACTACTGGAAGCCTGCGAAGTAGGTCACAGAATAAATAGCTGAATAACCAGGCCTCAGGGCAGACAGGAAAGAAGGGAGCTCCAGGGTCTCTGGGCAGATTCTGAGGCTGCTATAACAAGAATATCATAGACTGGGTGGCTTAGACAACAAACATTTCTTTCTCCCAGTTCTGGAGGCTGAGAAGACGGATCAGGGGCCCAGCCTGGTTGGGTTCTGGTGAGAGCTCTCTTCCTGCTTTCCTCACACGGAGAAGAGAGAAAGGGGAAGTAAGCGTTCTCTCTCTCTCTCTCTTTCTCATATAAGGGACGTGTCTCTTCTTATAAGGCATAATCCATAGGGCAGGCTGTCAGAAAGGGCAGGCTGGAACTCTCCTGCGCAGGCTGAAACTGCTGTCCATAGGCAGAATTTCTTCTTTTTCAAAGAAGCTTCAGCCTGAATTTTAAGTCCTTTCAACTGATTGAATTAAGGCCACCCAGATTACCTAGGATAATCTCTCTTATTTAAAGTCAACTGATTAGGGACTTTAATCACACCTATAAAACACCTTCACTGTGATACCTAGATTAGTGTTTGGTTGAATAACTGGGGACTGTAGCCTAACCAAGTTAACATATGAAAAATATCATCACAAACATATTCTAAATATTTAACATACTCTAAACATTATTCTAAATATTTTAGCCAGAACATTCTCTTGAGTTTCTATGGTTACTCCTTTTTTGCAGATGAAGAAATTAAAACTCTGAATGGATAAACAACCTGTTTGATGATTTGCAGCTGGTAAAAGGTGGAGCTGGGGGTCTGCCCCAGATAATCAGACTGTACAACCAACCAGCTGAGCCGTTTGCCCTGCTGCCTCCTTCCAGCAGAACAGGATCCAGCGCCTGGAGAGCAGAGACCAGCTGTCCTCACTTTTGTATTCCTAGCACCTAGCCTGGCACATCACAGGGACCCAATTGCTGAATTAACTACTTAAGGTATAAGATTTAAAATAGTCTATGTATACTCAAGGGAAGATCAATGGAATCCATTTAATGGGTTCCTCAAATTGCAAACTCCTAAAAACAATTTTCTTAATTTCTATTTAAGTGTCTTGGTTATCTAAAGGAATTAAGCAGTTATTTAGTTCAGAGCTGAAGATTTTAAGTAAAATACTTCAAGCAAGATTTTTTCCCTAAATTGCCCCTTTAATCTTCTACAATATGGCTTTATCCTTTTATGCATGATATGAAACTAAATTCCATATTTAATTAAAATTCAATATCTTTATGAGAATACAGGAGGTATTTTCTTTATGAGTTCTTTCTTTGGAAACTAAATAGAACATGTTTAAATTTACTTAGTGACAAAAATTAAATTGGGAGTTTTCAGTATTTAACCGTTTTACTGACATTAGCTCCAAACATAATTAAATTGCAAATCAAATTCTCTGTCATGCACAAAATTTTTTCAATTGAGAAAAGTAAAAGCAAACTACAATTATTCAAGATTCTGGATAATCCAAGTGGAAAAACACCTCACGAAAGAAGTGAGAAATGGGGTGTGTAAATCCTACTGTATTCATAAGGCTTCCTTTATTTTTTTTTAATTTTTGTATTTTTTTTTATTTGAAAATCTAGCTGTCTCGGGGCTGGCTCCGTGGCGTGGTGGTTAAGTTCGTGTGTTCTGCTTCGGTGGCCCCATTGCCGTTTCCGAGGCATCTTCTCCTTCTTCCTCCTTCGAACTCCCCAACCCTGGCCATGCCAACAACGTTGCACCCTGTTGGAAATCCTCATTTTTATGCTCTTATTTACCAGAGACTTGGCCTTTGGCTCACGTCCCCTTCTTCACCCCGTTCTTGTCAACTTTACTGGTGACCAACTCACTCCTGCCTCCTCTCAGTTCCTAGACTTCCTCACCTCTTAGCCTCGTCTCCTCTGCCCTGTCCTCCTGTCCTCCGCACCCCCCCCCCAGCACACCACACTCTGAGTCTGACTCCAGACTTGTCGTCACCATTCCTAAAATTCGATTTCACATAAACCCCCTCTCACCTGCCACCTCCAGTTCTTCCAGCTGGCTTGCTCCTGCAGCAATGGTCCAGGTACTCCAAGATCTCCAATCCGCTGACCTGCGTCACTGAGTATCCACAACTCCATTCCACCTTGCCTTCTCCCCTTGCCCAACTTGGATTCCAAAGCTCAATATTATCACCCTTCCCTGCCTTACCCCTTTGTCTTATTCACCTTCCAAACCTCAACCCTGATTTAAACCCAGCTGGCTGACTTCTGTGCCTGCATCTGAGCAGCTCAATACTGAATAAAGATCACACAACCTGGCTCTTGGTTTCACTCTAAATTCATGTCTAGAAATGTGTGGGCATCAAAACTGCTTGAAGAAGGATATTTTCTTACATACCATTATATCATTATTTTGCCTAATGAGAAAAAAGAAACAAATAATTCCCTAATGTCATTTAATATCCAGGGCCTTTAAAAAATGGCCTTTGAGATTTATAAGGAAGCATGAAGATTTTATCCTTTGATAAAAAGGATATGAACAAAATGAAAATGAAGAGAACACCTTTTGCATTTGTTTAGACAGAAAATAAGGTTATTATAACAGTTGATTAAAACAAACAGCATATATTCTGAGAGAATAACAGATGATGTGTCATTCATAACATCAATTCCATCTTTAAATTAAAGGCAGTAAAACACTAATTGTATCTTACATTTCTCTACTAAATTACTTACCCATCTTTTTACCTCTTTCCTCAAACATCCTAACAACCTTTTGCATTTCCACCCTTTCTCTATTGTTAATCTTCCTACATATCAGTGCATAAAACTCTACCCACACGCTCTGTCTCCCTCCAGCCATAAAGAGTGCAGTGTCTGCTCCCATCTAGTGCCCTGGTGCATCTCCCCTCCTCTCTCCTCTCCTCTTGCAGTTTTGTTTTTCCTGAATCACCCATGTCTCCTCTCTACTGAAGCTACAAACAAGCTCTAGAATCTCCCACCTGTAGAATCCCTCCCTTGGCCCCCCATCCTCAGATGGGACCCTCTCCTTGTTTTTATTTTCCCTCTCTCCCTAGGGGATTTCATCCAGTCTCATGGCCCTAAACACAGTCATTAAATCACACTCTAAATTTCCATCTCCAGCACTGACTTTTACCCTAAATTCCAGACAGCTACTTGCCAACTTGACATACCCACTTGAATATCTAATAGAAATCCCCAAATTAACAAGTCTCCTACATCTCAGTAAATGGAACCACATTCCACCCAGTTCTTTAAGCCTACACTCGAAGAATCAGAAGAATCTATCTACGTCTCCTGTCCACTGACACCTCCTACGTTAAGCCACCATCATCTAGCAGGACTGTCTAGAAGCAATAGGCTTCTAGCTGTTGCTCTGCACCAAATCTTGCTCCTTTCTCCACACAGTGCTTAGAAGTGATCTTTTCTTAACCAACAATGGCATAGGTATGTCTCAACTTAAAATACTTTGATTACTTTTCAGTGCACTTGGAATGAAATCTGAGCTCTCCACCACGGTCACTATCGCCCCGTAGGACATGATGCCTACCTATTCTCCAGTCTCTTTTTCTCTCCTTCTTTGTCACACACTACGCACCCCTTTAACCTCCACGCTGTTCTTGGATCACCCTTCTCTCTTTCGCTCTCCGTGTCTCTGACTCAAAAGCTCTTCCTCCTCGCTGGCTTCTCTCATCTATTACACCACAGTGGGCCTGTCCCCACCGCAGATGGGCCTTTCCTGGCCGTCTTATTTCTGAACTAGACACTCCCCTCCACCACCAGACCCACTTCATCTCATCACTCCATTTACTTCAGTCACAGCAATGGTCAGTTTCTAAATGTTTCTAAATTGTTTATATGTTTACATTCTAGATTGTAAGCTTCAAGATGGCAGGGAACTTGTCCATCTCATTCAGAAACCCCAGAACCTGGGATGCTTCTTCGCATTGCAAAGTGAGCAATAAATATTTCCTGCAGGAATCAATCATGAAACTGAAGCTTGTACTAGATCTGGGGAGCATTGTCATCATGTGGTGCCTCTAATAATCCATGATATTTTTTCATCAGCACTGCTAGTTAATTTATCTTTGTCTTCTTGCTGACCCAGTCAGGGCAGGTCTGCCTTCTAATCTATGTATAAATTGATGAAGGGGTCCATATGAAAGGCAAAATGGAGTCCACTCATGGAACAACCTAATTTTAAAAAATATGTGAGAACAACATATGAGTATGTGTGTTTATATATGATATTCTGTTCACTAGTGAAGCTTATATTATATGACACGTGCTGTGTTAGGCAATGGGATACGTAAGATATACATTTCTATATACTTATATATATAATAATGCATATAGAGAGATGTAGACATACATCTCCACTTAAATATAAAGTACACACACCCTCCCAAGACCCAAGTATTCATCAAAATCAATGAAAGGGATCAGAATCTTAACCAAATTAAACAAACTAACAGGATTTGGAATGGGAAGAAAATACATGAGAAACGCATTCTAATCTTGGTTGCTAATCCCTCAGTCTCCACCTCACAGGGTTCCTGTAATCATTATGTGAGATGCCCACATAAAGCTCTTACCACAGAGCCTGGCACAGAATACATAGTCAGTAAATCTAGCTGTTTCCAATGAAGGTTTCTACTCACTGCGTAATGGCCTTGCCTGCCATTGTGACGGCTGGGTGAGAGGGCTCGGCCTCTAGAGGTTACAGAGATCTGATGGTGGCCTGTGCTTGGGGGCAGCTCCCTCTAATACAGCCGTCCCTCCAAGGACTTCCAATGCCTGCACCTCAACCCCTCCAGCAACCAGCAATGTATGAGGGTTCAGATTTCTTCACATTTTCACCAATATCTATTTTCTTTTTTTTTTAGTAATAGTCAAAGCAGTGGGTGTGAAGTGGTATCTCATTGGGACTTTGATTTGCATTTCCCTGATGACTAATGATGTTGAGCAGCCAACCCTTGCCCTGCCTGGATGCAAATCCTCAATCTTCAACCTTGATTTGCCCTGTATATGCCCTTTTTCCTTTTACCTCAAATTGATTTCCTGATTTCAGGTGTTCTTAGCGTTCTCTTGTGACTGCCCTTGACGGTCTTGAACATAATAAAATCCATGGTCTCTACCTGCCCTTGAGTCTACCTGGATTCCCTGTTCTAGCCTTTGTGACCTGACCCATTAACAATGCCAGTCTCTAGTTATGACAAAAGTAGGCAAAAGGTCTGGGAACGAGGAAGACAAAGCCGAGAAGGGAAGAAGCAGGCCACTGTCCAGAGTTCTGGAGGCAACTTCAGAGCTGAGGGGTGAAATTGATATGGACAGGATGATTCAGCCTCTGGCCTCTTTCGTATATTTCTTGCTAAATATGAAAAGGAAATTACTAAAGAAGGAACTGCAGCCAACTAGACTATAGGCCAAAGTCCCTCAGAACTGACTGAGCCTTAGAATCACCTGCAGTACTTTTAAAAATATTGATTCCTGTATCTTACCTCAGAAAATAAGATTCAAATGATCTGCAATGGGGCCCATGAATCAGCATTTGTAAAAATCTCCCCTGGTGATTTTCATGAGCAGCCAGGGTTAAGAACCATCACGCTAAGGGAAACTAGTACTACAATTATTCCCTGATTGTGGGCAGCAAAGGATAGGACACCTGGGTGAGCAGAACTTGCTTAAATATAATAGCTGCAGTTTGAGAATAGAAATTCTCTCAGCCTCACAGGAAAATAGGAAGGAAGACATCCAGCTCAGAAAAGCCACCAGTTGCCACAGAACATGATGTCCACTCTAGCCATTTTTCCTAGAATTTTTTTCTCTTTAGAATAATCCAGGAAAATAGCACCAATGTATAAAGGTATATTCATAAGCATTAAGAAAATTATATCATCTGCATGGTTCCTTTGCTATGCCTTGTTTAGCACAAGATTGGAAAAATGGCCAATGTTCATACAGTTTTCCATACACATTAATCAGAGAAAAGCTTCAAGGCTTAAAAAGGACCTGTCGGGGTCTGCTGGAGCCTGCTTGTACCAATCACAGGAGACGACTGCTATCACGTTTCCCAAAGCCGTGCTCAGTCATGTCACGCATGTAGCTTCAACTCAGCTATTGTGGGAGTATTTACACATGAAAATGGCAAAGACTGCACATCAAGAATTCCCTCTTGGAGTGCTGGCTATTACCAACACAGCCCCAGGCCTGATCCACAGCTCTGATGCTCAGTCTTCGGTAAGCTCACACCAAATATTCCCCTGCATCATCTGCTCTCCATGAAATGAAATGCTACTGCTGACTTCGCAGAGGTCCTTCGTGAGGAGGCTTAGGGACCGGGACATGTAACACTGCACTGCCCCACAGAGGAGGCTGGAAGGTGTGTACCGGGTCAGTGTGTTCCAGCATGCAGCTCGCCTCTGTCCCACTTTATCCGCACTGATTTATCTCCACTGGTTTTGCACGAGTCATCCTTTTGGGAACTTATGTTTGTTAGAATCTTATATCACTTGATAATTAGACAGTTCTATCAACAGTAATTATAGATGCTCTTTTAAGTCTTGCAAATTTGAAAACATAGACTGTGACATAGAAAACATCTAAAAAGAAAGCATGAAAGAATGCTCCTCAATTAAACTGCTGAAAGAAAGTGGAACTCCTCTCTAGTAAGTAAGAACTATGCATTTTTTGTTGCTATGCTAAGTTAATTTATAGGCTATGTACTAACTTCAGATATTGTGTATATGAAGACTAACTGTGTTTTTGCTCAAAATGGTATCCTGGGAAATTCAGAGACAAGGCCAATGTCATCGCAGTTCAGATCATAAAATTTCTTTTCTTAAATATCTTGATTTCAGAGGTGGTCAATTCCTGTTCTATCCCAGGGCTGGTAGACTAGCTTTCGACTGATCCAAATCATTTTAATGTGGAAAGACAGGTCCCTTCTCCTGTTACCTCTTGTTGAACAATCCTCAGATTGCTCATTCTTGGCCACAGCATTTAATCTCCATCTGACACGAAAATATGCAGTTGGATTCATTACTCTCTGAAGGGCAATAGGCACTGAACTTTCATCTGTTCACTCACACCATCAGCCCACAGAATTATCTCCGTTTTCTTGACTTCCCTCACCTTTCCTGGGCAGTGACTTATTATTTGTTAATGTTTGGCATAGTTCAATGCATACAGTGCTGCTGGTGATAGGAAATGCGACAGAATTGGAATTTACCTCAAGATGGAATGTAATTAAAAATTACTAGATGGCTTTTTAAATGTCTAATCTCTTCCACGTAGGGTTTTTAAATGATTGATGATTCCAAGAAAACTAAAACAGAAGCCTGAATTACTGCAGCATCCATTTTCACAGGGCTGCCAGAAATGACTATTTCAGATATTGGGTCAATGAGCGCAACGCATTTATGACTAGAGCAGAAACTTATTTATAGATCTCTGTTAGACCACTTCCCGGTACCCGGGCCAGCACCTTTCTTTGGACTGGTCCTGTCTATATGTCACTGCAGTGAAAAGAAAACCTCTCTGTGTTCAAACCCTGGAAGAAAGAAATGTCTTCCAGTGATTCCACGGTTTACCTCTAGGGGCGCCGAAGAGCCAATCATCCCGCGTACACGCCAAGAGGCGCCCAGAAGAAGATGCGGCTGACGGCAGACGTACCTCGCGTAGCATTTGCCAGGTAATTCTGCAAATCGCCAAACAACGCGTGCGGCTCTTAAAGCAAGACCCTGACAACTTAATTTTTCCAGAATGAAGTGTTTTTTCCCATGCTTTTTTCCACAGAGCCCATGCCCATGAAGGCTTAATGCCTTTCAGGCATTTTAATAGAATTTCCAAACGTTTACCTGTTTAAATGTCTATATCCTTTTAAGTAGCAAAAGAGTGAGTCACTAATTAGGTACACTGAAGGAAAATTCAATTCATTACAAATTATCTAGGAGCTGTATCCGCCATTGTGGCTATGGAGAATCAATCCTCAGGGAACTGATGAGCCCTAGCTTCTGCATCAAATTGGTGTCTGTCATTTAAAATTATACACGGATATATACATACCTTCATGCACGGAGGGTTATGTATATGTAAATATACTCTGTACATATACTCTGTTTTTCTAAAAGGCAACTCATTTGCTACAGACTTTTAAACCTGTCTTCTTTACTTATACTTTTTTATATTTTATCAGAGCCCAAATTTAAAGTTATTTCTTCAATCACCAACTGACAATAGCACGCAAATTCTTGAAGTGATATGCGATGCAAAAATAACATCTGTCAATCAAATCATATCTGCATTTCTGACCCAAGCTTACATCTGTCTGCAAAGAGCAGAACGCCCAGCCGCTCCCTGCACCCCTCCCCCGCCCAAGTGTATTAACACGGTCGATTCTTCTGCCATTTTCCCTCTTCGTCAGCGCCGACGTCCAGCTTCCATCACGGCTATTAGGCTGTGCTCGGCACAGCCACATGATGGGGTCTGTAGACTTCCAGTGGCTCACACGAAAACAAAAGCATAAAATAAACGAAGTAGACTGCAATTTCTGTGGGCCGGCAAGGTGGAGACTGCAAGTGAAGGGTAGCTCCCTCCGCGGGAAAACTGGGACGAGCAGGCACACTGACATTAAGATCACAGTCCGCAAACTCAGGGAGATTTAGAGGTCTCAACACTGGTTGTTTTTGTTTGTTTGTCAGGTGGTTTCCATTCCACTCTGTTTAAAAAAATACATAAAACTCCCTCTTCTCAACGTATTTTTTAAACAGTATATAAATGCCTACAAATATAGGGGAAAATCCTGGCCGGGGGTTACATATATACACACATATATATAATCAGTCTGTGCAGTGGCATGCCCCTCACGCCCTTCTTTTACAGGCATTTTGCCCCATGATTGGCCTCCCCAAATACACTGTGCAGCCCCCCAAATTTCCAGGCAAATGTTTATTCCTGTAGTTTACAGTATCTGTGAAATGTGAAAGCCTAAAAATGAGAGGGAACAGAAATATTTGATGTAATGCCTCTAATGATAGAGCCTAGGAAAAATTGTACAACAAAAATGTATAGGGCGATTTTAGCAACACCAGAAATCTCCAAGTTTCACATTCTGCTGACACAGACTCTCGCCTTCACTGCTGTAATTTTTAAATTTTCTTTGCGAGTTGAGTGACAGGTTGGTGTCAATATACTAAAAACACTTATGAAATATTTAGGTCTGCCTTGCACAAAATGTTGTAGGAGGTAAGTTTGCCTTCTGGCAAACAGCCTCTGCTTTGGGGGAATTTTTCTCTGCACCCCTATAATGTCTTCTGTCTTCAAGCTTTATTTATTTACTTATGAAAACCTCATCTTAGAGGAGGAGCTGATAAATTCAATGATGATAAGGTATAAATGACTAGAGACTGACTCTCAGAGGTTAAGCCTTAACCAATTCGAAAAGAAAATCTGACAGTGAAATTTTAACCAAAATCATGGTAACAGCCAAATTTTAAGCTTAAAAATATTAGAAAGACACTGGTAGTTTTGCCCCAAAGCATAAATAATGCGTGTGAGTGAAATACCTTGGCTAAATTTTGTAATTATAAATGAATATAATATGAAATTTTGCCAGGACTGGTCATTTGAAAATTCATATCAAAATTCCATGGTGAGTCAAAACCATTTTAAAATCTCTTTATTCTCCATAGGATGCGTGTGATAAAATGTAAATGTGTGTTTAGATTCATTACAGCAGTATTTGTAATAGCAAAGAACTGCAAACAACTAAGCATCCATCCTAGGAGCATGGTAAAATGATTGAAATACAGAGAAATACCGTGCAACCATTTGTTTGGTGATTTTTAAAAATTGTGATAAAATACACAAGACATAAAATTTCCAATCTTAACCATTCTTTAGTATACAGTTCAGTAATATGCAACCATTTAAAGATCAGGTTGATCTATGTATGCTAAAATGATTAAAACTCTTGAAGATATATGGCTAAATGGAAAAAGTAACAGTGCAGAACAGTATGTATCGAATGAATCTACTAGGCTTTTAAAATTTTTATTTGGAAAACATTTAAAAATAAGTAATGTATAGAGAATAAAGTTCACTCATGAACCTACTCCTGAAACTGGGAATTCTTAACATTAGTCATATTTCCTTCAGTGTGTGTGTATGTAAAAACAGTTCCAGATAAATTTATAAGTCCTTTTGTCTTTCATCCCCTACCCCTTGCACATTACCTCTTGAGAATCATGACTTTAGCATGTTATCTGATTAATCTCTTTTTATAATTTTTCATACATATATGTGTCATGAATACAATATTATTATTTTGTGGCCTTTTAAGTTTCCCTAAATGTTAGGACCTCTACAACTCGCTTTCTCATTCCTCTGTCACTCTGAAGCTTATTTTCTTCATTAGACATCGTTTTTTAGTGTAAACGCCAACTGTGTTCTTTGTTAAAAGAATATGTGTACCTGCTTGTTTTTGCAAGACAGCTGCCCGGTGGCACACATACGACGTTGTTGATACTGTTCACATTTGGAAAGAAACACTGGGAATCAATGGGGGAGGTCGGATTTTTACTTTTCATTTTACACCCTCTGGAGTGTTTGAAATTTTACTATAGTTGTTATTTTGTAATGAAATAGTTAGTTTAACGATGCAGAATTTTCATCCTGTTCATGTGGCAAAAGATGTGAACATACCATGGCAGCTTATATGGGTTAAACGATGTTTCCTGCCAACACACTCTGTTGCCCAGGTGAAATGGGGCTGTCAGGGACATGGTCCCTCATGATGGAAGCGGTAGAACGTTTAGAGAAGTTATAGGTTCTAGGGGAAGGAGGCCGAGAGATTACACTGAGGCGGTCCCTCGGCTCTTTGAGTTTAGGAAAACAGAAGGAACTCTGCCGGCTGGGAAGCATTGACTAGGAACAGAGAGGATGACTGAAAGGGCCACCAGCACATGTACAGAGGACACACAGTGGGGTGGGAGTAAATAGATCAGATTTCAAGTCCTGCTTCTGTCACTAACAACCACGTGTTTGGACCAATTCACTTACTCTCCCATTGTAGTATTTTTCCTTCATAAAATGAGAAAACACAAATTTCTCATTCTTCCACTTAGTAAATTTTCTAGAACCTCTAGCATTGCCAGGCACTGTGTTAGGTGCTGGAAATATAAAGATGAATGAGATGGAATTTTTAGCTTCGAACCAGAGGCTGCCCGACAGTCTAGTCACCAAAGGCTAGAAATAAGCAGATGCCAACCAGCAGACGCCAGCGAGTTCTGGGTATTTCCCTGGACAGACTTGACGGTGCAAAGTCAGGGCCAGATGCTAGATAAGAGAATAGTTACTCCAAGGGCCTCAGCAGGAATCCTGGGGCCAAAACAGAAAAGGTCCCTACTTTTCTTGGGACTTGGGGAACTTGGCTTCAGCTCAGGGGCAGCAGGATGAACCACATCCTGGACTATAGAAGGAACCTGGAAGATGAGTGTAACAGTGAGTGAATAGAAGAGATTTGATTCTTTTAACCTCAACCAAGTGTAATGAGAATATGAAATTCATTCTGTATCTTCATAGTTTATACTTTGAGATTCCCTTAATTTTTTTTAAATGTATGAACTTGAAAATGGCTGACCACATAAACTCTGTCACAATGGGTCATGTGGGAGATGGAGCCATATCGCAGGGAGAAACCTCCTTTTTCAATTGGAATTGCCAATATGGCCACTGCAGCGATACCATGAGTCACGCAGAGAAAGTGTCTTGTGCTGGGTCTGAGGAGCATTCCTGGGGGTTGTCCTCAGGCTTCTCAGTGAGAGATTTACCTACAGAAGTCAAGCTGAAGCTGTAGATGAGCAGAAAAGCACTGACCCACCTGGGATGAGACTTCGAGGCCTCCCATATCAAGAAAGAAAATTAGTATCTCGTGAAATGGGATAATAATACCTACTCCAAAGGATTGCCATGAGGAGGAATAAATTTTAAAACATGGATATATGGTATAAACTATAAAGTCTTTTACAAGCACAAGACTATTATTATTATTTTGTTTGGAGTTCTGGAAGATATAGGTAATATATTTCCTAGAAATTGTTTCATTCCCTGGACTCATGAAAAGGTACCAAAAGTCCAACTGGCCCCATCTCAAGTCTCATCCTGTGGACAGTCACCTTCTCTCTTATTTTTGAGAAAGACTCACACCTAGAGGGTGTATTATGTGACCTAGTTTAGTAGAGGTCTGGGGACATTTAGAGAAATATGATTTTGACAAAATCCAGGAGGGGAATTCAAATGGGCACAGGAAACACACCCACACACCAGAACCTTAAAAGCCTTTATGGGGTTTGGTTTATGATGGCAAATGAGGAATTACAGTCTCTGTCTTCTTTGGACCCTTCTCTATTATTCCTAATTATAGCAGATATATTGTCTTGAGTATCTGAAATCTGAAAAGCCATTTTCAAAGTCTTCCAAGCTAATAATGCTATGATAAAATTTGCCTGGCATCTTTTTAAAAAAAATTCTTACAATTTTTGTCACAAAAGATATACTGCTCAATAGCTACACATTTAGAGAGAAATGAGCCCAAAGATAAAACACTTTTGAAATAGCCTGCTTCTTTTTTTCTGTAAACAGGGACAAGAAAAGCAGTTTCTTAGCCCAATATAAGCAATAGCCTCAAAAGATTTCCCAGTGTTCCGATGATGGAATGCTTTATGCATACATAACTCAGATTTAACAATTTCTAGTTATTATTTTTTTTTTTAAGATTTATTTATTTATTTATTTATTTTTTCCCCCCAAAGCCCCAGTAGACAGCTGCATGTCACAGCTGCACGTCCTTCCAGCCGCTGTATGTGGGACTCGGCCTCAGGATGGACGGAGAAGTGGTGCCTGGGTGCACGCCCGGGATCCGAACCCGGGCCACCAGCATCGGAGCGCGAGCACTTAACCACCAAGCCACGGGGCCGGCCCTCATTATTTATTTTTTTCTTTTTCTTTTTTTTATTTTAATTTTTTTATTGCAGTTACATTGGTTTATAACATTATATAAATTTCAGGTGCACATCATTACACTTCTATATCTGCATGGATTACATCATGTTCACCACCCAAAGACTAATTACAATCCATCACCACACACGTGTGCCTAATCATCCCTTTCCCCTTTCTCCCTAACCCCTTCCCCTCTGGTAACCACCAATCCAATCTCTGTCTCTATGTGTTTGTTTGTTGTTGTTTTTATCATCTCCTTATGAGTGAGATCAAAGGGTATTTGACCTTCTCCCTCTGACTTATTTCACTTAGCATAATACCCTCAATGTCCATCCATGTTGGCACAAATGGCTAGATTTCATCGTTTCTTATGGCTGAGTAGTATTCCATTGTGTATATATACCACATCTTCTTCATCCATTCGTCCCTTGATGGGCACTTAGGTTGCTTCCAAGTCTTGGCTATTGTGAATAATGCTACAATGAACACAGGGGTGCATGTATCTTTACGCATTCATGTTTTCATGTTCTTTGGATAAATACCCAGCAGTGGAATAGCTGGATAGTATGGTAGTTCTATTCTTAATTTTTTGAGGACTCTCCATATTGATTTCCATAGTGGCTGCACCAGTTTGCATTCCCACCAGCAGTGTATGAGTGTTCCCTTCTCTGCACATCCTCTCCAACACTTGTTGTTTCCTGTCTGGTTAATTATAGCCATTCTAACAGGAGTGAGGTGATATCTCATTGTAGTTTTGATTTGCATTTCTCTAATAGTTAATGATGTTGAACATCTTTTCATGTGTCTGTTGGCCATCTGTATATTTTCTTTGGGGAATGTCTGTTCAGGTCTTTTGCCCATTTTTAATTGGGTTATCAGTTTTATTGTTGTTGAGATGTATGAGTTCTTTATATATTTTGGAGATTAACCCCTTATCAGATATATGGTTTGCAAATATCTTCTCCCAGTTGTTAGGGCGTCTTTTCATTTTGTTGATGGTTTCCTTTGCTGTGCAGAAGCTTTTTAGTTTGATGTAGTCCCATTTGTTTATTTTTTCTATTGTTTCCCTTGCCCGGTCAGACATGGTACTTGAAAATATTTTGCTAAAATGGATGTTGAAGAGTGTACTGGCTATGTTTTCTTCTAGAAGTTTCATGGTTTCAGGTCTTACATTCAAGTCTTTAATTCATTTTGAGTTAATTTTTGTGTGTGTGTAAGATAATGGTCTACTTTCATTTTTTTGTATGTGGCTTTCCAGTTTTCCCAACACCATTTATTGAAGAGAGTTTCCCTTCTCCTTTGTAGGTTCTTGGTTCCCTTGTCTAAAATTAGCTGTCCACAGATGTGTGGGTTTATTTCTGGGCTCTTAATTCTGGATGTTGTAATTATGGTGTGTGTTGGTGTGGGCCTCTTTGGGTTTATCTTTTGGGTTTAGTGCTCTCTGTGCTTCCTGTACGGGGATGTCTGTTTCCTTCCTTAGGTTAGGGAATTTTTCAGCTATTATTTCTTCAAATAGATTCTCTGCCCCTTTGTCTCCCTCTTCTCCTTCTGGGACCCCTATAACATGGACGTTAGTGTGCTTGATGTTGTCCCAGAGGTCCCTGAGACTGTACTCACTCTTTTTAATTCTTGTTTCTTTTATCTGTTCAGCTTGGGTGATTTCCTCTAGTTTTTTGTCCAGCTCACTGATCCGTTCTTCTGTATCATCTACTCTGCTTTTGAGTCCTTCTAGTGAATTTTTCATTTCTAGTATTGTATTCTTCATTTCTGATTGGTTCTTTTTTATATTTTCCAGTTCTTTGTTGATGATCTCACTGAGTTCATCCACTCTTCTCCCAAGATCAGTGAGCATCCTTATGACTCTTTGTTTTAACTCCTTGTCAGTTAGATTGCTCATTTCTGTTTCATTTAGTTCTTTTTCTGGGGTTTTGTCCTGTTCCCTTACTTGGAACGTATTCCTTTGTCTCCTCATTTTGCCTCTTTCCCTGTGTTTTTATCTATGTATTAGGTGTGTCAGCTACATTTTCTGATCTTGGAGAGGTGACTTTATGTAAGTGATGGCTTATGAGGACCAGCAGTGTGCTTCCCTCTCATCACCAGTTCCAAATGTTCCAGGAGTGACCCTTGTGTGGGCTATGTGTGTCCCTCTGTTGTGGCAGGGTTGCTCTTGCTGTAGGTGCCCAGGGAGGCTGAGCTGTCCCCCTGGCCAGCTGTTGTAATGCTCAGCTGCTTGTAGTTGTTGTGGGCCCTTCAGTCTCTTTATCAACTGTGGGGAGCCCCAGCACAGTTGACTGCAAGGTCTAATAGCACTTTCCTGTTGCAGTTTTTCTGTTAAGTGAGTAGGCCCCCAGTGTGGCTGGTTGTTAGGCTCAGGGGCTTACAGTTGCTATAGGCCTCTGGCCCTATAAGGCTCTTGTCAGCTCTCTGATGATTGCAGCTGGGTGAGGCTGGCCCCAGGCTTGGGAGCACTCAATTATTTCAGGCTTTGGAAGGTGGGGCTGATCCCTTATATGGCTGTTTAAGAAGCACAAGTCTTCTGCAGCTGTCAAGCCCTACCACCCACAGGGCCACACAATCCTGCCCCGTGCACACGCCCTGACCCCCTGAAGCAGACCAAGTCGCCCCATGGCAGAGTCCCCACACACTCCCCCAATGCCCCACACACTCCACCCACTCCTCATGCACGCCCTGCCCCACAGAGGTGGACCCACTGACCAGGCTGCAGAGAATCCAGGCACCTAGCCTATGCAGGCCCGTAAGTTTCCTGAGGGCTTGTTGTTGGGTGCAGCCAGCCCCCAGGGCAGGCTGCTTGCCCTGGCTGAGCTGGATTAAATCGGTGCTCTAGTGGGTGGGGCGGGCCCTGAGCTAGCAGGCCCCAGGGAGAATTCCAATGGCGTCTGCCAGCGTCTGTGTCAGCATGCCTGCACCAGGTCACGACAGTGGCTGCAGCCAATGTCCCAGTCCCTGGAGAGGTCTCACCTCTCACCAAGATGCAGCCAGAGCCTATCAGGTGAGTCTCTTTTCACCAAAGGACTGTGCACCTTTCTTTCTGGTGATTTTAGGTTGCTTTCTGAAACAGGTGAATTTGTGCGTGCTTTTTATTTTTCCCCCCAGCTTTTCTGAGGGTATTTCCCTTTGTTGTTAGTAGCCAGCAAAGCCAGATATTATGACACTGCTCTCAGTTGTGCTGGATCCAAAAAATGCTTATAGCGGCAACATTCCCCAGTTCAGGTCCCCCTCCTCCAGGGAAGGCTGCATACCTTTGGGTTGCTCCCAGGCAGCTGTGATGCACTGTGGCTTGTGAAGCTGGCTTTTTTTCTCTCCAGAAGGGAATTTCTGCCTCTTCCACCTCACTCAGGACTGTCGTTTGTTGCAGGGGTTTCTCTTATCCAGTTTTCAGTTCTCTCTCAGGGGTAATTGTTCCAAGAGTAGTTGTAAGTCTGTTGTGTCCATGGGAGGAGGTGAGTTCAGAGTCCACCCACGCTGCCATCTTGGCTAGTCATTATTTAAATGATAGACTTGAGTATGTTAATAATTTAGGATACATTTACATATAAAGAAATCATTTAGACTTTACAATTATCCAGTCCACAAGAAAATTATGGGGCACTCCTTTGAGGAATACAGAGCAGAACAAATGGAGACAAAAAAAAAAATAGAATATAACAGAAATTTGGAAAAAAAGAAGGGGAAATCATGTCATTTGAAGAAGGACGAGTTGCCATGATTCATACAATAGCTTTGAGCTAGTTTCTGAGAGAATTTTGTGCCTGGTGGACCCAGCACATCTCTTTGGAAACAGCTCAAGAACTAAATGGTTCTTCTTGGGATTCTTAAAACTTTAGGTGATGTTGGGATAAACTCAAAGTCCAATGGTTAATGGCAGAGGGAGCAAATCTCTGAAAGAAGGTCATAGGCCAGACTAGCACAAGCCCTAGAAACAAGTGACAACAGAACAGGGACCAGTCAGGAATATACTCTCTAGGTTCCCAATCAAGCAACAGCAAAGGGACAGAAGTGTGTCAACGCATCTTGTACCAAATGGAATACAACCATTATTAAATGGCCCAGTGAGAAATCTTAACTTATCCAAGTACAAAAATGAAAGTTTCTATTTTTTACCAAAAACTTCTACTAATTCAGCTCTATTGACACCTTACTTGCATGCAGTTTTCACAGTGGGTAATAGCCTCCCTCAGATACATCTTAGACTGATTCCATAACTTGTCAAATGTGCTTGGTTAAGACAGGGTCATTTTCTTTGTTAAAAGTTAATCTTCCCACTTGAAATTTCAATCTTACACTCAACTTAAAGGATCTCCCCACCCTCCTTCTTCTCCCCTGTGTTACCTTGCACAGACTAGCTTGAGGCTCCAGAGGCTTGGATGGGAAGATTTGGGAGGGATGTTGGAGCAGGCAGGGTAGAAATGGAAAAAAGTTGTGCCCTTATGAGGCTGCACAGAGCAAGTTGGTTTCCTTTTTTTTTGCTGTCAAGAGGGCAGCCCTTTGTCCAGTTTGCTGCTTCTATTCTTTTGCTAGTATAGTTTCATTATCTAGACTTATCCCAAACAACTTCCCTAGGCACCATAACTAACTCTGGGGCCTCAGGCACAAGCACACATTTGGAACTTTGGGGACAGTCTTGTGCTTTCTCCACCAGGCTATGCCGCTATGTTAATTTTCTTTCTCCCACTTGGAAACACCAAGGCATGTCATCAAGCCTGATGGCAAAGCAAACATTCAATCAGGAAACAAGAAACCAGTTCCCCCCTTTTAAAGACCACAGACCTTAAAAATGAGTCTCTTGGCTGGAGAATCATTAGAGACCAGTGCTGTACCAAGGATGGGGTGGTGGGAGGGGTCCACCTCAGGTGCAGGCAATAAGGCAGTGCATTATCTGTAAAGAACTTAAAGACAATAATAGAACCGACTGTAAGTCAGTATGTTTTTGGCATACTGGCATTTCTAAACAACATCATTGACAAAATACTTCTCTTTTTAAATATCTTTTATTGGTCTAAGTTCTAAACAATTATTGGGCTGTGTGTGTGTGTGTTTGCTTCAAATTAATACATTTTATTGCTTATCCTTTAATAAATATGTATGCTATATGGAAGTTAATTTGGAGAACTACCCATTAATCAGCTCACTCCCAACACACAGGGATTCCTTTCTGGAGTAAGTTCATAAATGTTCGATTTGGACACAACCACTACGGTACTCCATATTCCTACTTTTAAACAGTGATTCAGAGTTAAATAATGGAGGTACAGCAATTGTAAAGACAAGGAAATAGAATTAAGGAACTTCAAATCTGTTATTCTATGCAACCACTTGGAGTTTTATTTGTGTTTAAAAGGTAGAAGAGTCAAACTGCGGACTGTGAGCTATGGTATATCTGTTGTATGTGCAAATTTCAGGTTGCACATGCAATATTTTACTGAATTTGAATACTGTCTTTAACGAGTTGACATATATTCTCCTTTTTAAATTGCTGACTAAAGAATAATAAAGAAAATAAAACATTAAATCAATGGTACCATTCAGTAGTGGCATATATTTAAAAAGCACAATGCTTGGAAATATTTTTGCTAGTACTCACCATGTTTCACACACTGATCAAATGTGCAAAGTGGTCAGATACATCTGTACTGAAGACGGTAAAGCCGAAATAGAGGAATCATTTATGGGTTTCTTTGCTATTTCTGGAAAACTGTTGAAGAGATGTTGAAACAACTGAAAGTGGATGGATGGGCATAATCATCTGTCGTGGTCAGTGATCCGACAAAGCTGAAACTATGGCAGATACTCAGTGGTGTCAGGCATCCATCAAAGAAATTACCCCCAGTCCTTATGTATGTCTTGTGTAAAGCGTTCTTTGAAACTTTGCAGAGTTCACTTCTTTCGGAAGTGTTGCTTTACATGTGGCTCTTTTGGAATCTTGGTAAAAATTTTTCCATTCATTTAATCCTCACATCATTGATGGAAAACACTGCAGGGTGTGTGTACAACGGTGAGAAGACCTTCCCAGACCAAATGGGATGCTCATTACGGAGCTACACAGTCAAAACAAGCTTTAAAAGTTAATTTCAACCCTCAAAGTACTGTGCAATCCGAAAGAAAATGTGGACCCAAGAGGATTAGCTTAAAATTTCTCTCTGTTGCATGAAATTTTTCTTCTCTGAGTTATCTTTTTTCTGGTATGAAGTTTTGGATGAGGTTAATCAGACTCCAAAATATTTGCAAATAGCCACGATCAGCCTTGAACAGTGTCTAGTGAAACAGCAAGCTTTAAAACCGTTGCTTGAAAGTCAACAAGCAGAAATTCTGAAGAAGGGACCAAAAACCTGCCAAAATGGTATCAAAGCGAAAACATCTGAGCTACAGCAGATACAGAAAGAAATCTTATCTGAGCCTCCCTTATCTGACTAGAACAGAGCTTTGCAAGAATCGGCTGTCACAGACGCAGCTGTCCTTGGGCACTGGAATATTCCAAAAAATGTGTCAACAGGCTTCATCAGAACCTCCATCCTTTGACGCTCTAACTCAGCACCCCCTCCCCTTATTAAGCTGATGTGTAAACCAATATCCCCAGCTGTCTCTAAAGAGTACTCACACATCCATAATATATTTTTGTCCTGTTAATCTGTCTGTTGTCAATTAGCTCACAGGCCCCTGACCATTCAGACCTAAGTTGGTAGAGAAAAAGTTCTTCCTCCCAACAACATATAAGAAAATGGATATTTACATAGAAAAAAAATATCAAATTTTAAAGAAGAATGCCAGGAGAAATAACAAGAGATGTTGGTCTTAGATTGCTGGGCTAGAATTGAACCACCTCATTGTTCTTACCAAGAATTGGACATTTGTTCTAAAGCAAGGGATCAAATAATGACTCTGATTTTTGCAGAAGAAAAACTGCAGAAGTTTTTATGGAATATGATATAAATTTATGTTGAATTTACTAGTAAAGGTATTTTAGTGAAATTTTTTTGATTGGCAACATTTGAAAGCTACTAAAATAGATCCTAAAGAAGCAATGACATGATCAGTATGGTAATTTCTGGAATTTATTGTGAAAGGGGACTTTTATGAATCTCTGCCACAATTTTCCTTATGCTTAAGACTTTCGCTCCTATTTGCATATGTATTGCTTCATGTGAAAAAAGCTTTTGAAATTAAAATCAATAAAAGTATTCTTCAACCAACCATGGGGGAAGATAGAGTGACAAATCTGGCAAAACATGAATATTCGAAGATCCGCTTTGACAAAATTAAGATTTGAAAATAAAAACTGTAATATTATTCATTACTGTGCCAGACGAATATGAAGGAATAAATTTTTCCCTTTTTTTCAAAAAATGCACTAATGTAACTAAAATATATTCATTTGATACTTTTTCCTTTTTTCTTCAATATTTTGTTAGTTTTTTTATTACTTTTTTACTGGCATGATTATATTTACAAAAATCAATAAAGCACTTTTCACTGTTTGCATTTCGTTTCTGTCCATTATTATTACTTGTTTCACTTTGTGATACATTTGTGAAATAATTTTCTGATGGAGAGGAGGGTGGTATGAAGACTATCTATTCTGGGTGTCGAACACCCTGGGTGAGCCTGTAGGCACACCACTGCTTGATCCCCCCCCCATGCCCCCTGCCCACAAACTTGCCTTCCACCTGGGCTCTCTCTCTTCCCTCTGGGCCATCTCATTTCATTCATGGAGGCTGAGGTTGAAATGGAGGTTTTGTAATAGCAAGGTCAATCAGCAAACCGCTTAGACACACCTCCAATTATTCTTTGAACTAGAATGTGGGTGTACTTAGTACCATTCATTCTCACAATTGGCCTTTGTCTTCAATTCTGGAAAACAGGAAAGATTTGGATCAGCTCCTCACACCACCATACATTTTAGGAAAAGTCAGAGATCAGTTCTTGAATCACTTCTTCTTTGAACTTGATGGTACCAGATTGGCATTGCTTAATATGAATATAAAATAATTTTAGTTTAATGGGATAATTTTGAGACTTTCCTTAATAACATTTTTTTTTTTAATTCTCAGCTTTAAGTATCCTACGTCACTTAAACTTGTAATTTTAAAGTGGAATGGTAAATAAATTTAAAATATCTGATAACATAACTTTAACACTTAGGAAAAAAAAAATAGGATGAGTTCACTTCTTTGCAGCTACTGCAGTACTGACAGGCTTTGCCAGTAACAGAAAACTGTTCTCTCATTTCCAGTTGAAAAAGATAAAAATGGTTCTGATATGCACAGTGTTATTTTGCAAAGATGTATACTTATTAAATTAGGTTTAAAAACTTGAGACTACGTGATATAAATCCTCTCTGAAATCGTTCAGAGTTGCTCTCGCGCAAGTCATATTCCAATTTCTTCCTGTGCTTTCGCTTCCCCAGGCTAGAAGTGTGCGAGTTGGAGGTGGACGATTCTCTTTGTGGTTCCCTCCTGGGAAGAAGTCATCAATGTAGGTCCACAACGAGCAGTGGAGGCTGTGTTCCTTGCTCGATGAACCAGAAGGCTGGGCAAATGGAAGCCAGCTTTTGTTTGTTTTTCCTTCTGTTACTGGTTGGTAATTTAGGGACTTGAGATGAGTGTGTCTTTGATTTTCTCTGTGTAAGCGAACGCCTTCAGGTGGAGCCCTTGGAATAACACTGCAGAATGAGAAACAGAAAAACAAGATAATGAAGCTTATGTGTCTTTGCTTTGGAAGGGGATTTATACGTTGTTTAATGATTTCTTTATAGCAGACACGGCATCAGAAGAGAAAATTAAGGCTCTTGTATGTCTGCTCTCCATTTAAAGAGAATGTTCGTTCTAGTTCACTGACACAGAGGCAGGAAAATTAGTAAATCGAGTTCAATCGTCATGATTTATGGTTTCCTGAGAAAATCTTTAAAATCTTTTATCTTTTAACGAGAGGCTATCTAGATTTGCTTTTTGAAAAGAATTCCAAAATGTTTAAAGACTGATACTTCAAAGGAAAACAGCTGAATCATAAAGATGGTGAAATATGGTCTTGATCTACCTGCTAGGTCTTTTAATTTGGGTTACTCCACCAGCGTTAGGCCATTTCCTTTTTATCATTTTTTGAAATATCAATACTTCATTGAAATACACTGGGACGTGAAATAAATATTTTCACACTTAATTGAGATTGGCTCCCTGTTCTACAAGTCACACACCGCTCGGGTTGAATGCCTCAAAACCTTTCTTTAAGCTGCCTTTCAAATCTGTGTTGGTCTAGTGTAAGGAAACAACTGTGCAACTATAAACAGATGTGGACCAGAAATACAATGCTGGCTGTGTTAATTTTATTAATTTATGGTTAATGAAGTCCTGAGCCTGCGACTGGATTTTGTCTGCGCCAGAAGCTTTCCAATCCCCTTCTTCTCAAAACAGACTCTAGTGACCGACAAATAATAATGTACAACTGGAATCTCACAATGGTATAAACTATTATGACATCAATAAAAAAAAAAAAACCAGAAAAAACAGACCCTAGTCCTTGGCCACAGAGGTGGGGTTAGCTAATCCTAGCGCCTTCTCCCTCTTGGCAGCAGTGATTGATCGAGGTGTGAGTCTGTGACCACGAGGGGCCAGGCCGTCGTCCGACCCTGGGACTGAAAAATAAACACTCAGAGGAAAACAGGTTCTCTCTCTCCGGCTGGGTTACTGAATTGAGACTGCCAGGGGACAGGCTCCCTGCCACAAGGAGACCAGCAGGAGAGAGCAACCAAGAATCTAAGACTTGAGAGCCGGGTGGAGAGAAGAGGCCTGGCCTGAGATCCCCAGGTCTCATCTCAGCCCTGGTTCCTGAAGCCCTGCGTTTAGGTCTGTCATCTACCCCAGGAGCTCTTCCAGCTACCTGAGCAATGAAGAATCTCTTTTTTCTCTGCTTAAAAAGCATTTGAGTTTCTGCAACTTGCAGCCAAAAAGTCCAAACTACTACACGTACCATTTTTACAGCACTTAGTTTTGCCTTTTTTTAAATTTAGTTTTTAGTTTGCATACAGAAAGACTCACTTTTTTTTTTTTTTTGGATGTGCAGTTATATCAGTTATGTTAGCTTTAGCAAATATATAGAGTCATGTAACAACCACCATCATGAGACACAGAACGGTTCCATCACTCCCAAAATGCTGACCCCTTACAGTCAATTCTTGTGCCCAAGCCCAACCCCTGGGAACCAGTGATCTGGTCTACATCCCAATCATTTTGCCTTTTCCAGAACGTTATATAAATGGAACTACACAACATATAGTCTTTTGTGTCTAGCTTCCTTCACTAGAAGGAAAGAGATTGGCAAACTTTCTCTATAAAGGGCCAAGTAGTAAATATTTTAGCTTTATGGGCTATATAGTCTCTATTGCAACAATCGACTCTGCCATAGTGGCATGAAAGCAGCCACAGACAATACGTAGATAAATGAGTGTGGCCAGGTTTGGCCTGTAGACTAAATAGCATGCTGACCCCTAACTTAGCATAATGCATTTGAGGTTCATCCCTCTTGTTACCTGTATTAATAGTTTGTTCCTTTTGATTGCTGAGTAGTATTCCATTGAATGGATGTACCAAAGTGTATTTATCCATTCAACAGTTGAGAGACATCTGGATTGTTTCTAGTTGTTGGAGATGATGAATACAACTGCTGTCAACATTTGTGTGTAGGTTTTTGTATGCACTTAAGTTTCGTTCTCTTGGGTAAAATAGCCGGGAGTGGAATTGCTGGGCTGAATGGTTGTTGCATATGCAGTTTTATGAGAAACAGCTAGACTATTTTCCAGAGTGGCTGTACCATTTTGCCTGCCCACCTGCAATATATGACAATTCCACTCACTCCTTATCTTTGCTGGCACTTAATATTGTTAGCTTTTTAAAAAAATTTTGTCACTCTAATAGGAGTGTAATGGTATCTTGTGATTCTAATTTGAATTACCTAATGAATAATGATGTTGAGTATCTTTTCAGGTGTCTGTCTATCTATTTATCTTTGGTGAAGTGTCTATTCAAATCTTTTGCCCATTTTTTATTGTGTTATTTGCTTTCTTTTTGTTGAGTTTTAAGATTCTTTACATATTCTGGATACAAGTTGTTTGTCACACATTACATGTGTGATTTATAAACGTTTTCTCTCAGTCTGTGGCTTGTTTTTTCAGCTTCTTATTGTCTTTAACAGAGCAAGTTTTTAAATTTTGATGAAGGCTGATTGATCAATTTTTTCTTTTATAGTCATGTTTTTGGAGTCATATCTAAGATATATTTCCCCAACTCAAGGTCACAAAGATTTTCTCCTATGTTTTCTTCTAAGGTTTTATAGTGTCATATTTCATGTTTAGGTTTATAATCTATTTTGGGTTAATTTTTGTATAAAGTATACAACCTCAAGGTCCTTGTCCTTGCATATGACTGAATGACAATTCTTTCTCTGTTGAATTGCCTTTGCATCATTGCCCAAGTCAACTGACTATATTTCAGTGGGCCCATGTCTGAGCTCTCTACTTTGCTCCATGGATCTACATGTCTATCCTTTTGCCAATATCAATATCTTGATTACTTCTTTATAGGAAATGTTGAAATCAGGTAGTGTGCGTCCTCCAACTTTGTTCTTCTTTGACAAAATCGTTTTAGCTATTCTAGTTTCTTTGCCTTTCTATATAAATTTTAGAATCAATTTTTTGCTATCTAAAAAAAATCCTGTCAGTTTTGTTTAGAATTTTGTTGACGCTATAGATCAATTGGGGATAATTAACTTATTAACAACGTTGAGTCTTCCATTAATATGGCACATCTCTCTATTTAGGTCTACTTTGATTTTATTTATTTATTTATTTACTTATTTTTTAGGAAGATTGGCCCTGAGCTAACATCTGTTGCCAATTTTCCTCCTTTTTTCCTTTTTTCTCCCCAAAGCCCCAGTAGATAGTTGTATGTCATAGTTGTACATCCTTCTAGTTGCTCTATGTGGGACACCACTTCAGGATGGCTTGATAGTGAAGTGTAGGTCCGCGCCCAGGATCCGAATTGGTTGAACCCCAGGCCACTGAAGTGGAGCACACGAATTCAACTGCTACGCCACTGGGCCAGCCTGCTTTGATTTTATTTATCAGTGTTTTATTGTTTTCTGCATAGAGAACCTGTATATATTTTGTTAGATTTATACTTAAGTATTTAATTTTTTGGAAAGGATAATTTCCATTTTAAATTGTTCATTACTAATATATAGAAATACAACTGATTTTTGTATATTAACTTTGCATCCTGTGACTTGTTAAACTTATTCATTAGTTCTAAGACCTCTTTTGTAGATTTCTTGGGATTTTCCATAACATAATCATGTTATCTTTGAATATAGACAGTTTTATTATTTTCTTTCTAGTCTCTTTTTTTCTTTTTCTTGCTTTATTGAACTGTTTAAAACTAACAATATGATACTAAATAAGGTACATATGGTGAGAAATGTATATGGTGAGAAAGAATGTGTCCAGCATCCCACCATTGAGGATAATGTTAGCTGTAGGGTTTTTGGTAAATGCTTTTACCAGGTTGGGAAAGCTCCTCTCTATTCCTAGTTTGGTGAGAGTTTTTATTATGAATCATCTGTTAATGTGGTGAATTACACTGATTGATTTACTGATGTTGAACCAGCTTTGTATTGTAGTGCATTATCCTTTTTATATATTGTTGAATCCTATTTGCTAATAGTTTGTTGAAGATTTTAGCATCTTTGGTCATGAGAAATACCATTCTGTAGTTTTATTTTCTTTTAATGTCTTTGTCCTATTTTGGTAACAGGATAATACTGGCCTCATAAAATGAGTTGAGAAGTGTATCCTCTTCTATTTTCTGGAAGAGAATGTGTAGAATTGGTATAATTTCTTCTTTAATATTTGGTAGAATTCTTTGATGAAACCATTTGGGCCTGGAATTTTCTTTGTTGGAAAGTTTGCAACACAAATGTGATTTTTCAAAAGATGTAATACTATTCTGGTTATTTATTCTTCTTAAATTATTTTTTTATAGTTTGTAGCTTTTAAGCAATTGGTCCACTTTAAGTTATAGAGTTTATGAAAATAAATTTATATTCTTTTATCTTTTTAATTTCTCTAGGGTCTGTAGTAATCATCCTTCTTTCATCTTTATACTGGCAATCGTTTTTTCTTGGTCAGTCTGGCTAGAGGTTTATCAAGTTTATTCATCTTTTCAAAACCTAGCTTTTCACCGCATTGATATTTTTCATTGTTTTTCTCTTTTCAATATCACTGATTTCTGCTCTTTATTATTTCATTCCTTATGCTTACTTTTCATTTAGTCTGTTCTTCTTTTTCTAGTTTCTTCAGGAGGAAGTATAGAGCATTGATCTGAGACCTCTTCTTTTCTAATATAAGATTTAATACTGTAAATTTCCCTCTAAGCATTGCTTTAGCTGCAGTCAAAATTTTGACATATGCTATTTTCATTTTCATTCAATTCAAAGTATTATCTAACTCCCTTTGAGACTTCCATGTATTATTTAGAGATTCCATGTATGAGAGATCCATGTATTATTTAGAAGTGTGTTTTTTTAATTTCCAAATATTTGGGGATTATCCAGATATTTTCCTCTTATTAATTTCTAGTTTAATTCCATTATGGCTAGAGAACATATTTTGCATGATTTCAACTCTTTTCAGTTTGTTATTTTTATTTATTTATTTATTTGGGGGCAAGGACATGGTCTATCTTGGAAAGTTTCACATGTACTTGAGAAGAAAGTATATTCCACTATTGCTGACTGGAATATTCTGTAAATAAATAAGGATATTTTCACAGGATATAGAATTCTGGGTTGACAGCTATGTTTTGGGGAATTTTTAATGAGAATGCCACAGTTATTTGGATCCTTATTCCTCTATAAATGTGTCATTTTTCTCTGGCTCCTTATAAGGTTTTTTTTCTTTATCTTTGGTCTTTAGCAGTTTTATTATGAGGTGCTTGTGTGTGGTTTTCTGTGGGTTTATTCAGTTTGGAGTTCACTGACCTTCTTAAATCTGTAAATTTGTGTCTTTCATCAAATTTGGGAAGTTTCTAGTCATTATTTTTTCAAATATATTTTCTGTACCCATCTCTTTTTTCTCTTCTTCTGGGACTTCACTGGCAATAAACTAGACCATTTGATATTAGCCCACACATCTGTGAGCATCTATTATGTGTTTTAAAATCATTTTTTCTCTCAGTACTGTCCATTCTGCTACTGAGCCCATCTAGTAAATTTTTTATTTCAGATATTGTATTTTTCCATTCTTAATTTTTCATTTGTTTGTTTTTTATTGTTTCTATTTATCTGTTGATAATTTACATTTTTCCATTCATTTCACAAGTGTTCACCTTTGCCTAACAGTATGCAGTGGTTGTAATACATAGCTGCTTTTAACTGTCTGTCTGATAATTCCTACATCTGTGTCCTCTTGTGGTTGGCATCTGTTGATTATCATTTCCTTTGAGAATTACTCAGATTTTCTTGGGTTTTTATATGTTGAGTAGTTTTCTACTGTATCCTGGACATTTTGAATATTATATTGTGAAACTCTGGGTCCTGCTAAAATCCTCTGAATAATGCTAATTTTGTTTATTTGTCTTAGCAGGCAAACAACCCAGAGAGGTTTGGATGACAAGTTCTGTCTTATGGTGTGTGGGCAGTGGTTCCAGTGTTTGGTTTTCAAAGGCTGTGTGCATGAACCACTGAGGGGTCTGTCTGAGACTTGGGCAGTAAGGATAGATCATGGTTTTGTTCTCAAATCATTTGCTAAGCTTTTTTGGTCTGTTCTGCACGTGCACAGCTTAAGCATCAGCCTGGGACTTGCACATAGAGAGAATTAAGGGATCCCCTTCTCTCAGGGTTTAACTCCTGGTGGTAGCATGCAGTTCTGTGTGCCTGGGGTTGCCCTGGGGGTGAATTGACACAATAGAGAGAGAGAGCAGACGTGCGCGCGCACACAGGAGGTCCTTTTCCTGGTTCCTCTCGCTGGAGAGATGAGAGTGGTCTCTGGGATTTAGATGCCCAGGCCATGGCTGCCACTGGTGCTACAGCAGAGCAACTTCATAGTTGGGGCTGGCACAAGGCAGAGCAGAAAAGAGGAGAGAAAAGAGGACCCCCCTCCCCGCCAGCCTCTCCAGGTGATCCTTTCCCCAGCCTTCTGGCTAGAAAGAAGTGGGTTCTCTCCGTTTGTCCCACCCATGCCCACTGTGCAGTTCCCAGACCTGGCTCATCATCAGCTTGAAGCTGGAGATTAAGGAGGGAAAGAAATACAGGACAGTCTTCATCGTCCTGGCGGGTTGGGCCACAGCTTGTGCCTTCCCTCCCCAACCGCCCTGCTGTGTTTACTTCCCAGAAGCCTCAAGCAGCTACTTTTTGTCTTCTGTCCAGAGTTTTAGTTATAATCAGTGAGAGACAGACTGGAGTGGGTTTACTCAATCTTCGCCAACACTAGAAGTTCATTACTCATTTTTAAGGTTAGTCCTCAAACTTCTTAAGTTACTCTAGCAATGGCTAAGTAGTCTTTTCCCCTCTCATTTGGAAACTCTCATTTTTGTATCCTCTTTCCCTAGCCCTTCTGCATACGATGTCCCATTAATCCTGCTCATGTGCCCTACTCAGATGGGGGTCTCAAACTGACACTTAGTAATTGCACCTATAACTTGAGAAATCCTTATTTTCTTTTTACGTTTGCTTTGGATAGTAGAAATGGTTAGAGGGTTCAATGAGAAAGTGCTGGATTATTAAAATTAAGGATCTTGTATTGTATCCATTTGGGATTCCTTCAGGAAATTTAATCACTTAAAACTACCAAACATCTAATATTTACCTGATTTTCCAACTGTACCAGTTTTCTCCTGCCGTAAAGGAACACACCAGAGGAGAAGGCAGAAGAGCCCGACCGTGTTTGCACAGCCTGCTTTCCCCTCATCCGTGTGCCTGTAGCCTCTGGAGAACACAACATGGATTATATGTACCCGAAATTCCCCGCGGTTACAAGTGTAAATCAAGAGAGCTGAACTTAAGTCCTGACGCTACCATTTACGGGGTGTGTGACCTTCGATAATTTACTTAACTTCTTGAACTTAATTTCCTCATCTGTTAAATGGGCTCATTGGACACCAAGTCTCCAAAATCTTTCTTTTCCAAGTTCTGACATTCTATGAATTTATAAGGGATAGTTGAAAATAGACTGTGCCGAATGCGAAACCTAGTGGGGAGTTGGGGAATCACTAGCAGTTACCCCAGTGAGTAGACTACAGGGGTAGGAAACCAGTGCGATCCCTGTTGTTAAGAAAGGCAGCAATCACTGAGTAATTAATCCAATATTTTTGGATAGTTACTGACTGTCCAAATTAGATTATAATTTGAAAATGTATGATCTGCAATTAAGCTAAAGCCAAAGCCTGAACCATTCTGAGTTTATGATGGCATTGGCATGCCAGTGCTCGGTGTGTAGTGAGGCTGTGAGCTGTTGATAGATTTAAGGCGGTTGGCAAGAGACAGCATTCCTTGGAATCAGAGGTAGTTGTCATATGTTAAATCAGCCATTTTTCCCCCTTGCTCAGGAGCCCTGGGAGGAGCGAAAATGAAAACTTCTCAATGTGCAGAGCAGAGCTGACATATTTGGCTAAAAAAAAATTGAAATTAAAAAGAAAAAAAATCTGGAAAACAAACAAGAATGTCAAACAGGCACATGAGATGTTACAAAACCATCTAAGCTTTTATAAAAAGAATCAGATAAGTCTGAGAAATTGTGACAAAAAATTACCAATACATGAAAATATTAACTTCAGACAAATTTGTTGAGTTTAACCTTTCCCTCCCATGTTTTTATACTTTAGAAATTTAGATAAATGTTATCATACTCGATATACACCTTGCAACTTGCTTTTTCCTTCAATTTATCCTGTTGATACCTGATGCCCCAGTTCATTCACGTGACTTACTCTATTGTTTAGCATTGAACAGTGATACAAACATTTATTTATCCGTTCTCCCCTTGGAGATGTTGTTCCCTGACTTATGCTTTGCAAACAATGATGCCTTGTTTCTCCCATCTTATTTTGTACTGTTTTGTTTACCCTTATTTTTATTTTCTTCAATTTTTCCTCTGCGAATTTGGAAGCTACATCTTGTATTTTCTGCATGACAAATTACTTTTAATTTTTAAATGTAAATATTTAACTATATGTTTTTCTAATATACTTAAAGCTTTTCAGTATTTCAATCTTCTTCCTGTATAGGATACAGACTTTACCATGCTTTAGCTATTCATTGAACAACTCCTTCCCTCTTATTATTAAACTTTTTTGACACAAAAAATCATAGAAGCTGTATATTCAATAGCTAATTAAGACAGTTTAATCGCTTTTTATGATGAATTTTGTTTCTTGCAATTTAAGCCTTATGAATTCATTTCTTTTTGCATAGTACATCCTTTAATAATTCTTTAGTGAGGGTTTATTTTCTTAGTTTGATCTGAAAATATCTTTATTTTTTATCTCAATCTTGAATAACAATTTACCTAGGCTTAACGAAATTCTAGGTTGATAGTTATTGTCCCTTTAGCACTTTAAGGATATTAGCATATTACTCTCTGTCATCGTCGTTGCCAAGGACAAATATGCTGTCAGTCTAATTGTCATTCCTTTGTAATAGTAGCTAACACTCTTTGAGTGCCTGCTATGAACTCACTCACTTACACTTCACAACAACCTATCAGGTAAGTGTTCTTTTTTTGTTATAGGTAAGGAAACCAGAGCACCTAGAGTTGAAGTATCTTGATCAGTGTCCAAAGCCAACGAGTGGGAGAGTTGAAAGTGTGTATTTATCTTTATCATGTTCAGGACTCTGAGTGTGCTTTTGGATCAGTAAATCATGTCCTTCAACTCTGGAAAATTCTCAACTCAAATCTCTTCAAACACTGCTTTTCCACATTACCTCCTCACTCTCTTATCAAACTCCTATGTTGGCAAAGGCACTGTGTGTGGTTGTGCAGGTAGCACACTGCAGAATTCTAGGAGCACCATTCACATCAGAGGCTCTGAGGCCTTTATTATCAGCTTATTTTCAGTCAGCTCACTTCAGAGACATTTTTGTCAATTCTCAGTCAAAGAATTGATGTTTAAATAAAGAAATTTCCACTACATGCTTGTAAATTAGCTATTACATATCTAGTGATCCAGGAAAGAAGATTGTTTCTGATGACAAATTGCCAAGTAATTCAGGGTTACCTCAGCTTTTAAATAATAATAATAATGATAATGTTAATGATAATACCTTTTACGTGTATCATGTTCCACTGTCTTAAAAATGATTCATCTACATTATTTAACCTGGTTCTCACCACAATCCTGTGAGATAGTTTGGCAGTGTGGTACTATTACCCCACATTTGATAGATAAAGTGACCAGATCTCAGAAAAACCAAGTGGCTTACCCAAGGTTACAAATCTGTTGACGGCAATTGGACTCATTTCTTCTGAGTCTAAAACAGTGCTCCCAACACTTTCAAAGGACCAGTAATGTGCATAGTCAGGTGCGAGACCAAAGGAGGGTGTATTGTACCACCCCTGACTTGTCATTGCTATCATTAACTTTACCATAAAATAAACTGCATTAAGTAACACAATAAACTACGGCACAGGGTGAAAAAGTTTCATGTGACGTGCAATTATTTAACGTAAATATCACCAGGGGTTTCCCATGACTGAATGATGAAATTTAGTCACCACAGCCTTTCACATCTTGGCTGCTCCTTACATTTTTCTAGTCAGTTTTCTTATTATCCCTGTTCCAGGCACTATCATCTCTCAACATCCCTAAACACCTCAAGCCGTTTCAGAGCTGACATTTCTCTTCTCTCTGGGTCTGTCTCCTCTGCCCTTCTGTGGAGCCCATGGAGCAGGAGACCACCTAGGAGGGTACCACGGGTGAGATAACCTCTTCCATGACTTCTTAAGCAATTCTCTCCTTTTCTGTGCCTGCTTCTTTCCCACTAAGCTTGGAGCTCTAGAGAGGGGTGGCTAGTTCTTATTTGTCTGTGAATCCACACTTCTTTGCACAGGGCTTGGGCCATACACAGTGAGAGCCTAACATTTTGTGAATGAATGAATAAATTGAAACACAAAAAGTACTTTAGATATAATATTTTAATGAAGTTTTACAGTTTAAAAACACTTTCATATGTCAATATCTAACCTTTTATTTTCAAGCTCTCTGAAAAATACCAAATGCTGCATTAATATATGTCAAATGAATAATGAGCAAATTAACTAATGAATGAGTTAGTGGATCATAACAATAAACTAATGCAGTACCTCCATGTGTGTTTAATAATAACTACTCTCACTTTAAAATTTAATGTAGTCAGCTTCATGTGCAATTAACTCTTACCCTTTACTGACATTTAAATCTATAAGCTCACAAAGTTAATCCTTAAATGAAATGCAACGTAAAATGTTTAAAATTTGTCGGGGAATCTGAATGAAAGGTAGGAGCAAATATAACTGGCCATGTTAGATGCTGATTTCATCATTTCTGACTTGGGAAAATAAAATCAATGTTTAACATGGCAGCCGATGACAAATGGTTGGGGCTAAATGCTTCCTGTGTGTGTTCATTCTGATGATAAGTGAAACAAAAGGGGTCCACTGTGAATTAGGGCTGTGGCGGAGTTGATTAAACCTGCGTGCAGTCGCAGTGTGACTGCATATCATCAGATCCTTGATGAGCGGCTCCTCTGGATGCTGTTTGCCTTGCGGGAGCAGCAGGCAGATCCTCCTCAGTTCAGTGATTTTACTGCATATGTACAATTTCAGCCAAGTGCAACAGAAAATACTCGGAATAAGGACAGCACGGGAAAGACAGCCAAGCCATAAATGACAGAATGGCTGTTGCAGAGAACCCCAAAGCAAGGAACAGGGCAGCTTGATAAGTGTAAAGAAAGGAGCAATGGACGCCTGCATTCCATTACATCATCAAAGCCAGACGAGAGAAAATCATGTCCCTGCTGGTTTGTAAGCAGGCAAGGAAGGAAAAATACAAACAAATACTCAAGGAGAGAAAAATATAAAAGCACTCTTCAGGCTTGGCCCAAGTACGCCATGCTGGAGTAAAAGAGGAGTTTAAGAGCTGTAGGGGGAGGCATTACTACAGAGATAGAAAATTCCATCATATAGCTGTTTGTGCTGGTCTACTTCCCTCCTCCATTCCACAGATATTAATAAGGATCTTGCTAGCATATGTGGAGAATGCAAAGGGAACAGTAACACCTGTGCTCAGGTTAAAAATGCACTTTGCCATTCTCTAGTTGATTGTAGTTGCAGGTGATAGCGGAGAGCACCTGGATGTGGCATGCACACGTTTCCCCACAGAGCCCAGAGAACTCTCATTACACTGGATTACATTATTATTGTGTTGTCATGGACATAGTTACTTTGGGAGGCATTTAGCATCTTTTGGGCCATAGGAATGTTATTCAGGAAACGATTTCTTCAAGTGCCTGAGCATTAGTATCTATTCAGCAGAGGGTAAGAGTTAGGAGTGTTTTATTTATTGATATGTTCAAATTCAGCAATTTGCTTATTTCCTAGGGCTTTTTATTAATCTAGTATTCTCCCAGCCCATTTTAGAAATCTCTTTTAGACATGTCCATTGAATACTTCCTCAGCAGGTAGATAAGATATTAATACTAGGTATCAGTTACTTATAAAGTCTTTTCAGCTTTTATTCTAACATAACTGTGAAAATAGACATGGGTCCAGAAGCTCATAGGCTAAATCTGCCAAGGGGAAGTAGGGGGGCCATTTTCCTTTCGTGGGACTCTGCATTTACGGGTTTTCAGAGCAACTGGCTGCAAGCACATTAACACAGTCACTTCACAAGTTGAAGGTGAGAACTGGAGGAGGTGGGGTGAACATCAGCAAATGTGAGTACAGCGCATTTTGGAGGCCTTATGCTATTTTAAATATTTCTCTGAAATGTTACTCTAGGCTTCTTAATGACAAGCGGCCTCTATCTGTCTTGACTATATCTTCTCAATTATTTGGCTTTTGGAACAAATACTTCACTTTACATTACATTACACTTGTTTAATTCAATTCAATAAACATTTTTAAGCTTCTACTTATACTCTTTCAACTGGGAAACGTGTGTCCCAAGGGCCGTGTACTAGAAAGTGTAACTCGCTAAAGCATGAACCATGAGGCCATTGCTGGAGTCTAAATTTCATGCAGGAGTCAATTTAAACATTTTTGTATGAAAATTACTAATACTATATGATGGAGTCGAATGTAAAATTCACGTGAATTTTTAAGATAAAACACGGCTTCAAAAAAATTCCATCCTAAAGCAGTCTGAATGCATATACTCCTCTGCTATAAACCTGGGGGGGAAATGTGAGAACATTCTGTGCAAGACAAGTTACTAGGCATGTCACCCTGGGAAGTACAAAGAGTCTAGCCATGTTCCTTTTACTCGTGGAGCTTATAATTAGGAAGTAGAAAATGTGTTCACAATGAACACGAACAGAGCTGCGGGAGGACAAGAGGGAAAGATCAATTCTGATTAATAGCAGTGCCACGTGAGTGTTAGTACTCAGAGAGGGGCTGGAAATCCGAGTAGAATTCCAGCAGGTGGAGTGTGTGGGAGGACTTTGCCGGTGGAGGGATCAGCCTGTGCAAAGGCTCAGAGGCATGAACTGGGATGGTAGATTTAGGAACAAGAAACTACATGATGTGGGTGGAGCATAGACACAGGGCACAGGGAAGAAGATTTATCAAAAGTTGTGCTTGTATATTTTTTCTGTTTCAGATAAACCAATGTCCAGTCTTTAAAGGAATCTTCCTATGAAGAATTAACTTTATAAAGTGAAAATAACTTCCCCATTTATTTGCAAAAAGATTGGATTTTTAAATTCACTTAGAGTAGGGCACAAGTGCGAATTATCATCCTTTATAATAGATTGGGTGAGCATTTTTTCCTTCATTTACCCACAGTGGGATTTTATTTATTTCCGCATATATGTATGTAGTGCCTACCATTGGCTGGAACAAATTGGCTAGGATTGCCTTCTCCCTCCAAAAAAAAAGGTAGAAAACTTTGTCTTAAAGGAGGTACCAAGTCCAGTTTTATCCAAACACTCATGCTCCTCTGAGCCTCAGGGGAAGGCCGAGGCTTGTCCCAGGTGTTGGGGTGATCAAGAGAGCAGCTTCTGCCCTGGGTGAGGCCCGCTGTATTCCTTTTACCAACACATCCTAGCTGAGGCCCGAGCTTAAGTGCCCAAGAAAAACCAGTCACCACATTGCTACCAATTACAGACAATAATTCCAATATTCTCACAAACTTGGAAGAAAGCAAATAAATCACATCATTTAACTCAATACCAGTATTTCCTCCCCTAAGAGTTGGAGAATTTTCATAGAGGCCTCCCCTTACTACCACTTCCCTCACTCAGAAGAGAATCCTTGGTTTCCTATGAATAATATCGAGAAATTCTAAATTGTGAAAGACCAAGAATAATGACCATATTTAAAACTTTTCACTGGAGTGAAAAGAACAGCTGTCAAGATGGAAAATTATTTCAGTGTCAAGAAGAACGTTAACACTGACCCACATGAAGGCCATAGAATGACACAGACAGCAAAATGAACCGGGGCCTTGTCAGAGGACTTCCGTAGTGCCTGAGACACGGAGGGAGGGATAAGGGAGAAAGATGGACCAGGCCAGAGGGCAAGGCATAGTGTGGCGATTCCTTGTTATGGTCACCACAGGCAAGGTCTGTGCACCAGCTTTCCAGGTTCAGGAACTGAATTTTTCCAGTGCTCCCAGAGTTATCAGGGTTGAGTGATACAAAAAACAAAAAGCAAAGTGAAAACTTCTTATGTATTAGCCACAATGTCAATTCATTGATCCTGGGATTAATGGTCAGGAATATTCCTTTCTAAAGGCTGGTCATACATTTCTGCTACCCAGAGCACCCCTCTGACGCCAGGATCCCTAGAAGGCATAGGAAGGCTGTTTGGCAAGTGTGGGATTGGTACAAAGGAAGAGGGAGTTAGAAGGCTAGAGCCTGCAGGTCTCAGCACAGTCCCACCAAAGGGAATGCCTCCTGTTGACCCGAGGAAGTGGCTTAGTGCTGGGTGTGTGGATTTTGGGGGCAGTCAGATCTGCATTGGAGCTCAGCTTGGCCATTTTCCAACAATAACCCCTGGAGAGTTATGAGGTCTCTCATAAAGCCTCAGTTTCCTAACCTGTGAAGTGTTATGTGGATAGCAGCAATAGCTAACACTCAATGAGAAGCCACCTGGACAGGCTGTGTGCCCCGTACTTCATAGACATCTCTCAGAAGACCACAAGCTCAGGGGTGAGTACTCTTATCACCCTAATATGGCGGATGAGGACCCAAGGCACTGCAGCTCCCTACAGAACTGGTGACAGCTCATCCCCTCTGTGATGTCTTGTAACTGTGGTATTTCTGGTGAAGGGCTTTGCTCCTTCTCCAGGTTTCTCCTGGATCACAGAGGAGAAGTGAGTAAACTGCTCTCCAGACCCACTGACTCTTGGAGGGCAGTCGGGTCTGGAAGGGAGAAGGGAGCTCTGGTTCTGTGATGCTGGGGGAGAAGGACCAGTGGTGCCTTCCAATCTGGCTTGGGGCTCCTTGTCTCCTAAAATATCTAAAATCAAACACACATCACACTGTGAGATATAATTTTATTCCTGCCTCACCCTACAACTCTCCATCTGGCCCATGAGACTGATTCATATTCCTCTTATTTAAATATTTTTACCCTTATTTTGTGTCAACTAATACTCTTGACTTTGATTTGTTGCGGGCATTCACACCCTCCCTTCTCTGTGGTGCATACTTAGGCTTTCCTCACTGACTAGCAATGGAAGAAATCATGCTCGAAGCATGGCTCCCTTCTCCTTTGCTTTCTCTCATGGCTATGGAAGAGGCTTGGATACAATTATATTTCACTCAACCACAGAAATTCCTTGTGTAGTGGCCAGAGTATTAACACTTGCCAGATCATGTGTTTTTTCTTCTATGGACAGTGTGGAAAAACACTCTCCAGTTCTTGAGCAATGTGTATCACACACCCAGATAAGAAGAAAGCTGGCTAAGGTGGTATTCAGTGAAGAGAGCTTCTAACCTCGTCTTCCCACCCAGGTTACCAGAATCTTAAAGACAACTACCAATCATTTTAAAATATGGGTTTTGTTATTATTCAGGTATGGCAAGGCCAACAAATCAGGAGACAACTGCCTTAGAAAAGATAGTCTGTTACCCTCACAGATCCCAAGAGGAGGGGGCAGGCCACACCATGGGGGGGCCACAGCGGGAAGCACGAGGTTTGGTCAGGAGGCAGAGGGAGTGAGGGGAAAATGTGGGCAAGAGCCTTTCTTGTGGTTTCCATGGGAAGCAACCGGTGAGGCAGGGTAGACAGGCCTAGGATTGGCTGGTTTGGATAATATCAGCAGCTCTGGGGCACAGGGACTGTCCCTAGTTGTCTGGTGCCTGACCCTGTGGTGATTTGTGCAGGTGGAGAGTGGCCCAGACTGTGAGAGCCCTATTAGGAGGTGGTTGAGGAGGGTGGACTCTGAGTTGGCTGGTTTGCGTATGAAAGGCGTACTCCCAGGTGAGTTGTTTGCTATCTGGGCAGTCTCTCCCCGATCAGAAAGATGCCAAAGCATCAGAAAATAAAAGGCATGGTTAATACACCAACTGAGATCAATTGGATATAGACATTAATGCTAGAGAAGCTCATTAACTCAACGCGTAATAAAGATCACAAAAGGAATAATTGAGAATAACTTAATGGAGACCATCTGGAACAAGAACTGTAAACACATTACTCTAAATGAGCTTGGGCCTAGTTCTTCACCACAAACTATGACCACCGTGCACTGTGGTATTTATAACAACGTCCGACGTTATCTCCCTAGGAATCCCTAGAACCCTTAGCCGTGTGGCTAAAGGAAGTTTTTTGGGTTTTTCTTCTCTACTTCAGTCCTGATATGCCCTCATCTGCTGATCCTCTCTTTTATGATTCTCCTCAGTCTGTTGGAATGGTCATTTCTTTACATTCCTTATAACTAATTTCAAAATTTTTCATTCTCTTGATTCACAGTCATTGAAAACTTAGATTTTAGGAAGGTTAAATTTTCACCATTTGTATTTTTACAACTTCATTAATCTGTTATTAAATTTAAAAACATCTCAGGAGTTCCTCATGAAAGGCCATTGACAATACCTGAGAACGATGCTGATATGTAGTTACAGAGTTCCACTGGTTTATGTCCCAAGAGGTTTTTATCTAATGCTTGGTCATGAAATAAACGACATTTTCTTCCATTAGCCTTCAAGTTTTATCTTTCATGTTGAGGTTCCATCCCTCTGGAGTCCACCCTGTGTGGTCTTCTTCCCTGCGCTCCACGCAGACTCGCTGTGCCTGTGCTGGGCTCTGTATTAATACTGCCAGGCTTCAGCGCGCTTTTGTTGGGGGCATTATTGCATTCTCCCCAGTCAAATCCCGTGTTCAAATTCTATCTCTGCCACTTACCAAATGTCTGACACTCAGCAAGTTAACCTAATTTCCATAAGCCTCAGTTTCTTCCTCCATAAAATGAGGTTCATAATAATAATACTCACTTCATAAGGCTGTTGTGAGGAGAAATGAGCCAGTGCACATAATGAGCTTAGTACACCTTGTACATCGTAAATGCTCAATAATCATTATAGTTGCTATCACAGATACCCCAACTTTGCTCTCATGGAGGCTTCCTGTATTTTAAGCAGTTTTTGTAAATTATTGGTCTCATTCATTACATTGATTTACTAGTTTAACTCTTAAAATGTAACTTTGTTTGTAAGTGTCACCAGCAAGTACCAACTATTGGACCTAGAATACAGAGACGGTTGTAGTCTCTCCTGGCTTTCATCTAATCAGAAGTTTTATAAATTCCTGTACATCAGGACCTATAGTGGACAAGACGGCATTATGACTTGTGAGCTCTTTCCTTCATTAAAAGAAAAGTTAAAAATTATGTTTTATAACTGACGTGGTATAAAGACAAATATAATCAAGGCTGCATTTATTATTACATATGCATCATTATGTTCCTTCTGATTTTAAAAGAAATTAAAATTAAAACGTTTTCATGGGCCCCTGAAAGGACCACGGACGCTCACGTCTGCTGTGTGTAAAGGGTGCGTCAGCCCTGATGGCGACTCAGCACACTGAGAGTCAAGGGGCCCCAGCGACAGTATTTCTGAAAACGCAGCTCAACGTACCGCACGGCCATTTTGTTAACAGGGATAATAAAGCTATTACAAAATCACTCTTGTAGTGAAAAATTATAGAATCACCAAGGTGTCAAACCCCCTTGAGACCACCTACTTCAAGACCCCTGGTTCAGAAATGAAAAATTAAGACTCAGTGTCAAGTGTTCAGCTTGGATGCCTGGAGAGCCAGGGCTGGAACCCAGGTCTCCTGACTACCAGGCAGTACTTTTTCCACCACACTATCCCTTGCTTTTTAAAGACTTATTTAAGCTTATGTCAAAATGTAGTTAAAAATCATCTCTTGTTCCCCCAGCAAAGCAGTACTCCTGATACTACACTTCTGTGGATATTTATAGACCCTGTGGAATTAGACATGAGCTATTACTTATGGGGTGGGATTTGAAATCTCTCTCTTCCCCACTGCATTACCAGCAACTATCTTCCAATGTAAACTGACACTGGTTCATTTTAAATAGTTCTTATTAGTTCTCCAACCTGAGATGAGCCAATTTGGCCATTAGAAGATAATCAACAGAACCCTGATAGGTGTGGTGGCTTTGAAAATGACATGCTTATATAAATGCCCAAGTGGGAAGAGTCAAATGGATGGAAAAACAATAAATTATGTCAAATACTCAGTCAGTCGGCAAATATTTGTTGACCATCTATCCTGTACCAGGTGCTATGCTAGGCACTGGTCATAGAAATTGAAAATGGTAGAGTACCTTTTGTGTCACTCACAGTGCTACACGTATGAGTGGTAGTTTTGTTTTCTGATAATTGATGTAACATATGTTCATTCAGGACAATTTGTAAATTACCCTTTAATTAGACATTACATGTTATTTTTAGGCAATGTAGAGAATTTGTAATGAACTTTCTGGTTTTTATTTGAAATTTTATTTATTTTGCTCTCATCTTAAAAGATAGTTTCTGTGAGCATACAATTCTAAATGGATAATTATTTTCTCTCAGCACTTTAAAGATGTTTTCTAGATTTCATTGATGCTATTGAGAAGTTAGGTAATCTAATTTTAGTATAATCTGTCTTTTTTTCCTAGATTCTTTTATAAGCTTCTCTGTGTCCCTTCACATCAATGTGTCCAAATAAAAATTACTTTTTATTATCTGATCTGAAATTTGTTTGAGTTTCCTGTATCTGGGAATTTGAGTCTTTCTACAGTTTTGGAAAATTTTCAGTGTCTTCCTGGATATTGCCTTTGTTCCATTATATTAGCTTCTTCTGAAGCTCTGGATTGAATACGGTTAAAATCTCTGGTGGTGTAGTGGTTAAGTGCTCCGTTTCGGCAGCCCAGGGTTTTGCAGGTTCAGATCCCGGCCGTACCCCAATGCACTGATTGTCGAGCCATGCTGTGGTGGCGTCCCATATAAAGTAGAGGAAGTTGGGCACGGATGTTAGCCCAGGGCCAGTCTTCCTCAGAAAAAAAAAAAAAAAAACCTCTTACTATAGACCTTTCTTTTATATTTCTTATCTTGTTAATCTCTCATTCAATTCTGAGTAATTTCTTCAGATCTAGCTTCCAGTTCACAAATCTCAAGCTAGGTCTAACTGCTATTTACCTTATCCATGGAGTTTCTCATTTCAATAATTATATATTTCTTTATTTCCATAAATTTTATTTTTTTTATCCTGCCTGGTCATTTTGTAAATCTCTTTGTCCCACTCATATTATCGATACTTTTTATATTTCTTTAAGCATATTAGTACTCTATTTTATATTCTGGTATCAAGTATCTCCAATACCCAACCTCTAATTCTGCAGCTTGCTTTTTCCGCTGTGTCTTGGTTATAGCGGTTTATTTCTTCTTGCATTTAAATGGTTTTTAATTTGAGCTCATGTTTCCTGGAACATTCTCTGTAAGAATTTTTCGTGTTCTGGGTTGATAATACTTACATAGAGAGGAATGCCATTTCCTACTGCCCGTGACCTTGTGTGAGCAGCTTGGTCAGGGCTAGCTCTCCCCTCTGTCTTGTTCCACAGTCCCCCAGGGCACCTCTGTTCCATGGAGGTGGGTCATCTGGTCACAGCTTCCCTGGGAGAGGGCTCCTTTAGATGAGGCTCCTCCCTAGGAACTGAAATCTCAAAGGCCAGGGAGCAAAGTAGGGGAAAGGGGAACTAGCATTTGTCAGGTGATTATTATATGACAAGGTCCAAACTGGGTGTTTCATATCTAATCTATCTTTTAATCTGGAAAGTAGTTATCAATATCTCACATCTTGAACCCTATACCCCTACCACTTGCTAAGCTACTCAAACAACTAAGGAAAGCTAGAGATACCTGGTCTCCTGAATATGCTTGCCCTCTCATGAATTCCAACAGTAATTTAGCCTGTGGGGTTGTAGATCCAAGCTTCTCCAAGATCCACATGTATTTGAATATTACTGTCTGTGGAAGAATGTTCCAAGTGGCCTGGTAACAATGACTCCAGCTTTGCTATAATACACAAGTTAATTATATCCGTGTGACAATGCCAAAAGTTCGGCTTCATTGTCCAAGGGACTGTGTTTATCTGCAGTGATTAAGTGTCCATCGACATTTCTGAGAAATGCCCTAGCACCATATCAAAACCTTCCTAATCCAGCTAGATCAACCCTTTTGTGTACAACCATCAGTATTTTCATAGGATGGTTTCAATACGGATCATCTTCATGTTAACATATTAAAACAGTATTTAAGATGAAATATTTAGCGTAAACGGAGAGGCATTAAAAACAAAGACCAGCTGTTGTGTCTATGTACTTGGTAAAGAAACAGCTGGAATCGATACAGCATTTGGACACGTAGCTGAAGATGTGCTTTGTGTGAGGAATATGCCTTTAAGGGAAAAGAACTTTCGCATTTGTGTCCAAATGAAGAGGAAAAGAAGAGAGAACCGTGCAAGCCAGGGAGACTCTTCAGTTATAGGACAGGAGTGAAGAGTGAAAGCTTTGAACGTATTGATTACAAGGCAGCCATGATAAACAGTGCAATTTTAATTAGTAAATCCTGCCCGCTGGCAGTGAAGACCCAGTCCCAACTTTGTGCTACATTTTAGAAATTGAGTGTTAATAGAGCCTCTTAGGGCATCTAAGTGGCCTGCACATATTAGATCTGTGCTCATCAATGTGATAGCACTAGCCATTTGTGGCCATTTACATTTAAATTAACTTAAATGAAATACAATTTAAAATTCAGTTCCTGCATCTCACAAGGCACATTTCAAGTGCTCAGTGGTCACTTGTGGCTAGTGGCTGCTGTATTGAACAGTGCAGATACAGAACATTTCCATCGTTGCAGAAAGTTTCTTTGGACACATTGTACTAGACATTCAATAAATACGTGTTGAATGAATGAACAAGTCAATGTACAACATTTGAAAGGAGAGAAAATGTACTGCTTTTGTAAAAAGTTGAACCAATCCTCTTAAAGAAGACATAGTATTTATTCAGGAAAAATAAAACCCAGTGGTGAAGTGACAGAACAACCTTTTAAAAAGTGTGATGTCATGATTTCATTGGACATTGCTTAGATTTCTGTGACAAACTCCTCCTCTGAAATCTTTAGTAAGTCTGTTTTGCTCAAGAAGACCTGTGTGGGTGGGAACTTTTTTTTTTTTTTAGTTTTTTTAAAATTTATTTTTATTGAGATATAATTAAGAAATAACATTATATCAGTTTCAGGTGAACAACATAATGATTTGATAGATGTATATATAGTGAAATGATCACCACAATAAGTCTAGTTAACAGCCATCACCTCACATAATTACAATTTTTTTCTTGTGATGAAAACTTTTAAGATCTACTCTCTTAGCAACTTTCAAATATACAATATAGTATTATTAACTATAGTCACCATGCTATATATTACATCCCATGACTTATTCATTTTATAACTGGAAGTTTGTACCTTTTGACCCCCTTCACCCATTTCACCCACCCTCTACCCCCCACCTCTGGCAACCACCAATCTGTTCTCTGTATGAGTTTTTTTTTTTTTTATTTCATATATAAGTGAGATCATACGGTATTTGTCTTTTTCTGCCTGACTTATTTCACTTAACATAATGCCTTCAAGGTCCATTCATGTTGTTGCAAATGGCAGAATTTCCTTCTTTTTTTTTTTTTTTAATTTTTTGTTTATTGCAGTAACATTGGTTTATAACATTGTGTAAATTTCAGGTGTACATCATTATACTTCTGTTTCTGCATAGATTACATCATGTTCACCACCCAAATACTAATTACAACCCATCTGTGGGAACTTTTTTGAGGAGCTCGGTGAAGGGGCTGTATTTCACAGGAGGGTCAGCCTGGTGTAGAACAGAGGCCAGACATAAGGAAGGAGGAACCAGGAGGCTGAGGAGGTCATGAGAGCATATGTCCACCAAGAGTAGACAGGAACTTAGGGACAGCTTTGAAACTCCACAGGCCAGGGAACCCAGCTCAAGCCATTCTTACCTCCTATTAAAATACCCTGACTGATGTCTAGGCTTCACTTTAATACACTGTATCAGGGGTTGACAGGCCAAATCTGGCCCACCATCTGCATTTGTAAAGCCTGCCAGCTAAGAATGTTTTCACACTTTTCAGTGATTTAAAAAAAAATAAAATCGAAAGAATAATATTTCATGACACGTGAAAATAATATGTAATTCAAATTCCAATGTTCATGAGTTTTTATGGAACACAACCACATCATTTGTTTACGTATTATCTATTGCTGATTTCATGCTACAATGGCAAAGCCAAGTGGTTGCAAAAGAGACCACATGGCCTGCAAAGCTTAAAATATTTATGCTCTGGCCCTTTACAGAAAAATTTGCCAACCCCTGTACTATATCATCAGTAGTAAGAGAAGGGATCTACATACCAGATATCAAAAAATATTGAGGCCAGGAATAGGTCGCACTAAAACATGGCAGCTTCATGGGGAACCAGAACAAAAGAGAAGGTTGTAGATTAGAGATGATGAAAGGAGTAGAGAGATATTTAACAGGAAAAAAACCTCTACATCAAATGTAAACTGCTAAATTTTTATTGATGATGATAGCAGGAAACTAGACAGAAATGGAAATAGAAAACTGTGTGGCCTAAGGCAATTAATCATCTAACCTTTCTGAGGATCAGTTCACCATCAGGCAAATGTCCATCTGCGATGCGGGCAAGTCCCACTCCAGATGCTGCAGGTCATTTGCTCAACAAATGCCTGTTTAGTGCCTCCCATGGGAAGGCTCTGTGGTAAAGTCAATGGGAAGCAAGGATGGGAAGCCTAAATTTTGGCCCTTATTTCCAAAATATATATAATTTCCTTGGGGAGATAAGAAACATATGAATTATTGATGATAATCAAGTGGCAAATGAGAAATTCTGGAACAAGTTATAGAACCACTCAAAAAGGAATGAGCTAAAAATCAGCAGAAGTAGTCAAGAAAGGCATCCTAAAGAAGGAAAAACTTAGGTTGGAACTTGAAGGCTGATTGGGCGGAGGGGAGGGAAACAAAGGCATTCCAGATGGGGAAATGGACAAGCAATGGCTCAGCGTTGGATGGGAGAAAGGCACACTCCACAAGAAAAGATAGCAGCCAGGCTGAAGCAGGTGGGTATGATGAGGAGAAGCTAGAGAGAGAGGAACAGGGCAGAGACAGGCGTTTGGGAAGGCTTTTGAAAGCCGGGAGGAAGGGTTTCCCAGATTAACAATGGAGAAACCTAGTATGCTTCTGTAAAGAGGAAGGATAAGACATTGGTATTCATCAAAGCAACAGCACAGGGAAGAGTTATATAAGCACAAAGACACATCTGATGATATCCCAGTAGGAGAGAGATAAGTAGTAAGAAACAGAGTGTGCACCTTGGACCTTACAAGATAGGAAAGAATTAGTCCTAACAGACACATTGTCTAGAGCTTCTGAGGACAAAAATAACAAGACCCCAAGAATAAAGATGGAAATTGTGCAGCCACAGCTGTGAATTTAGGGACATCATGGCATGACCAACTGCTAGCCACACAGCCAATGGCTTTATTTACACAAGGGTCTGATGAACTTCTTTGAAAAGATAATGAGTAGAAGCATTGGCACAGACAACTGGCTGCTTAGAAAGTGTCCTAAACAACTGGGGAACCCACAGATGTCCCTTACCCTCCTGAACGAAGGATTAGAATAAAAGGGGAAAGTGGTTCAGAGGGACGAGATTCAGAGAACATTCGCTAACACCATCATCCTTGAATGGAGGAGGGCGAGACGTTCGGAGTGGAGCCCTGAGTAATATTCTTACCTCCTGACACAGCCTTCCCAGAGCTTCTCTCCAAATTCCTGGAGAGAAGGGAATAGAGAAAGTGTAATGCTCAAGAGTGAACCAAATAAAATATCCTAAAAATCTTGACTCATACAATAAAACGAAATTATTTTTTATAAACTGAGGAATAACAATTTTATCAGTTTTACCAGCAGATTTAGCGTTGTGCACAGTTTTTGCTTGGAGTCATTGAGTCCCAATGCGATACACTAAAGAAGACTTCTCCTGTCACGTCAGTGAGCTCTGATCTGAGCAGATCGGACCGGCTTGGAATGAATGGCCCAAAGGCCGGGTTCATCTAGCAGGGAGGCTCTTGTCAACACTGACCATAGATGCACCTATTGTTCGCGTGAGAATAAAATGACTGGAAAGAAAGAACCATAAATAAAAATGATTCCATTATTAAGATGGCTTCTTGTAGGTATGAAATAGAAGATAACCAACTATCAGACTGACCTTGCACACTCGAGGAAATGGGCTTGTAAAAAAGAAAGTTAACAAACACTTCCAACCACTATTTCTTGTTGAATAGGATTAATTGCCTCAATGTATAAGTAGATTTAGTGTGGATGGTGAGAAGACATAGAATATACAGTTTTATATTTAAGAATGTGTCCAAAACATCTAAACCTTTTGCTAATTAATCCACAAGTTCATGAGTAACTGGAATGGACAGGAGTTGACGGCACTGAAATTGAAACATGTTTCTAGATTAATTTCTATAGAGTAGGGTGATTATACTACTAAATGAACTCAATTCTATGAAGAATAAAAGGGCACAATGATCTAATTTCAGATGATTTATTTCTGCCAACACAGAGGGAAGATAAATTGTTAAATTTAAAAAATAAAACGTAACTGGTTTATTGTAAAAGCTTTTGCATTAAGAAAATAACTTCTGGGCCAGCCCCGTGGCTTAGCGGTTAAGTGCGCGCACTCCGCTGCTGGTGGCCCGGGTTCAGATCCCAGGCGCGCACTGATGCACCGCTTCTCCAGCCATGCTGAGGCCGTGTCCCACATACAGCAACTAGAAGGATATGCAGCTATGACATACAACTATCTACTGGGGCTTTGGGGGGAAAAAATAAATAAATAAAATCTTTAAAAAAAAAGAAAAGAACTTCTGGGGCCGCCCCGTGGCTTAGCAGTTAAGTGCGTGGGCTCCGCTGCTGGCGGCCCTGGTTCAGATCCCAGGCGCGCACTGACGCACTGCTTATCCAGCCACGCTGAGGCTGAGTCCCACATGCAGCAACTAGAACGATGTGCAACTATGACATACAACTATCTACTGGGGCTTTGGGGGAAAAAAAGGAGGAGGATTGGCAATAGATGTTAGCCAGAGCCGGTCTTCCTCAGCAAAAAGAGGAGGATTAGCATGGATGTTAGCTCAGGGCTGATCTTCCTCACACACACACACAAAAAAAAAAAAAGAAAAAGAAAATAACTTCTGGATTAAATTTTTCTCATTACATTTTAATGTGATTCTTTAGGCAATTAGAATTAGGTTATAAAAACGCTAGGAAACTCTTCCAAAAGTAAAAAAAACACAAAATTTCAAAAGAAAAGACAAATTGCTAGCTCAGAAAAAATTATTTGTGCTCTTTTCAGGTGAAAATAAAACACATTAAAATGTCTAGTTTCTTTAAAAACTTATTTTAAAAATCATGAAGTTCAGGTCAGTTCCTGCAGTGAACACTAACAAGTGGTGAATAGTTATTCTGGTACTTTCTTCAATTCCATAAATTCAACAATGGTGCAATGTCAAAATAAAGGAATATTTTACTTGTCTCTGGGAGCACCACTTCCTGAAGTCTAATTAGAGGGTGATGCATAAAACATGTTTTGCTAACCAACGTAACATATTTGGAGTTGAGATATTGTCCAGGGAATAAACATTCAAATGAAAAGGAGACTTTATTTTAGGTAATGATTATTCTTGACTATTAAATATCTCTCTGGTCAAAATGTGGTATATATATACAATGGAATACTACTCAGCCATAAAAAAAGACAAAATCGTCCCATTTGCAACAACATGGGTGGGCCTGGAGGGTATTATGTTAAGTGAAGTAAGCCAGAAAGAGAAAGGCAAACACTGTATGATCTCACTCATATGTGGAATATGAACCAACACATGGACAGAGAAAACTGTATTGTGGTTACCAGGGGCAATGGGGGTGGGGGATGGGCACAAGAGGTGAAGGGAGACATATATATGGTGATGGACGAACAAAAATGTAAAACCCCAAATTTCACAATGTTAAAAACTATTAAAACATAAATTAAAAAAAAAAGATTTAAAACATAAAAAAAATCTCTCTTTGCTTAAAATTAAATTGCTCTCTGAGAAATGTTTATTTTAAAGCAGGAAATCAAAAAAATGAAGGTAGATGCAGAAAAGTTCACTGTTTATCAGTTAAAGATATGCTTGTACATAGAATTTAAACTTAAAACCAACATAATTTATTTAACACTCACTTTTTGGCTAGAAAAAAAAGAAGAAAGAAGCACCTTCTTTCTTTTCAAGTAACAAGTGTTTTGAAGACAAATAAAGAGTGCAGAGGTAGAAACCAGGACATAAGGCACAACTGCCAGACACAACTCACATCAGTTCGGGGCATGTAGCTCTCCAGCCTGCAGGCGTAGCCCTGAGATGGCTGATGTGTACCTGTCTCAGGGAGGTTCTGCTCGCTCTGACAGACCGTGGAATTCAACAGTAAAACTGTCCCTATCAGAGACTACAACGATCCCTAGAATAGTAACAAAATGATGTTTTCCAGTAGACAGACCACCCCAAGATGCACACTTTCCACACAGCCTGGGAGCCTCGCCTCCTACAGCTCTGGAGAAATGGGTCTGCAGGTCCAGAAGGCACCGTCTTTGAATGTCAGCATCGCAGTCACACACCATAACATAACGCCTTGTTCCTCAGGGAGAACAGGCTGTTCTAATTGAGCTGAACAGATCAAGATTTTCTTCTAGTTTTCAGGGATGGATTCAAATTTCATGGGGCCTGGAGCTTATACAAAATTAAGAATACAGAATTAGGTATGAAAGGAAACATTGGCTAGAGAGAAAAGATATTACATAAAATTACATATTTTAAAAAATTGATTAATACCAAATTCCCAAATCCAAAAAAAGAGCATATTTCTTATAATTACATGTCTAACATATCTGTACAATACCTTTCCCTACATTTTTCATTGTATGTTCTTTGATCACTTCTTCATATTAAAAATTATTTTTTAATCCCATTTTCTGTAGAGAAATTAGAAATAATTCATTCTTTCTTCTTGCATAGTGGATTGAACTTTTAAAAAATTATTGATTGTTTAGAAAAATTTTTTCTAACTTCACAACTCGTTGTTAATGGCCTATATATTTTTAAGAACTTTCTAGCAAATTTCCTCCCTATATGAGTTGTAAAATTTCAAATTTTTTTATGCAGTGACTAATCTTAAATATTACTTGAACTGATAACACTCGATTTTGTGGGTCATTTTGCCTGGAACCACCAGACTGTGTCAGGACAGCATGTATCAAAATTGCTAAGACTCGATCTGATATGTCGGGGTGCATAAACTGTGTGATTCACGTATAGATATCATCACTAATCTGCTCCAGGGTTGTGCTTCCAAACATAGGAATTCCCTTAAATTTTATTTTGCACAATTCCCATGAAAAAATGAAAAAAAAAAAGTGTTTGGTGCTTTTATAGTTATATGTGCTATTTATTGCCTGCATTCTTGACCAGAAAGAACTTCTCTTCTGATGAGGCATCAATGAGAACTGAATCATCTGTGTACAACTTCACACACTGATGACTGGAAAGACTTTCCGTAGACTAGCTTATGGCTCTGTCCATTTCTTCTTCTATGCGCATATGCTTTAAGGGCAGCTGTGGTAGGACACGTCACAGCATGATTCCACTCTGGCCCTGCATCGATGTGCCATGATGCTGTGAATCAGCACAGTGGGGAGTAGGAGTATTCTGGGAGCTCATTCCACACCAAGCCAGGTAGCAATAACTTCCCTGTACAAAGAAGTGACCATGAACCACACAAATATTTCTCAAACTAAATGTATCCTCAATTCAGCTTCCTTTTAGCCAGATTTTGGCCCATAGCCACTCCGACACACGACATAAGAGAAAGGGTGACAGACAATACATCAGAAGGAAAAGAGGCAGCTATCCTAGCCAGGTTTATGGTTACTTTTACACAAGTATATGAGCACATTGCTAGAACTCCTTCCCATAGCCTTGAAAGGGGACTGTGCAAATGAGGGGCCCTGAACCCTGACAATCATAACTAAATTCACCTCAGCTAGTTATTAGACAGTCCAACCTTGGGCTTCATGGTTTCTCCAAAAAGATACTTCTCATTAGTTGGCCTCTCTTCAAGTTTGATGCAGTGAAATGGAGACTGGAATGCTAAACTCCATCTGAGGAGCTTCCCCCTAAGGTGTTCTGAGCTAAAACCAAAGTGCACTTACCTTCAGAGTCAGTGTGGGCCACTCTGAAGGAGTAAGCATCATTTTAGTAACTCGAAATCGAGAATGCCAATTGGGGGACAGATAAAGTTATAGAATCCCTGTGTTGGAAAAGGCATGTTCTCAACCAAAGTAGAATAAGTTGGGGCACTCTATGCTGTTTCTGACCAGTTATTTCACAAAGTATCTCTAGGCTTTCACACAACAGAAGATCAAACGTCCATGTCATTTAAGCCACTGTAACTAGGGCTTTGTCTATTACCTGCACCCAAACCATCCTTAACTGAGAAAGGGTACCAGCAGGATCACCCGGGAGCTTTTCTGGGTTATCTCCTCCTCCATTCTGCTGTCCTGCAATGCAGAGAGGGCAGGAGGCCTTCTGCTGGGGAGAGGAGTAAGAAGAGGGAAGACTTGATGTGGTGTTTCAGTTATCTATTACAGTGAAACAGGAGGCCCTAAAGCTTAGTGGATTAAAACAACAATTTATTATTTCCCATGACTCTTTGGGATGGGTCAGCTGGCCTGGGAGGTTCTGCCCACACAGTGTCAGCTGGGGTTACAAGGGTGGCTGCATTCAGCTAGGTGCTCACCTGGGGCTGGAACACCCAAGATGTCTTCACTCACACACCTGGCACCTCAGCTGGGGGCTGGCTGGGTCTCACCACGGGGTCTGCCTTTATTCAGTAGTCCTGCCTGAGCCTCCTTACACAGTAGCTAGGGCCCACGAGAGCAAAAGCAGAAATTGCCCAGCCTTGTAAAGCCTGGGCCTGGAATTATTGCAGCATCAACTCCCACCACATTGTGCTGGTCACAGCGAGTCACTAGACCAGCCCAGATTTAAAGGCAGGGGAAATAGACTCTGCCTCTTGATGGGGCAAGTGGTTTGCAGGTACAGGGATGGAAAATGTGTTGGCAGCCATCTTTGTAGACAGTCTACATGCAAAGAGATGGATAGAGAAGTACAGTGATTCCTAAAAGGACAAAAGAGTAGGGTGGAGTGGAACCCACCTTTGCCCTTTTAGCACCAAGAACATAACGTGTCCCTCAGATTTCAGCCATTCTTCCTATTCAATCACTTGCCCCTATAGAACACTGATAGTACTGGGGAAAGGGATGCTACCTGCTTTCCTAGACTGAGCCACCCAGGATGGAACAACTGTGGTGACCATGTTCCGCAGTGTAGCTCTCAGAGCGCAGGCCTCCAAACTAAAGTTTTTCAGTATATGCTGAGCTGAGCTGATTCACTGAAACAAATACATCATACACAAATACACACACACACACACACAGAAGTCATGAAAATAGGATTGCCAATTTATTAATTTGAAATTATAAAATAGCTGCTAAGTAATCCAGAATATTGTATTTTCTGATCAGTACATTTTTTCTTAAAAGTTGGACAGTCTACTTGGAAAGCCAAACTATTTCCAGAGGTTGCACAAGGAGAATCAGAATCAGAATGGAGGAAGTGGATTATCTTAACATGGTGTCCTCTCCTGTAAGGCTTGAAGGAAGTGCCTGCCAAGTGGGCAGTCAGACTACTGGTCCACTGGCTAAATCAACCCCGTGGTCTGTTTGTGTGTGACCTTTGAGATAAGAATGAAAGTGTTATAAAGAAAAACAAAGAGGATATACAACTGAGACCATATGTGATCAACAAAGCTTAAGATATTTACTATCTGGCCCTTTACAGAAAAAGCCTTTACAGTGTTTACAGACTGCATGTCACAACCCAGTAGTGGGCAGTGAAATTAAGTTATTGGGTAGAAATCAGGATGTTATGGGCTGAATTGTGTCCCCCCAAATTCTTACGTTGAGGTCCTAGTCCCTAGTACCTCAGAATGTGACTGTATTTGAAGATAGTGCCTTTAAAGAGGTAATTAAGTTAAAATGAGGCCTTTAGGGTGGGTCCCAATTCAATATGGCTGTTGTCCTTATAAGAAGAGGAAATTTGGAGACAGATACACACAGAGGAAAGACCACGTGAAGACACAGGGAGAAGACAGCTGTCTACAAGCCGAGGAGAGAGGCCTCAGAAGAAACCAACCCTGCTGACACATTGATCTCGGACTTTTAACCTTCAGAACTGTGAGAAAATAAATTTCTGTTGTTCAAGCCCCCCAGTCTCGGATACTTTGTTATGGCAGCGCTGGCAAACCAATACACAGGAATTTTAGAAATATGCAATGAACTGAATGGAAAATGTCAGGGAACACTGTGTACTGAAAGAGTAAATATTGTTTAATATAGTTTTATTATAATTACATGGTGAGTGCATTTGTGTGTGTGTATGGGGTTTTGATATGTGATGTATTTCTCAATGTGGCTCAAGCAAAAAGTTTGAAAGGCACTGGCTTAGAATACAGTAGGTGCTCAATGTGTTTGCTAGACGATACTTGCCCATCTTGTCAGGGTCCTTCTGGGGCTCACCAACACGTTTCTGGTCTTGTCTCTCCTTCTCTTGAGGCCTTCTCTGTTCCTCTTCACCTTCCTTCTGGTGTCATATCGTGATCAGTTAGGCTGTGATCTTCTTTTATACTATGTACTGACTCTGCCTTAAGCTAAGTTCTGCTTTTCACAAGGTCTGATTGCTTCTTGATTTGTGTGGTTTCTATCATTTTCAGAACATCTCCAAATGGCTAATTTCACTCATTGTTTGGGATGTAGTAGACATCTGTTATTTTCATCTGACCACCATGGCTGCTGACCTCTGGCAATTGCCTCCCAACTTTTCTTTTGAGGAACCACCCCTCCCTACGCCATGTGATTCTGGTAGGCTGTTCCTAGGGTAGATATGTGACCCAGACTGGCCAAAGTCTTCCCTGATATTTGAGATAACATGGTCCTTAGTTTTAAGGACCATGAGAACCTGGAGCTGTCTTTCCTTCAGCATGGAAGACTCTCTCTGTGAAATGAAGCCAGACACAGACTCGAGCAGAGAGTTGGAGAGGAGTCCCGGCAACACGGCTGGAGTTCTGAGATCCAGCCACGTCTAACATGTGAACTTCAGTTCTCAAACCAGTATTCTGTTATCATTGCTTGAATTTAACAAAGCAGGTTGGTCCCATTTGCCTCACATCCAAAGTTAACCTTGGGCTATAGTTGGCTACAAGTGCTGGCATGTCGGCTGATCATGGACATCAGCTTACCCGATGAGGAGCAGTGGTACGGTAAATGAGGTGGGTTTAAAGAAAGACCATGGAAGAGTCAGTACCTGTTCAGTACTGGGTGAATTCAATTATGTACACTATGCAAGTGGAAAGGAGATGTGTAAACTGGGAAAGACGACAGTAAACGTAGTGTTAAATGAATGAAGACCATGTATGGGAGGTCTCGCTGTAGGGCCAACAACTGAAATAAACCAATTAGCAGGCGATTTAAAAACCTTTCAGATTTATGATGTTTTGTTTAGAGGAGGAAATTATTGTATGCAATGATTAAGTAAAAATAAAAGACTCCTACAAGTATGGTAATTAGTCTCTCATTTTTAGTTTTAATTACTTTTTAAAAAATGGAACACAAAAATTATGAGCACAAAAGGATAGCTTTAAATCAAGTTTCAGTGAGTTATTCTAGAATACGAGAAGGGAAAATTAGACAGAGCTAGTGACCCACGTGTCTGTGAGGTTTTGCTGTTCACCTGGGCGGAAGCCTTCCTGGGGGCTTTGCTCTATGAGGAGAACAGATCCCCAGAAGCATACATTTTTTGAAGACACTAAAAAACAAATTACTGTGATCAAAAGCGTCTCTCTCTAGCTCATGGACTGTGAGACATTAAGCACAAGAACTTGATGAAGCCCAGCCAGTTTCTAACGCACTAAAGAATTACACCTAGGAGTGAAACACGGAGAGGTAATAGGAGGCCGGCCTAGGGCATGGAGAGCTTCCAGCACATTGTGTAACACACACAGACAGCTGAGAGATACTAGTTATGTAAGACAATAGGCCGTGTAACTCCATATTAAGAACTCCATATTAAGTTCATAAGAACTCTGCTCTTAATGAAATAGCACAAAATTGAAGACACTCTTAATGACCACAGATTAAAAAAGAGTCACCCCTGTCTTTATTACTAACTTCCAACTTTCTTCTCTGTTTTCCTTCTGTAAAAATCTTCATAGAGCCTCTAACACTTCTGATCTCCATTTTCTCAGTTTTTCTTATTTCTGGGCTCCCCATGCTTCAGCTGGCTCTTATAAGATTTCTGCTAAAGCTTTCTCCTTTTCAAGTGCCTTGCCTGCTTCCGTGAGAGTCCTTAAAGTCACACCAGCTACTATAAGTCCACTTGTCCTGACTTAGATTTTTTCTGTAGTAATTTTCTACCTGCAGTCACTGGTCCTATTCCATTTCTATTCACTATCTCCCAATTTCAACAATTCTTTCCCACATTTTTTTTGGCATATAAATAATTAAGGAGCTCACCCAAAACTTCCAGAATGTCAAATCCAAAGGATGTGTTCTAGTGTCTGTTTGATCTGACCTTTCTTTGAGACTCTTCTCTCGGCTTTCTCTCCAATACTTTCTACTGGTTTTTCTACTTCTCAGGGTGGTCTATTCCTATTCTCCAGTACTTACTGAACTATCTCACCACAGCCACTGTGCTGTCCAATGGGGACTTGAACCACTCAGGTGTTTCATCTACACCTCAAAGTCACGGTGTCCAGAAGCAGCCTCGTTAATCCATCTCACTTAATTGACTTGAACCACTCAGGTGTTTCATCTACACCTCAAAGTCACGGTGTCCAGAAGCAGCCTCGTTAATCCATCTCACTTAATTGCATCCACTAACCCAGCCAGAAAATGTGGGTCCACCCTTTAGTCCTCCCTCTGCCCAACAGCTAATAAGACATCTCCACGGCCATGACTCTAGTTCCAGCCCTTACCATCTCTGAATTAACTAATTGTCTCACAGCCTCTATTCTTCCCCACGTCACCCTTCCCCACACCACATCTTCTCCTCTCACTGCTAACTCTGTGATTTTCTGAAAACGCAAATATGATTCTTTGACACCCTTGCTTTAAATCCTTCAATGCCTTCTAATACCCACAGCTGTGCTTCTCACAATTCACTGTGACTCTGGATCACGGGAAGCGTGTGAAAATGTGATTTGACTGGGGGTAGGGGAGCAGGCTCCACGTACCGCTCCTCCTCGAACCACACTTGAGTAGCAAGAGTTCCAGGTTCATGTCCACAGCCCACAGCCCCGTAGAGTCTGGTCCAGCCGCCATTCCTAACACAGCCCAGGACACTGTGATACCTCGGTCACCCTTGACCTCAGTCCCCCTCCATCCAGGGACCCTCATGCTTTTCTAGCCTCATTTCTCATTTCTCTTGTCAGCCAGTGAAATAAACACCAGCTGGGGATTAGTCCATATTCAAAAGATAAAAATCAAATAAAATTTCCTTAATAACAGGGAAATACGTGTTTTACAAGCTCTTGAGTGTGAAATGATTCAATAATATCACATTTGTTTCACATTTCTTAACAATTCACCTTTGGGTCTTTACCACATAATCTTTTTTTCTTAATGAAAATCTCACTAAAATTTTCATGAGGCAGTGGTGAGAGAACAGAACTATATTAAGTCTTATGAAAAATATATTATAGATCTTTCTCTAGATATTGATTTTTTCATTGGATTATCAATTGCTTATCTTCATTCTAGCTTCTCAGGTCCTTTTTCTGTTATCACTAGAAGTAGCTAATGAAAAGGCAGATGAAAATACATTTGGCTGTTTGACCAGGGTTGAACATAATTTCCTATACCATGAATGCTGGGAAGAAACGTTCACGTGCGAGAGGATCAACTTTCTCTTTCCTTGAGCCCAGATCAGAGATTACCATAGGACGAGCAACCTCACGTAACATAGCTGAGCCATGAGGTTCAGCCTCACCTCCTGCCACTTCAGCAACACCACCCAACATCTTCTTAATCCTGGAGACTGCTGGGCTATTCCACACGCCTGTACTTTTACATATGGTATTTGCTCTGCTTAACACTCCCTTTCTCACCCCCTCGGTGAACTCGCCCAGATCTTCAGAACTAGGTCAAACGTCACCTGCATTAGGAGGCCCCACCCGATGGCCTCAACTGAGCTAGCTTCTTACTGAGTCACCTACAACCACCGCCTTCGTGCTGGAAAATCGGATTTATTTGCATGATCCGTACCCCACTCTATTAGAGGCAAGAACCTTGATCTCCTGAGCCTGGCTGGCACAGTGTTGACTTATAAGGTGCTTGTGTAGGCAGAATAACGCCCTCCTCCTCCCAAAGGTGCCCACATCCTAATGCCCTGAACCTGGGAATGTGTTGCTTTACATTGGCAAAAGGGACTGTGCAAGATGGAGTTAACAATCTTGAAATGGGGAGTTTATCCCAGATTATTATCTATGTGGGCCCAATGTAATCACAAGGATCTTTTAAGAGGAAATAAGCGTCAGAGTCAGAGAAGGAGATGTGAGGTAAAAGCAGAGGTCGAGGGCTGCAGCCTTGAGCTAAGGCATGCAGGCAGCCTCTAAAACCTGGAAAAGGCAAGGAAACGGATTTTCTTAGACCCACCAGAAGCAAGTGTGTCCCTGCCAACACCTTGATGTTAGCCTGTGGGACCCATTTTGGACTTCTGACCTCCTGAACTCTAAGATAGGTTTGTGTTGTTTTAAGCCACTGAGTTTGGGTAATTTGTTACAGCAGCAACAGGACACTGACACAGTGCTCAAATTAATGTTTTTACAGAATGTGTGAATAGAAACACGGCTCATCTTCTCTGTCCTTGTGTTCTTTCCATCTCCTCTTTCTCCCCAAGCTGCAAGGGAAGCTGCAGGTGATGCCTCTGGGACCTGACCAAGGGAACCTGCACACCCAGAGGTGTTCTGCCAGCCCAGGCGGGTCAGGGCTGGGAGGGGCTGAGAGGCACCCCACTGTGTCACTCCACCAAAACGCAGAGAAATGCTTAATTAAATACTTTGTCACCTACTGGTGCAAGACCCTGTGATTGGTGCTGGGGGAAATCTTATTTGGTCTAAAGCTTACTTTAAAATTCTCTGGAACTTGCGAATGAGCACTGCACTAAGGTAAATTCAAGCATGATACCTCTGGCGATCAGCTGCTGCCCTCCACCGGTCTCCCCACCCTCCTGCCTCCCCCAGGAAGGCAGGGCCGCCTACCTCCTCTGAGAACACAGCTCTCCTGACCTCCTCAAGTCACTTTCTGAAATACTGAGAAGCTGCTCCTTCCCCAGGCCTTTATTTCCAATTTAACGTATGTAAATATATAAAAAAAGACTTTTTTAAAAGATAGGTTTCCTTTTCACAGTTATTTTCACAGGTGATGATTAAAATGCAACAGGAAGTCCACTCTGGAATTTGTACTCAGTCGTCGGCCTCTAGGTGTCGCCACCACCCAAGTCCTGTTATCAAAGGGCGCCCGCCCCATGCAAACAGGCTAATAAGCACTTGGTATTTTTTTCAAGATTATCCAGGGGAAAAAATATACATATATATTTATATATATATAATATATATTTTTGCCTATGTTATAGCCATAACACATATTTTTCACCTATATTATTTATATATACTGTGTAAATCACAGAACATTGTCATTTTTCTCTGCTCCATCCTAGCTCTAGTTTTCTGTACAAATTCAAACTAAGACAGTAGGTGATGTACCTGGCTACTTTTTAGTTTTATTCTTTTGTTCTATTTTCCGCATCAGCACTGGAACATCCTGGATTTTGTCTATCAGAATATTCATCAACAGCACACCCAGTTCCACAGACACACACACAAACTGCTTGTCCTGGACAGCACTGCTGCGGTGTTTCCTCTTCCTCTAGACGTGTGTACATTTTTGGAGGCTGCTGTGAGTTGTTGTGGTTGTCAAAGCAAGTGGGCAGCAGCAGACATGGAAGACTGGCTGCGTTTAGAGCTCTGGAAACATGCCGAAAGTTCACCAGGTAGTCACCAACATTTGGTTCTTCCCCATTCTGAACCTTTACAACTTATAAATGTAAATGTATGGTATTTTGAATCTGAAATAAGCATGCTGGGTGGGAGACTTCAGAGGGTTCAGAAAGGTTGAAACCCTGCCCTCCAGCACTGCTCCTTCCTGGCTTTACGGGGTTTTTCTCTATATCGCCAAGTTCACCAGATTTGTTTGTCTTCATTTCAAAACATACGACAAACTTGTACAAAAACCATTGCTCCAGTTGTTCCCCTTTCCCTCTTCGTGTCGATCTGCTCCGTGCTCGTGCATCCTCACTCACGCATTGCCACCCCTTCTGCAGTTCTGTCACTCCCTCCCCGGGACTCTTCTTGTCACTGACTTGGTAATTATGGCATTTTACTCCTGATGGTGCTGTAGGTCACATTTCACAGGCGAGGCCAAGACTGAAATCAAATAACTGGAAAGGACATTCTGTTTAAAGATACTCCTTGCCTCTCGTTTTTTTAACTAAGATTTAGTAGAACCAAAAATTGAGACAAATCTCCACTAAGCTATGTATGTATGTATGTATGTGTTTACACACACACACACATATAAAAATGAGAGCTTTCCAAATCTTACATCTAATATTTACACAGTCATTTTTCTGACAGCTTTGAATATAACCAAAGCTATTGTTAGGCAAAGAACTTTGGCTATAATCAAGGTTATTGTAAGACAAGAGAACATGCTGTTTTTATCATCCACCCACTTGCTCTACCCAAGAAAAATACTGAACAGCAGTTAGCTCATATTAAGGGCTATATCTAGTTACTGCTAAACTGGCAGACTTCTGTCAGGCTTCTAAAAGCAATTTGTATTGATTTCTGACTCTGCAGCTAAAATTAACAAGAAGACCAGGAAGGCCAGGATTTTGAACAAAGAAGCAACCCAAAGGCGATGTTAGTGACCAAATTGGCTGTGCTAGTTAAGAGTTTAAAAAATAAGAATGTATATGAAAGAATATCAGTCAAATTGAAAAAGTGGATAGTTACATAATAACAGCAAGTATCAGATTTCAGTCTGCTTTTATTGTAAGCCAGCAGTGACCCTTCCACTGGGCTACTGGAGAAATTAGAATGTTTAGTTAACTAATACTTTTGTAAAATAACAAACAGTCCCAAAACTCCCTGGCATACGTATTAATACGGTTGACAAAGTCTGGGCTTGTGGGGGAAGGGGAATTAATTCCCGCAACCAATACCAATGTTACTACTGACTTACAGACACCTGTCAAATCTGTCCCACAGAACTGGAACATTACAAGGGCGCAGAGGCCCTCGAGAGCAGCTCACCACCACTGCAGAAACCTTCTCTCCAGGTGGGCATGGTGGCACCGCGTGACGCCAGCACTGTAAGCTCCTAATATGATTGAGCCACACTGGAACTGACCTTCACATTCCCCACACAGCCCAGATGGTGCTGGTACTCTGAACATCTATTTGTTACTCCTGATTTAGTAAACATGTCTTGATGGCACACAAAACCCCCAAATACTGATGAGAAAATCCAAACAGAAAACCGGCAAACCAAGCGTTCCAGTAGCCAGCACAGAGGCTCTGGGAAGGAAGGGCGTGTCCTGGACTAGCCAGCTTCTGAAGCCAACTACTTTCTCAACGAAATTAGTTTTTCCTTCACTTCAGGCTCACTTAAAAGTTAATAAAGGAAGAATGTCTGGCAGGATCCTCTCTCCCCATCTCCCCACACGCTTGATCACCCGCCACCACAGACTGGAGTCTGGGAATGCACATAATCATTGGATTTAACCGGATCTGGCACCTACCATTTCCTAATAACCTTCTGCCTTGTCTTCCGTTAGAAGTCAGATGTTTTAGGGTGAGCGAATAGGCCAGACTTTACAGAGAATTTTTTTCAATTTTCTATTTGCCACAGGAGCAAAGTAAAAACAAAAAGAGAAAGCCAATAGCTATGTCCTTTATGGAAGTATTGGGTCCTTGGTATGTATTGTTGGGGAATTAAAGAGAAATTCTAGTACTAGGCTAAGACCAATGCTCTAAAAATAGGTGGGTGCACATCCTCTGAATAACTGATTACATGAAGAGACATTTCCAGAAGCTTTAAATATATATTTCAGCATCATGCTTTTTCCTTTAAATAAAATTTCAACAGCTTTATAAAACTGAGAATACAAAGGATGACTAGAAGTCACGGTTACATCCTGAGCTTGTAACATTTATATTTGTGACAAGACACTCAGCGGCTGAGTTAACAACTCACTTGCTAGCTTCCCACAACGAAGTTTTGGATACTTGACAGCAAGGCATCAGTACTGCTTGTAATGCAAATCTTCACTTAAATTACCTATACTTCACAAAACACTGCTCTTAATGAACATGGCTAATTCCAGATGAGAATCCTTGCACTAAGAGAATCCTTTTCTGCTATGTGCCAGTTATCAATTTATCATGTCTTAGCTCCAAATTTACCCTCCAACACATGTTCTTTGATAATGGACAGAATTTCTTTCAGCTTCTCTCCTTCACAGCGAGCACAATGTCAAGCTTTCTCAGTAGAGGGTGCTGGAGGGACTGCAGAGGAGGAAGGGGGACTCCTGCGGGCTGCTGCATGGTGGGTCAGCGGTATGCGTCTGATGGTGCTGCCTCAGCCTGGGGTCCCTCAGGGACCTTGCAGCTCTGGCCTGGCCTGGTGACAACCGCCCCACATGCTCCAGCCCTCCTGTCTGCGCCAGCACCTCCACTCCCTCTGCAAGCACACAGCTGGGCCACAGCTCACCAGCCCGGCCTGCACTCTGGGGGTGGCTTCCTGTCATCCAGTGACTGTGGACCAGCCCCGCCTGGGAAACCAGGGACATCTCTGCTATGTCTCTGCTATCCACAGGCTACAACTCTAACATCTCCAAGGAGCGCTGAAGCCTGGCCTCCTTCCAAGTGTGCCCTTCCTGGGTACTCTCCCGCAGCCTCAGAGTAAAATACAGTTTTCTTATATCTGAGAGTCACCCTCTAATCAGAGTTTAATAATTCTCAATATTTGACTTAAATCACCATGTGGTGTTTATCTCCTGATTGGTCACAGGCTGACACAACACATTTCATACTTCGCAACTGCTAACTGTCAGCAGAAAAGACATAAGCAATCAAAGTTACTAGTGATACAGTAAGAAAAAACTAGATCTTTCAGTACATGGCCACATATTTAATTAACAGATAGACTATGAACACATACTAATAAACTATGTCTTTCATTTGACAACTGTAGGGTAGGTAGGCTTTTGTATAACAAATTTATTGTATACAAGTAAAAAGAGGACATACAAGTAATTCCTCTCTCTTAATACAAAGCTGACCCAGACCAAATAGTACAAAATAAAAAAAGCAGCTTCCGAGATACTAAACAGTAAACATTTATGCTCACGGTAAGTTACAAAGAGTACTACATTGTCATCAGCATCACGCAAACATACATATCCATACTCACCAATACTTGCTAGCAACAAACTCCAAACAACGGTCCTAATACAGACGAGATAATGGATCTGGTTTTTCTATCATCATATTTGGGCTTACTTGGTGATTGGTGATTACGCCGTTACTGAAATAGGAAAGGCCTCATTCTCCCCTTTCAGGTCTTCACCAGGTAAAAGATACGTGCCAAGGTACAGAGAGAAAAAAAACGACTTCTTAGCGCAGAGATCTCGGGCTTGGGCTGGACAGTTACTCGGTGACTCTTACGTCTACCACAAGGCACGCAACGGATACTGTTCCAATCAGCACAAAATCAGAATGTAAATTATAACAATATATTGAAAATACTACAAATAAAGGGCCATTTGCAATGAGAATGACTAATAAACAGTTTTCAGTAATGATGAAATCGTTGGTGAAAACAGATCTTCACCAATGCTTAAAATCTACTCTCTGCTAAAGGGACACATGTTCAGGAAGACGGCTGTCTCTCCTGGTGGACACCACCATCACCCGAAGTCCCCTGTCATCAGCTTGTCGCTTTGCCTGCTGCCCATGATTCCAGCAGTGCCTCTGCCTGTCTTCACTGCAGATGTAACTCTGTGTTTTGGGGTTCCAGTAAAGCTGTCCCTAGGGAACTAGGCCACTCTGGAACGGTCTCACCTAGGGGCAGTCTGGGCCCTAAATGAGCCAATGATGGGAACGGTTTTCCTGCTGTTGTCATTCAGAAACCATCCACAAGTCTGAATGCTTGAGTCATCTTACCTGCTAAATATGTACCTGCTGAAACTGTTTGCCCAGTCACCTCATAACCAGGATGGGAAAATGTCAGCATTCGGTTTCTCATGTATGACTGGGATACAGTATAGTCATAAATATTTATTAGGCATGTACAACAGTGCACGAAGGGAAGCTGCAGCTGGAATCCCTCCTTCTGGCTGCCACTCTGGGGAGTAAAAATACTGCCGCTGTCATCACTTCTGCTACCCGTACTACTTGGTTAGGATGGGCGAGGAGCAGACTGTCTAAGAGTGGTTTACCACTAAAGACAGGAAGAAGAAGGAAGGAGAAGTCTGGTCTAGGATAAGAGTCAATGCCAACTGCTGGTCTTTTTGCCACAGCCATTGATCTCAGAGTCATCTCTGAGCCTGGCTGAGGGCCGTCCCAGAGCCCAGAATCTATATTTCAACCTCGTGATGTTATTAGGACATGACATGAAATGGACTGACAGGGAGAAAAAGAAGAGAAAAAGATTATCCCAACTTCACAGATGGGATAATAATATCAACAAGCCAAATCAAATTAGCACAAAAAATGTCTGTCTATAATTTATCTCGGAGAAGTTGTTCCACCCGTCCCCAAAGGAAAATCCTACATAGGCATGGCAGATCATCAGAATAGCAGATAACGAGCCCAAAGCAATATGCACAGCATCTACGTGAAAACAGTCGTCTCCTGGCTGGCAAGGACTATAATACAATCACTCTCTTATTTCAGGGAGGGGTCCCAAACAAAATAATCCAAAAAACGTTCTTCCACTTAACGAGTACTATTACCATCAATTATTTTAATGACAAAAATAATACAGGTTTTCCCCAAAAACTACTTTGCTAAGAAAGTAGCCAAAAAAAAAAAGAAAAAAAAAAGGTTAAAAACCCTGGTCGGGGAAAGGAAGAGATCTTCCCTTAATATTCACATTCTGTTTCAATCTTTCGCAATGAGGCCAGAAAGAAACTTCTAAAAAGCAGATTATCCATATTATTCTTATGAGCTCAAATGAGTTTTACAGATACAGAGAATTAACATTTTAGGAAATCTAGGACAAAATCCTATTAGTATTCATCACTGTTCTGCAGATTATAGATGGTATCTATGTGGTTCATTAAATTCCTCCTTTAAAAAAAGAAAAAAACACAAAAATGCCATCATGACAGTTCACTGATGTGGACCAATTCAACAGTGGACATCAACTTTATAAGACAACCAAGGAACAAGAGGCTGGACACGCAGAGAGATGTCCCATATTACAACACACACACATTACTCTCTCATTCCAGCAGAAAAAGAACTCCTCCCTCACTACAAAATGCTTCAAGTTAGACGGACAAAAAAGCAAAACGAGAAACGCATTTATCTTGGCAGCAGGATTAGAAAATTATGTTCCAGGAGATGTTCACATTTCCTTTCACATTACAAATGAAGGAAGGAGATATTTTGCTGAAACCCCCAAAATCTTTCAAAGATATTTATTTCTCTATGGTAAATTCAGGTAGAAAGGCTGGTACAGAACAGTACTGTCCAATAGAACTATAATGCACGCTGTACACATAAATTTTTCTAGTGGCTACATTAAAAAAAAATGGTGAGGGGCTGGCCCAGTGGCGTAGTGGCTAAGTTCGTGTGCTCCACCTCGGCAGCCTGGGGTTCACAGGTTCAGATCCTGGGCGCGGACTGACAGACTGCTTGTCAAGCCATGCTGTGGTGGTGCCCCATGTATAAAGTAGAGGAAGATGGGCACGGACGTTAGCCTAGGGCCAATCTTCTTCAGCAAAAAGAGGATTTGCAATGGATGTTAGCTCAGGGCTAATCTTCCTCACACACACACACACAAAAAGGTGAAATTAGTTTTAATATTTAACCTAATATATCCAAAATATTATCACTTAAAAATGTAATCAATATAATAATTACTAATGAGATATTTTACATTCTTTTTCTCATACTAAGTTTCCAAAATCTGGAATATATTTTACACTCACAGCACATCACACATTCAACTAGGTACGTTTCAAGTGCTCAGTAATAGTTCTATGTGGCATGGTGGTACCATGCTGGACAGCCTGTTCTGTGCTATAGAGCTTTCATTTCCATAACATTAATAATGATAGATATTTGCACTGGAGCTTTTTCAGTGCAAAGTTTGGTTACTGTGAATTTTATTATTTTAGAACCAAAAATTATGTATATTACAAGAGTGTGGAGTGTTGTTTTATAAAAAGTTCTAAATCTCTGTGCCATTCATTATAAGCAGTACCAAGTTTTCAGCTAATATGCTTTCAAATGCCAGGGTCCTTAGCCTATTAAAAATGTGGTCCTCTGGAAGCAGGAGCCTCAGGAGATAAGACTGCATTGTAGTTTCTTGTTTTTCTACCTACCAATCAGTTCACACACATGAAAACACACCACTACCACACACGCTGGGTTATACTCACATGATGCTGACCTGTCTCATTCAGCTTAAGGGTTATTTAATTATGAGTACAGATTCAATATAATCTCCTATGACTTAAATCATTTTTTAAAATAAGTATAACATAATTTTGGCCTATTGTTTTAAGCCTATTATATGTTGACATACTAAGATAATGTGCATATTTAAACATGCAGTCTATATAAAGATTTCCGTTTGGTGAAATTCTGTAGCAGAAACCAAATCCTGACATTAATTTTCTACCAAATAACTAGAACTGATGAGCTTTAAAACAGCTTCAAAGAAGAACCCTTCTGAAGCACAGAGAGGTTTCCAAAGTACATCTTCTCTTGGCTGATACACTGCCAAGCTGAAAATTAGCATGCAATAAAAACACACAAAATACGCCTTTATCTTTATTTTCTCCAAATAAAGTTTCACATGCTTTTCATACTTCTGGAAATAATTTCATTTCAGAAGATTTTTCTACTCTAAATGTGGTTTTGCTTCACTTTAGTAGTTAAATAAGCATTAACCAATAAAGGTAAGTATAAACAACTTTTAAAAATTATTAAAAACAACACAACAGAAAAAAGATGAAAGACTGAAGACAGATTTCCAAAAAGAAATAGGAATTTCCATAATAAAACACGTTCAACTTATTAGTAATGAAATATATGCAAAATGAGATACCATTTTACACTCCTCAGCTCAGCAAAAATTTTAGTCTGATGATCCCAAATGTCGGCAAGGATCCAGAGTACCGGAAATTCTAGTGTAGCGGTGGGAGCGTAAGGTGCTACATGACTCTGGAAAGCAACTCGGTCTTATCTACTGAAGATGATCATGTGATTTATTGTACAACACAGCAATTCTATCCAAGGTACTCATCCACTCTGCATATGTGCACAGAAATCACATAAAGAATGTTCACAGCAACACTTCCTTTTTCTACTTCAAAGAAAGATGCAGTTCAATGTCCAGCAACAGGAGAAGGGAAAAACTGATATTCATACAATGAAATAATACTTAGAAGTGAAAATAAATGAACTAGGTTACTTGTTTAAAAATGATAATACCCCATTGCTACGAACATAAAAAGGAAGTGACAGAAGAATCCAGTTTAATCCCATTTACTGTTATTTAAGGATACACACATGAAGGTAAAATGGTAAAGGACAGAAAGGCTGCGATCAACACAGAGCTCAGGAGACGGGCTCTGGCTATCAAACAGGGACGGGGTAGGGTCAGAGAAGAGCCACAGTGCTTAGAGGAAAGGCAGGAGGCTGGTGGCAGGCACACAGGGGTTTATTGGTCTTCATATTTTAGTGTGTGTGTGTATATATATACACATAATATATATGTGTGTGTATGCATATATATTCCATTGCACACATGAAATAATTTTAAAAATTGAAATGTTTGTAGTAAACAAAGAAAAAGATCGTACATAACGTTTCAGCTGAGCAACCATCACCTGGAGCGCCGTGCACTTGCCCTAAGTCTCCTTCACTCCTCGGCTGTAACTGCTGCTGTCGCTTCTGTTTCTCTCATCCTTGCAGGTGGAGACTCTTGTGCCGGTTACATTCCAGGGGCTCAACAGATGCTGACTGAAAGGATAACCAAACTAGCCTGACCTGCGTTTCTGGAAGAACTAGGAAAACTCTGAAAATCTGGGTTACAAGTGGGCGGTGAGTACTTGGCTGACTTGGTTTCACGATTTAACACATTTCTGCAAACTTACAGCCTGTTCTCTTTTATCTCCTCCTTCACCCTCCCTCTGTCTTGGTGTTTAAAGTTTGAAATAGTTCAGTGATGAGATCACCCTGAGACATTGCCTTCAGAAGTGTTGTCTCCTGCTTTTAGAGGCGGCTGCATCAAAGGCGGCCCAGCCATTAAGAGTTGCAGCTACACTCTACTTGTTTTCTGCGCCCAATTAGGGGAGCAAATCCACCAGCCTGAGGCTCAGTGTCCCCAGGAAACCACAGTCATCGACTTGAACCAACCACGGGATGAGTGATTTAATGCCGTCCTCGGTCCTGGTCACTGTCTGAGATGATTCTGTGGTCACTTCACACACACACACACACACACACAGGACCACACATGCATCTCCTCGAATGGTCAAATGATCCATCTGCATTTTTAAAACTAATCTGCAGCTTCAGGAATAGAGTTCACGGAAGGGAGTAGAAACACAGCATCCCAAATAAGGAAGGTTTCAACCAAACACAACTAAAATCAGAAAAGGTGTAAGAAATGGTAGAGCACAAACACTCCATTTTCAGAATGTGTTTTCTGGAATTTATTTCTCTTTAATGCTGAATATAAAATCTGAGATTTCACCAGTGCCTTTAGAGACAAATGCATACAAATTGAAATCTAAAAACAATTATGCAGTTTAAAGTGGGCCCTGACAATTAAGCTGTTAAATGAAAAACATTTCTAGGAAAAGCAAAACTCTATACAGCAAAACCAAATTAAAACAACACAGAAGGAGGCTTTGGTACCTTTCAATAATAGAGGACAAAAATAAGTTTAGTTCACTATTAAATTCATGTAATATAAAAACATCTATGTGGGAGTGTTGAATAAATCTGTAAAACAGAAACAAATCTAAAATATATTACAGTCTGAGAGAAAAAAAAATCTTCCTTTTCTCCTGTTTGACTTTAATAGAACACCAAAATTTGGAAAAACAAGTATATCCCCAACTAAATTTTCTTCCAGTCTGCATATACCTAGCAGGATGGTAATGTGTATTTTATCTAATTGTAAAATGGCATAATTTGATTTTTAGCAGCACATTTCCTTTGCGTCAACAAGCCTACTACAGGAAATAAAAATCCTGTCTTGAAATGCCCTTGTTATTACATCTATGTCCACTTCTTTCCTAGGCTTTAAGACTGTGATTATCCAAATCTAAAGGCAGCTAATTAAGGAAAGGAATAAAATCATTACATGTTTGGAATTCCGTCGGTAAAACAGTACAAGGACACAGTAATGTTCTCTGAACAGTGTGGTCCCGGAGGGCAACACCGCAGGATCTGCAGGGCCTGGGTGCCGGCAGTGAACGCCACAGGTGTGCTTCCAGCTCACTCACAACCAGTACGGGACCAGCCAGGCTGCTCTCTATTTCTTTGCAGATTAAAGAAAAAAGGGGGGCCGGGGTAGATGATGTGTGACTGCGGTAGTAAGTTAGCACTACTATCCATCTGGTCTGTTTAGGAGAGCCCTACTGGGCCTGCTATAACCACAGTAATTCAAAAGTTTTAAGACAAACAAATGTGAGTAGCTTTCTTTGTCTAGCAAGTAATTGTGTTGATCCTACCACCCTGCAATTTAACTTGAAGAGCCTATATCTTACCAACTTAGTGCTTGGTGCTCACCGGCAAAAGTAGACTAAATGTAAGTTAGATCATGGTAACATTAAAATTTTTTTTAATTGCTGTATCGTAAACAGAAATTCTAAGTCTTATCAGATGACTCAGATACTCAAACACAATATCCAGTTCAAAAAAAAATTTCCTGGATAGTCCCTGGGATTCATCAAATGGAATTTGACCTGGATCTTATTTAATGCCAACTAAGCAGTAATATCCATGATTTCACAACAGCTTTCCTTTGAGAGAAAATTGTGGATCGTGCATCTGTTCCAGTCAAGGAGAATTCTGTGGCATGTTTCTCTTCTGGTTGTGGTCCTGGGCTGTAAGTCTCGGGCTGGGATTTCAGCTTTAGCATTCAACAGTTTTTTAGAATAGTCCACAGTTAGCAAGTGGGAGGGTGAGAGAACACATGTGACAGGGCTTTAATTCTTTTGTTCTTTCAATTTCTTACAAACTTCCAGCTCAGAATCTAAACAGCAGATCCAGCATCAGGATGCTGAGAACAGCAGAATATTTTAAGCAGCCCTCTGCGAGTTTATCCTATTCAAGACTGTTCCCATGTTTGGCAACTAAAAACTCTAAAAAAAGGTAAGCAGGAAGAAGGATGCAGAAAAGCAGCATCTACCCTAATGAAGCAGACACGTTCAGGGTTCATCAGTGTCCACTCCAAAGGGAGCAGAGATTTTGCATGCCAAGTAAAATTCGGAGTTACTCTCTGCTGGCCCCCTTCTTGTATATGCTGCTCTGAAAACTTACTGGCGCTCATATATGGAATGAGAACACTATCTACATTATTCTGAAAAACCTGGGACTGTGCACTGGCCAGAAGTATGAGTTAGTAAAGTTAGAGGACCAATGAAGAGTAACACAGGAAAAAAATTAAATTGTACAGCAATATCAGTATGTTTTAATATGCCTCATCAAGGGTTCATAAAATATATCTAAGATCTTCCTTTCTCAAAAAAATATAATCCCTTCACAAAATAGAATAAGCAGCTGTTAGGGGAGCTGCGTTTAAACACACATGTGCACTCACACATAAATAAGTTGCTAAAGCTGCAAATGCCTTCAGATATGAGTCAGATAATTTTCCTATGAATTTACTAATTAGTGCACCTCTTAAAATGTAACTTTTAAGCAGTCTTATGCATTTAGGTGAAACTTTCCCCTTGCAAGAAATAAAGTATATATTTTCCAAAACAGCAATTATTTTCATTCCTGTAACTTGGGTCTGATCACACGTTTTTGCAACAGAGATTTCTGGAAACCATCTGTAGGAGCTTGGAGGATTTATGGAGATAAGAGTCTCCACTACCAAAAGGAGGCTAGAACATCTAACTTTTTCTACAGGTGTTATTACAAAGCATAGTGACGTTTGTGATTCTGCAGCAAAAATCTTCAGCCCTTTGTCAACCAGCATTGTTTTTTTCCTTTCTGATCAAACGATTCTAATAGCCTGACAGACTAATCTCAAGGATACAATCCAGGCAGCTTAAAGAGAAGCAGGTCTGAGCAATACCGGTATCAATTACAACCCAGGGCAGATCCAACATTTTCTCTCTGATGGTGCTACCCACTTATCTTTCCATCATGAAGGAAGCACAGCTGTCTCAGGTTAACAGCACCTCCTGAGGAGTGAGGCAATTGCAGGCAATTCTGAAAATAAGGAAAAACCCACCACAGTCTTATTTGGTTTAAAGCAATCATGCAATCCCATTACTCCCACATCTTCCAGAAACACCTTTTCCATGGCAAGCAAAGTTACTGGTGATGCATGTGGCTTCTGTCACAGGGATGCATTAGGTAAGCAGGTGTGTGCTGAGTACCAGAGGGTGCTCCCAAATGCATCTCCATCATCTTCCACTTGTCTTCTCTACGGTTCTGCCTGTTTATTACCAAAAAAGAAAAAGGTCAGTTAATGTATTGCATTGACAAGAAAATTCACCCTGGCAGTGATATTTTAAATGTCAGAAACAGGGATGTTGGCAATCACAATAAATCAGCCCACGTGATTGATAAGAGCAAATCCTGGGTTTCAGGGTCAGAGCCCAGATTGTAATTACACCCACCTGACCTGCTACATATAAAGTGGAAAGAGAGCCACAGGTTTTCAACAACTGCTGAGGCTCCTCTCAGAGGTACTGTTCCACTCGCACCTGAGTGGGGAGTGTGGGGGTTGCCTCTCTCAGGGGGCCTGCAGAGGGTGACGATACCTATTGGTAAACAGCCACTGCCCCAAACCCCCAAGTGCTACCCCGGGCCCCTCCCCCAGGGATGGCTCCATGATTCAACCACTAAACAGACACCTGGCACAGGGGGGCCTCCGAGACTGCTCCAGCTCCGGCCGGTCAGTGCCCCAGGGTTGACCAACTGTTACATATGTTGAATACCACCTCTGAATGGCAGAGATCCAAAAGCAGAAACTTCTACTTCAAGCCCCACTTTGAGTCTATTAAAATAACAAACTTGATGGTTTTCTACCGGAAAATTATTGGTGAAAAGGCCTCCTTTTCTTTTAGGTAGGTACCATGGTGGGCCAGCCACTGCTGGCTCCAACCAGCCATAGGAGAAAGTGGGCTACCCCAAGGTTTCCATACCTTCCGACTTTTCAAGAAAAGTGGGAAATCTGTATTTTAAATATTAGCAACCTATTTAAATTCTTTTAAAAATTCTGTGCAGGACATACACATCCAGAGCGAATGTGGCCTGCAGGCCATCATTCTGTGACCTCCTACCTTCCTCTGCCCTGTCCACTCTGAGAACTGCCCGGAGCCTATACTGCACCTGTCTATAGCCAAGAACGTTCTTTTCCCAGTATCTCTCGTCTCTCTCCTCACTGTGTAAGAGCAATTACAGATGCTAATGGTGTCTTGACATGTTCCCTGGCAGGCTTTCTGGCCCTGGCTTTTCTGTGTGAATGCCGCAGAGAGGGGAGGAAAGGAGATGAGAAAAGGGGCTTCCATCTCTTAGTGCCTTCCACCTGTGAATGCTCTGTCGAGGCCCGCACTCTGGGCCTACAGTGTAGACTGTGTAATAAATTGCTACCAAAGTGAAAAAGAAATAACTAGAAAGGAGGAAAACGCTGAGCTTCTCTTGAAGACATTTGTTTCTCTCTCCTGTGAAGACAAAGCATGAGCCGCTGTGAACTCATGAGACCCTGAGTGGTTCCTGAGAGGGGTGGCACAAACGCCGCTCCACGGACTGCCATCTGCTCCACGCGCTCCTGCTCAGGCGTGACTCACTCAGGCCCCGCAATGGTGGGATGACTGGGGGGATGCGCAGAGCGCTGGCTGCCTTTGCAATGGTCTATTGACCAAGCAGACGTCAACGGCATCAAGACCACTTCTAATACTACGACCACAAGTCAGGTAAGAATGCACATTGTATAGATCATAGGTTTCCTGCGACACTTCTGAGAGATGAATATTTTTAAAAAGTAAAAAAGTCACGGGCCGGCCCTGTGGCTTGGTGGTTAAGTGCGCGCGCTGCTGCTGGCGGCCCGGGTTCGGATCCCGGGTGCACATCGAGGCACCGCTTCTCCGTCCATCCTGAGGCCGAGTCCCACATACAGCAACTAGAAGGATGTGCAGCTACAACATACAACTATCCACTGGGGCTTTGGGGGGAAAAAATTAAATAAATAAAATCTTTAAAAAAAAAAAAAAAAAAAGTAAAAAAGTCAGCCGGCAGAGTCTCTAAGGAATCTACGTCTTCAAGGGAAATGAGAACAAAGGTGGCAAGCGCACAGTATTTTTTTAAAGGTTTTTGCACAAACAATGATGTCCACTGGATTTAAACATCCATTAGATTACTCCTGCCCCAGTTTTTTCCAGTTCTTTGAAGATAAATCTGGATTGTTTAATATCTTTGGATGAAACATGTTATAAAAATACTACAATTTTCCTAACAAGTATTCCAATGCTCCATCTTTATAAAAATAGTTTTAAGAACCTTTAAATATTATATGTGTGGGTTTGCCTCTGTTTAAAACATGTACATGGAAACCACCCACGCCCATCTGTGGACTCTGATGTAAAAACAAAGCCAGACCTCACCTCGGCTGTGAGCTGCAGGTGCTGGTGTATAATTTATATTACTGATAGTCTCCGCCCTCCTCCCACAGGTGTTCCAGAAATGGTACAAATCCTAGGCAGCCTCAGAAGCCGTATTACTTACAGACATCAAAGTTCCCAGTAATACACTTTCATTTCAATTCAGTGTGAGAAATAGACACTTTAGAATTCAGTCTCAATTTGAAATACAGTCAAAACCTCAATTGCTATGTATATAAAGACTGCAAGGAAATACACAAAAAATGTTAATGTGGTTATCTCTGGGTGGGGGGATAATAGGTGATTTTATTTTCTTCTTTATACTTTTTTGTATTCTCCCAGTTTTTCAAATGAGCCTAGGCTACTTTCATAATCAGAAAAAAATAGTGTTTTTTAAAAAGGGATATAATCAAAATATTACCTCATTTAATAAAGAAATGCTATTTTTTATTTTGAAAGTGGATCCATGTGCTTCACAAAGTTGTGATAATATACACTATTTCTAGGTCTAAATATTAGAAGAGCCTGAGCCTTTTATGTTCTCTAAAGGACACACGACATCATGAAGTGGCTACAAACACATTCCTATTAGTTTAAGAATTGCAGCATTTTTCTCATGGCTGATCATTTGTTACTGCAGACCATCTATCTCCCTTTGGATGTAAATGAGTTCAACAGGCAAAAGACCTTAAAAATATGGCTTTGATTCTGCTATTTCAAAAAATGTAAAATAATGTAAACTTGCACTTTAAAATAGAAAGAACTTACTACTTTTTGCTACCTTAAATTCTTCTTGGAAGAAGGGGGTATAAATTATAAATAAACTAAATTATAAATAAAAATAAACTCTAGTATACAGTAACAATTAAAAATTGGAAAGAAAAAAAACTAGACTTCTTTGCATGTTTTTACACTGGGCAGTCTCTGTGCATTTGAGAAAGCGAAAGCCAAAAATCTGGAGACTATATATGCATTCCCGTAACACCTTCAACCTCAATCCCTAAGAACAATTTGAGAAAAATGAATTTTAAAACAAGAAAAGATTTACCTACCGTTGATGCCAACCGTGATTTTAGGCCTAAGAATGAAAAGACTGTGTTGCTTTCCTTTGATTCAAAAAAACTCTCATAATCCTAGAAAAAAGGGGAGAAGAAAATCAACAAAAGCGAACAATTATCTTTGGTGTTTTTGACAAATTTTTTATGGAAATAAAAAATGTACCATTGCTCCATTCAGGCCAGGGAAGAGCTACATAAATGTACTGCGAATTTGCTCTGCTTGAGCCTAAACATTTTTTTTTTTTTTTAAAGATTTTATTTATTTATTTTTTCCCCCCAAAGCCCCAGTAGATAGTTGTATGTCATAGCTGCACATCCTTCTAGTTGCTGCATGTGGGACGCGGCCTCAGCATGGCCGGAGAAGCAGCGCGTCGGTGCGCGCCCGGGATCCGAACCCGGGTCGCCAGCAGTGGAGCGCGCTCACTTAACCACCAAGCCACGGGGCCGGCCCAAGCCTAAACATTTCTTTGCATAAGATGACAAATGGTAACAAGTTTTTAATACAAAGCCTGTGACAAGATTAAAATGTAAAACATCGACAACGGAAATGAAATGGGAACACGCTCCCTTTCCCTTGTGTGCCAAACTAACATCTCCCTGTGTGGAATCACTCTGACCTAAGATTTACTGCAGCACTTGAACATGGAAGGCTGCCTCCCAACTCCACTCCTGATATTTTGTTATTTAGGACTTTAAGAAAAAATCACTGGGTAAACAGAAAGCCGTAAAGGTCTCCATGTGTCAACGTGAGTGCTTCTAATCTGCTTTTGAAGTTTTCCACATTTTTGAGATGATGTCTTCAGAGAGAATAAAAAGATCAAATAAAAACGAGAGGAAACTATATTCTCTGTAACATTTATCTTTGCCTCAGACACAGAATCGTTTTTCTCTCCTTACTTTCAGAAAAGAATCCATCAAGGAATTCTGGTCAATATGTTTATCAATTGTTTCTTTTCAAAAGTTTGCATATATAATACTAGAGAGTTTCTAAGCTAATATAAAGCAGTCTTAAAATTTGATAGAAGTCCGCTTGATAACTCTATCCTAAGGATAAATATCATAAGCAGACAACGATCAGAATCACTTTTAGGCACATGCTCTGTGCCAGGTGCCCTACAATCAGTACGTCATTGGATCCCCACCAGAGCCCACCAGGTTGGAGACTGGCTCAGAGCAAAGAAACATGTTGCCCAAGTTTGACAGCCAATACGTGAGAGAGCTGAGATTTTGGCCCAATTCTCACTGACCTTGAAATTGATGATTTTTGTACTCTGTGATGCTTCTTGCCCAAGAGGAAAGCAGGTATGGGGGCACCCTGCATACCAGAGTCACGGAGCCCTAATGAAGCCACTGCTGAGCCAAGCCAATGGCAGCACAAGTACTTTGAAACCTGTCTAGGGATCTACATGAGAGTCGATGACTTAGAGAGTAGAGACCTGCTTCCTGCCCAGCACGCCTCAGTTCATGAAAAACCTCTGAATGACTGACTCTGTGCAGAGTAGCGAGTCGAGTCTCACGTGGTCTTGAAGGCAGCTTGGTTGTAATCCACGGTCATCTCAGCCTCAGGCCGCGCCCTTGCTGCTCCTTCTGTTGATCTGCACGGGGCAGCTCCCTCCGTTAGTGGATCGGGCCTAATGCCACTCACCTCCAAAGAGAGGCCCTCCTTGACCATGCCAAGGAGGAGCGACACATCTGAAGAGGGAGGCTCCGCAAAGACCTCCTGGAAAAATGGCATTTTAAGCTGAAATCTGAAGGATGAGTAGAGCTGGCCTAGTAAAGGGCCGGGACAGGGGCATTTGGGACGGGGACAGCACTGGCGGAGAGCGAAGCTGGCAGGTGTGACAGGGATCAGCATATGGCAGGCTGTAAACCAAGAAAAAGATTTTAAATTTTATCTAAAGTACAAAAGGAAAGCACGTACGGGTTCTGCTAGAATGAACTAGCTTCCTTTAAGAAAACCCCTAAGTCAGCTGTGTGGAGAATGGCTGAGAGAGAGGGCAGCAAGAAGGGAAGCAGGGAGAAGGGTGAGCGAGGACCATGGTAATTCAGAGACGGCGGCACCTGACCCAGGGCCATGGGAGTGGAGATGGGGAGAGGTGGACAGATTGGAGATGTATTTTGCAGGAAGAACTGATCATACTTGATTGTGGAATTGGTGTAGGAGGTTAGGGAGAATTAAGAATTAAAGCGGCTCTGAGCTTTGTGACTTGATGGAAAAGGCCAGAGAAAAAGCAGCTTTGAGGGTAAGGCTGGAGTTGAGTTTCAAAATATTAAGTTTGAGAAACTGTATGAAACATCCAAGTGAAGAAGATATCAGCCAGGCAGCTGGAGGTTCCTAGTGGCTCTAGGATATTACAGACTTTGTAGAATTTTATGGAAAATTTTACGAAACTGTCACTAATAATACAGGTCTAAATTTGAGGTAGAATTTAGGCAAACTCCCATGACCTGAAAATGTTGTTGCAAATATTCTTTGTAACAAAGATAATTCCAAATAGTTGAATAACATTTCACTTATCTGAGTTCAAGAAATAATCCTGTTCAATACAGACTTTCTCTACTTGATCATTTGATACTTATATTCAATGTGGTAACAGGAGGAAGAGAGCTAAACTACAGTCAGATTTATCTCACCCTTGTAAAGATCCACTATATGAAAATTGGGGTCCTTATGCCTCTCTATACCATATTCTGCCACTACTCAGTCTAAATTCTTTCCCTAGGGAATGTCATCCACAGCCAAGGTCCTAATTAAATTCGTATCTCTAGCTCTGTTTTCTTCTCTCAGTTCTGGTTCCATAAAAGCAACTAACTGTTCAGACTCTTAACATAATAGGTCTAAATTGCAATTCTGATCTTCCTTCTACCCACAAGCTGGCCCTCTCAAAAAATGGCACGACCATCTAATGGGCTCTACCAGTCAGAAATCAAGGCATCACCTCTCTTCTCTTAACAAATAACTATCTCACATATCCCTTCAACCTCTCCATTTTTCTACATCTGTGTCATCGCTCTAATCCAAGCTAGACTTCTGCAATAGCACCCCAATTTATCAACCCTTCTCCAATCTAACCTATTTCCACCCAATCATTCTCAAGTGAGGACAGACTAATCTTTTAAAAATGCAAATTTGAGGGCTGGCCCGGTGGTGCAGTGGTTAAGTTTGGCATGCTCTGCAGGTTCAGACCCTGGGAGCGAACCTACACCACCTGTCAGCCATGCTGAGGCAGCAACCCACATACAAAATAGAGGAAGATGGGCACAGCTGTTAGCTCAGGGCCACTCTTTCTCACCAAAAAAAAAAAAAAACGTAAATTTGATCATATTGTCCTCTACTTAAATCCTTTCCTTCAAGATGTCTCATTGCTCTTAGAACACAGATTAAAATTCTTGATATGACAAAAAAGGCACTATCTGGTCTGGCTCTGACTTAGTCACAGTTGAGGAGAAGAGAGGTCATGTACTTCCACCTGCACCAATGCCATCTGGTTCACAGATGCATTTCTGAGAAACTGCGTGGTCCATATGCTCAGGTAGCTGTGGATGTGATGTCCAGCAATCTACGACCTTGAGTTCTAAGACCTTGATCAACTCACTAACCTCCTCAGACTGTTAATCCTTTCTGCATCAGATACTTCAAGTCCCTTGAAGCTCCAGAATTCTATGAAATGACGGCGCATCCAGTGGAGTTGCTCTTAAACGAGCTGTTCGCTGTGTCCAGGTGTCAAGTGCAGCCTACGTATTCCAGTTACTAGAGACACCTGTTGGAAATGTTTACCTCTCTCTGGTTGAACTGAGCAGGAAAGGGAAGAGACGACAGTGAGAGAAAAAAATTGAGGACTAGTGACTTAGTCATCAAAATGCTGTCCCAGTTCTTGAATTTTGAAAGACCTTTACCTGTTTCTACTTGATTAATAATTTCTGATGTCAGTGTGACATGCAGGAATAAAAAAACTAATGTAAAAAATAAAAAATGAGGGGCCGGCCCCGTGGCTTAGTGGTTGGGTGCACGTGCTCCGCTACTGGTGGCCCGGGTTCGGATCCCGGGCGCGCACCGACGCACCGCTTCTCCGGCCATGCTGAGGCCGCGTCCCACATACAGCAACTAGAAGGATGTGCAACTATGACATACAACTATCTATTGGGGCTATGGGGAAAAAAAGGAGGAGGATTGGCAATAGATGTTAGCTCAGGGCTGATCTTCCTCACAAAAAAAATAAAATAAAATAAAAAATAAAAATAAAAAATGAGAAACAATGCCTGACTCAACCTCTATAAATGTAGTGTGAATGCTACTTTAAAAGACTGAAGTGCTAACATGAAAATATCGTGCATGTAAAAGATCAAAAGGCAAGTTACAATGACACAATGTGTATAATTCAGGTTTCAGCGTTTATATTAAAAATCTTAACCTTAAAATGATTACAATTCTCCAAATCACAAAACTGAAAATAAGCTCAACTCTCACAAGCAAGTTTCATATACATAAAACAAGATATATAAAATATATACAGGTAGAGAAAATATGTAACATTATAGACAATCCATTTAACCATTGAACCAAAATAGTTCTCATAAATTTTAGTCACCAACAAAGGTATTTAGAAATTTCAGACAATTTAGAAACTTCAGAATGGCAACATTTCTTATTTATGTAAAAACTATTTTTAACTGTATTTCTGCCATAAAAATTATAAGCATTATTTTTATTTTATGAACCTTTAACTCAATGCCACATCACTATGGTTAGGGGGCTTCTGAACTGAATATTAAGTTGGATCCTCCCAACAGTTTAAAAATTGTCACTTAAGGTAATTAATTCCTTCCGAAGTGACAAATATACAACTTGGTAATTAACTTTAAAAGCAGAATAACTTAAAGGAAATCATTTTTAAAAGTCAATGTTAGAACAGTACCTGACACACACCAGATTACCAACAACACTCATCAAGTAGATGAATGAGCCGTGCTTGCTAATTACTGACTGACGTGCCATGCTGTAGGTAATCTCATGTAGTAACATAATTTGAGTAATTCCCATTTCTACTCTATTACTTGTGGGTTATAAAGAATTATGTAACAAATTTACTTCCTGACATTCAAAAGCTTTTGAGTGGCCTGATAAATCTCGAACTGTAAGAGGTTACATTATTTTCTTTGCCATTTTTAGGCAAAGGGTAGATGATTGATAATTTAAAATCTAGGATTTCTTAATAGTTAATACCTCCTTTCAGCGATAATAAATTAAATAGTATGACGTGAAATAATTTAAGAGTAAAATAGTATTAGAAATTTTAAAATTATGTCTTATTAAAGTATAAGGTCTTATAATGGCCTTAGGCATTCCCCAATAAAAGAGAAACATCTGCTTTCTCATCAAACTCATTTCACTTATCAAGCTTATATTTTAAAAAATACATTAGGGTTCATACTGCAAAAATTCAAAGCATTGTATTTTAAAAACCCAGTATGAAGTTTCTAAATGGGCTTGCTGAATTTCTCAGAGTCCAAGACTCTCTCTCTGAAGTGTCTGTGAACACACATCTGCAAATTGCACATTTCAGGATAATCAACCTTCTGTAAGTATCAAATACAATGATCAGTTAATATCACACAGACACACAAAGCATATTCAAGATAAAATTGCCCAGTTTCAGAAGCTGGTATGTTTTTATTACATTTAAGACAAAGAATGAAAAATCACTTTGTTTCTAGTGTCAGCTGCTTACGAAAAGAAAAATTTCTGGACTCTATAGATATCAGCATAACTGAGCACTGTTACTAACAGAGCATTTATCCAAATGCTGCAATTTTAAGAATGAAGCAAACTAAACAGCTGTTAAAAAGAAAAAGCAATCTTCCGTCACCTATACTTCTGTTTGCGTTCAAGTGAAAGCCAATGTTAGAGACATTTATAAGCTCATGATAAAATCGACAACGGGTCGAACTCACAATAGCCTCATTCTTCCACAGAGCTTACTTAAGGACATTACCCGCACACTACCGTTAGACTATTATGGACTAGACAAGCATTTGAGACAAAGACTTTAAAGTTCTTTGCCCTTTTGGTGTTCCCTAAGAAAACAGTGGGGAAAACCCACAGCAGCCACTCTGAAAAGCTGCACTGCTTCCCACGCTAAGTCAATGACAATTAAGTGACAGAACCATATTATTTCCACATGCCAAGGGCATATCCAAACAGGAGGCTGCACGGAACAAAAACAACACGTGGCCGACAAGGAAATGGTGGCAGCAGCCATTCCTAAATGAGCCAAAGCAAATTTGGTTTACGCATAAGAAAATTTTTTTAAAAAATTCTTTTTAAGACTATGAGTTACTGCTGCTGCTGCCGCTGCTGTAGCTCCTTAAAACGAGCAGACGCTCCTTCTTAAAATTTCTTCTAAGCCTGAGGGTAGCCTCTGAGCAGAATTTCTTGATTTAGTGGTTAGGGACCATTAACGCTATATTCTATTTTATGAAATCTTGATACAGAAGGAAAAAACAGTTGACAGTTCCAATCCTGGTAGGATATGTAAGATGGAGTTGTCTGAAACAGCTTCATTCAGCAATTTTTATGCCAAATACTAAAAATATGAGTAAGCCCAAAGCTGAGGATTTTAAATTCCTAATTCATGCTCAACATTTCTGACCATACTGGTACAAGATGGCAGAGCAAGTGAATACATCTACCTGAGTACCAGTTGAAATCGGACGGGAAAATATTTTTTGTGCTAAACACAGGAAAAGGAACTAGTAATAAAATTTTAAGAAATACCCAGAGGAGTAAGTGAAAAGGCTAATTAATTAAGAGAATCTCTTGGATATTGACATTGTGTCATTCTCCTTTAAGCCACAGGGATTTAGTAAAATAGAATTATATACCCTCCTCTATGACTGCTCACACAGCTAAACAGTTCCGCAGAGAAGAGTACTTACATGTTTATAACATATACATTATACATTATATGATAGTTATTATAGTTACAGAAAAGAATGTGACTGTTATAAACTATAGCAATGCCGTGTGTATGCATGCTGAGAGAAGCTATAAGAATGCATATTTCTCTGCATCTTTCAAAGAAAAATGTAAATACTGTCTAAACTTTAAAATCAAGGAATATAGATATTAGTACATGAAACACAGAGTGGTGATAATTTAAGAAAACTACAGAGCAGAACCTCCTAGAAGAGACCACATTTTGGAAAGCTGGGGGAGGTGGCACATAGAGAAGGGCCAAGGGAAACTGGCTGTTCACTTGTGATCCTCTTGTCAACAGGCTTTATTGTCTTAACATTGATATTAACATGGCCTTGGTGTCTTAACAGTTTTTTCTTCTCATTAACTTTAACTTCAGAAAGAGAGAAAATTTTATCAAAAAGAAAACCGCCAGTTTGGATATTAGTTAAGATACACTGCTAACCATGCAATCAGGGTGGCCTGGAACTGTCGGATGAAGGTTTTCAATATTCACAGCACAAGTCATTGTTTTTATAAAAGACACGTCTCAGGGATTCATCACTGTAGACTACTGAGGCAAACATCTCAGTAAGGTGAAAATGGGAGATTAAACATTTATAGACAGAAGAATAAAACCAGGGTTATAACAGATGAGACAAAACTGCAAAGAATATCTAATTAAATTGTTATGCTTCTGGGCATACAGCTGATCCACAATCAGTGATAGAGAGGAATTTATACCACCCCTTCCCCGCACCCGACTTTACCTCTCCTCGTATCTGGGAGGACGCCGTGGAAGATCATTTCCAGTGAAACATCTGAAGGAGAAGATTCTCCTTGATTAGATAAATGATCTTTTAGAGGCCTTGGAATACAGATTTTCAAATTCATCAAAAGTTTCCTACAAATATTCTACCTGTGGGATAGGTGAGCTTCTAATAGAGGTGAATTCCCAAATAGATTTCACTGTAAAACTTAGAAGGTTCAATGAGCTTGCTTTTGAGACATTTGGCTTTGACTTTGATTAATAAAAAGGGAATGCAAATGCTCAGAACCTTGACGAGGCGAGACCCGTTAGAACAAGTCAGCTATCCGCTCAGCTGAAAACATCTGTGTAGCTATTCACCTATTCATATAACCAATTCTGTGAGGTATGTTCTCTGTTCCTAGCATTCCGAGAGGTACCAGATACTAAGATAAATATGCCGTGGAGACTGCTGAGGGTGAGCACAAGAAACTCAGAGACTAGTTGAAGGCAAGGACACGAAAAAAAAATTCTACGAGATAAATGTCATAATAGCAGAGATAAATGTCATAATAGCAGTAATGAGGCACAAGTTTGCTGGGCATGGGGGAGGGGGGTAATAACCAGAGTCCTAATTAATTAGCGAAAGCTCAATAACAAAGCCACTTGGACCTGAGTTTTGAGAAACAGGGTAGAATTATGTAGGAGGTAAAAATTACAGGATTTGGTAATCAACTGAGTACTGAGGTGAGGAAATGGGCGTGGGGTGATTCTCAGGGCTTTGCCGTAAGTATCATGTAGAAGATGCAGCAGTAACCCCACATAAATAATATCCATATCCCAGAGACAGCGCACAGTCCCCTGTGGATAACGATGAAAAGTTTGGACTTTAGGCTTTCCTTTTTTTTTCTGTATTGACTCGGATAATCAGAGTTCTATTAACACACAATTACTGCAGATAGTCAGGCTTCAACGTTAAGTCAAAATTTCCGTCCATCACTACGTTCTACTCCATTCTGCCAGAGGATTCACTTAATTTTTATGAAGAAGACCTGGGAAACAGCTAATCGTGTGTTTCTCAAATGTGACCACTAAGGAACCGGAGGAGGCAGAGGGAAATGTGAATGGACCATCTAGAGCAGGAGTAAACTATGCAGGGGCCTGTAAGCGAGGCATGGCATTGACATATTTTTTAAATTTTATTTTTATTTTCTTTATTTTTAATTATTTTATTGAGGTCATATTGGCTTATAACATTGTATATATTTCAGGTGTACATTATTATATGAGTGAAATCATACAGTATTTGTCTTTCTTTGTCTGACTTCCTTCTCAGGATAATACCCTCAAGGTCTATCCATGTTGTCACAAATGGCACGATTTCATCTTTTTTATGGCTGAGTAGTATTCCATTGTATATATACACCACATCTTCTTTATCCACTCATATGTTGATGGGCACTTGGGTTGCTTCCACATCTTGGCTATTGTGAATAATGCTGTGATGAATATGGGGGTGCATAAAAATTTTGAATTATTGATTTCATGTTCCTTGGATAAATACCCAATAATAGAATAGCTGGACTGTATGGTATTACCGTTTTTAAATTTCTGAGAAATCTCTATACTATTTTCCATAGTGGCTGCACCAGTTTGCACTCCCAGCAGCAGTGTATAAGAACATCCTTTTTTCCACATCATCTCTAACACTTGTTATTTCTTGTCTTGTTCACTATAGCCATTCTTAAGGGTGCAGGGTGATATCTCATTGTAGTTTTTATTTGTATTTCCCTAATAGTTAGTGATGTTGAACTCTTTTCATGTGCCTGTTGGCCATCCATATAGTGTCTTTGCAAAAATGTCTGTTCATATTTTCTGCCCATTTTTGATTGGGTTGTTCATTTTTTTTTTGTTGAATTGTATGAGTTCTATATATTTCAGAAATTAACCCCTTGTCAGATATTTGATTTAGAAGTATTTTCTCCCCTCTGGTCTTTTCAAGCTGATGGTTTCCTTTGCCATGCAGAAGCTTTTTAGTCTGATGTAGTCCCATTTGATTATTTTTACTTTTGTTTCCCTTGCCTGAGTAGACATGGTATTCAAAAAGATACTGCTAAGACCAATGTCAAAGAGCATATGGCCTGTATTTTCTTGTAGGAATTTTACAGTTTCAGGGTCTACTTTCTTTCTTTTGCACGTGGCTGTCTAGTTTTCCCAACACTATTTATTGAAGAGACTTTCCTTTCTCCATTGCATGTTCTTAGCTCCTTTGTCCATAGATGTTTGGGTTATTTCCGGGCTGTCAATTCTGTTCCATTGCTCTGTGTATCTGTTTTTGTGCCAGTACCAAGCTATTTTGACTACTATAGCTTTGTAGTATATTTTGAATTCAGGGAGTGTGATACCTCCAACTTCTTTTTTCTCAAGATTGCTTTGGCTATTAGAGGTCTTTTGCTGTTCCATATAAATTTTAGGATTCTTTGTTCCATTTCTGTGAAGAATGTCATTGGGACTCTGATTGGGATTGCATTGAATCTGTAGATTGCTTTAGGTAATATGGACATTTTAACTATGTTAATTCTTCCAATCCATGAGCACAGAATATCTTTCCATTTCTTTATGTCTTCTTCAATTTCTTTCAATAACATCTTATAGTTTTCAGCGTATAGGTCTTTCACCTCCATGGTTAAGTTTATTCCTCGATATTTTATTCTTTTTGTTGCAACAGTAAATGGGATTGTATTTTTTATTTCTCTTTCTGCTAGCTTGTTATTAGTATATAGAAATGCAACTGATTTTTGTATGTTGATTTGGTACTCGGCAATGTTACTATATTTGTTGATTATTTCTAATAGTTTTTTGGTGAATTCTTTAGGGTTTTCTATATACAGAATCACGTCATCCGCAAATAGTGACAGTTCCACTTCTTCCTTTCCAATTTGGATACTTTTTATTTCTTTTTCTTGCCTAATTGCTCTGGCTAAAACTTCCAGTACTATGTTGAATAAGAGTGAGAAAGTGGGCATCCTTGTCTTGTTCTTGGTCTCAGAGGAATAGCTTTCAGTTTTTCACCAATGAATGTGATGTTATCTGTGGGTTTATCATGGCCTTTATGATGTTGAGGTACTTTCCCTCTACATCCACTTTATTGAGAGTTTTTATCATAAATGGATGTTGGATCTTGTCAAATGCTTTCTCTGCATCTATTGAGATGATCACGTGATTTTTATTATTTATTTTGTTAATGTAATATATATCACATTGATTGATTTGCAGATGTTGAACCATCCCTACATCTCTGGAATAAAACCCACTTGATCCTGGTGTATGATCCTTTTCATGCATTGTTGTATTTGATTTGCTAATATTTTGTTGAGGATTTTTGCATCTATGTTCATCAGCAATACTGGCCTGTGATTTTCCTTTTTTGTGTTGTCCTTGTCTGGTTTTGACATCAGGGTAATGTTGGCCTCATAAAATGAGTTAGGAAGTGTCCCATCCTCTTCAATTTTTTGGAAGAGTTTGAGAAGAACAGGAAGTAAATCTTCTTTGAATCTTTAGTAGAATTCACGAGAGAAGCTGTCTGGTCCTGGACTTTTGTTTTTGGGGAGGTTTTTGATTACTGTTTCACTTTCTTTACTTGTGAGTGGTCTTTAAAAGGTTAGACAACAGAACAAAAACAACCAAACAAAAAAGCATATGCAGCAGAGAACTATGTGGCCTGCAAAGTATTTACCAGGTAGCCCAACCCCTGGTCTAGAGGATTGGAGGATATATTCTGAGGCAGCTCCTGCAAATGTGAAATTTCTCTGAAGCCTTGTTTAATCTTAAAAATTCAGGGAAATTGGTCACTCTGCCCCATAATCTATCACTGTCTGTTTTGTTATTAAAACATATTATGTTTTGCAATGTACTTACCTTCAAGTCAAATGGCTGCTTTGGGCAGATGGTCAGTCTTTATTCTATGACTTTGGGCACCCCCAAGCCCTGAGAAACCCAACTCTGGTTTTACCAGCAGCACGATAAACAATCATGTTGTTTTAACGTTTACTAGCTTTCATTTCACCAAGTGACTTTTTCTTGACCTTGAACCCAGATTCTGGGGGCACCAACAATAACCCTTCATGTCTTGACAACAGTTTACCCCAAAATATTTCTGTTGTTTGATAGAGGACTCTAAGGAAAGGAAAAAGAGTGGAATAGCCTAAAATGAGAATGCACTTTCTATAATAACATTCAATTGAATGCACTCTTCAGAACAGCTTGCCAGTTACAAACTATTATTTCAGGTGGCTGGAAACAAACTAAATAGCCCACAGTGGGGGAATGATTAAGTTAATTATAATAATCCACCCAAGGGAATAATAGACAACCTCTAAAAAATAAGTTTACAATGACATGGAAACTCTTTTTGTTAGAGAACAAAGCAGGGCACAAAATGGCATATATAGTATGATCAAAAAATGTGATTTTAAAAATTTAAATCTACTTGTAAGAAAAGAAAACCTGTATAGACTGTTTGCAGTGTTATTTGCAGTGTTATTTGAAAGGTAAAACTGATTGTTCTCCCTTTCTTTCTGATTCTCATTTTTCAAATTTTCTCTACTTTCATATTTATTTTAGTGCTGGGGGGAAAAGAAACAATAATAACAATAATAATAATAATAATAATAATAATAATAATGTTGGATAACCAATTCAGTATGAAAACTTTTAGATATCTCTTTCCAACAACTTCTTTTGACACCTTTGGCTGAAGATCATTTCTTATATTTATGTATGGAGAGATATATATATAAATATGATCCTTTTTAAAAAAAATAAAATCATATGTATAAATCAGAGATTTGTAAAACTGATCATTAAGGGAGTTGGTTCTTTGTGCTTCAAAAGAGATCCCCAAACACACTTAAAATATATTATCCCATGACAATCTTCTCAAAAGTCTTCCATCAACACTGCATTTGGGAACATATAACTATATACATTTAGGTGTTCTTGTGGTGTGCTTCTGAGACTCCACGAATGGTTAGAAGACACTAACACATCTCCTTATCTCCTTTCATGGGAAAGAAAGAAAAGGAGAGGAGATGCCACAAAGAACCACTGCTGGTCATTTAGCCTTTCTGCACCTCCTGAAGATTAGTCTAACCCGTCTCTAGTCTACTTTCAGGCTCCAATTAACAAACGTAATATGGGGAAAGGCAGTCATAGTTGGCCCCCAAATCATTACTTAAACAAAACTAGTCAACAGCTTTAATGTAACTTTACTTAGTTAGCAATACACCCAATATTTAGGTTCAAATTTAACATCCTACAAGTATCATCCCAAAGTGTAAAAAAAAAAGCAATTTAACAGTTTTAAATCATAAATAATCTTAAAAGTTGCATCATGGAAAATGATCAAAAGGTTATTTTTCTATAAAAATAGTCTGCCACCTGTCTCTCAGCTGAGCTGTTCTCTATAAGACAGGACATTGCACGAGTAACTCCAGCCACACGCTCCACCTCACCCCGCCTCTCTCTCCACCTTCACCCGAGGCCCAGCTGGCATCCTCAGACAAACCTGAACCAACTTGTCTTGTCACTGTGTTTTTCCTTCCTGATGGTTAATCCACGAACTGGTTAATGTGACGCCAGGAAATGAAACTTGGCTGCATTCTCAATTCTAACTACCAGTATTTCAAAAAAAATAAAAGAATTAATAAATTAATTCAGCCAAGTTGCAAGACAAAAAAACAACATATGAAAATCACTTATGGGCCGGCCCCGTGGCTTGGTGGTTAAGTGCGCGCGCTCCGATGCTGGTGGCCCGGGTTCAGATCCCGGGCGCGCACCGAGGCACCACTTCTCCGTCCATCGTGAGGCCGAGTCCCACATACAGCAACTAGAAGGATGTGCAGCTATGACATACAACTATCTACTGGGGCTTTGGGGGGAAAAAATAAATAAATAAAATCTTAAAAAAATAAAAGAATATCACTTATGTTTTGATACACTAATAATGAACAACTGGAAAAGGAAATGAAGAAAATAATTCTATTTACAATAGTACCAAAAAGAATAAAATACTTTGGAATAAACCTAACCAAGCTAGTAAAAGACTTATACACTAAAAACTACAAAACACTGCTGAAAGAAATGAATGGGGACACAAATAAATAGATATCCCACGTTCATGGATTGGAAGACTTAACATTGTCAAGATGTCAATACTACCCAAAGCAATCTAAAGATTCAACACAATCCTCACCAAAATCTCACTAGCATTTTTTGCAGAAAGAGAACAAAAATCATCCTAAAATTCATCTAGGATCTCAAGAGACCCCAAATAACCAAAAGAAGTTTGAAAAAGGACAAAGTTGGAGGACTCACACCTCATTACAAAGCTACAGTAATCCAAAAGTGTGGCACTGGCATAAAGACAGAATACAGACCAGCAGAGAGTCCAAACAAAATAAACACTCACATATACGGTCAAATGATCTTCAACAAAGGTGCTAAGAACACTCAATGGGGAAAGGACAGTCTCTTCAACAAATGACGCCAGGAAAACTAGATATCCACATGCAAAAGAATGAAGCTGGACCCTTATCTTGCACCATATACAAAAATTAAATAAAAATAAATTAAAAACCTAAACATAAGACCCAAAACTATGAAACACCTAGAAGAAAGCATAGGAGAAAAGCTTCATGACACTGTATTTGGCAAAGAATGATTTCTTGGCTATAACTCCAAAAGTACGGGCAACAAAAGCAAAAATAGACAAATAGGACTACAACAAACTTAAAAACTTGTTCACCAAAGGATACAATCAACAAAGTGAAAGGCAACCTAAGAGTGGGAGAAAATATTTGCAAATTAGATATCTGATAAGGGGTTAATATCCAGAATATACAAATAACTCTTACAACTCAAAAACAAAAAATTAAATAACCCAATTAAAAAATGGGCAAAAAACTTGAATAGACATTTCTCCAAAGATGATATACAAATGGACAACAAGCATTTGAGACGCTCAACATCACTAATCATCAGAGAAATGCAAATCAAAATCAAAACGAGACATCACCTCACACCCATAATGATAGCTACTCTCAAAACAAAACACAAAAAATAATAAGTGTTGGTGGGGATGTGGAGAAGTTGAAACCTCTGTGCACTGTTGGTGGGACTGTAAAATGGTGCGACCACTATGAAAAGCAGTATGGTGGTTCCTCAAAAAATTAAAAACAGAACTACCATATGATGCAGCAATCTCACCTCTATCTATATATCCAAAAAAACTGAAAGCAGGATGTTGAAGAGATATTTGCAAACCCACGTTCATAGCAGCACTATTCACAATAGCCAAGAGGTGGAAGCAACCCAATGTCCACTGACAGATGAATGCATAAACAAAATGTGGTATATTAATACAATGGAAGTCTTAAAAAGGAAGGAACTCTTGTCACATGCTTCAACGCTATACGCTGAATATTTGTATCCCTACAAAATTCATATGTTGAAGTCCTAATGTCCAAAGGCCTTTGGGAGGTGATTAAGTTATGAGGGCAAAGCCCTCATGGGTGAGATTAATGCCCTTATAGAAGAGGTCTAGACGAGAGAGCCCCCTTGCCCCTTTCACCATGTGAGGACACTGCAGGAAGTTGGCAGCCTCCAACCCAGACGAGGGCTTTCACCAGAACCCAACCATGCTGTCACCCTGATTTTGGACTTCCAGCCTCCAGAACTTCAAGAAATAAATTCCTGTTGTTTATAAGCTACCCAGTCTGTGGTATTTTGTTATAGCAGCTTTAACGGACTAAGATATACTACATGGATGAACCTTGAGAACATTACGCTAAGTGAAATAAGCCAGTCACAAAAGGACAAACACTGTATGACTTCACTTCTGTGAGGTATCTAGAGTAGTCAAATTCATAGATATAGAAAGAAGAAGGATGGTTATCAGGGGCTGGGGAGAGGGGACAAACAGGAGCTGTTTAATGGGTACAGAGTTTCAATTCTGCAAGATGAAAAAGCTCTGGAGATCTGTTTTACAACAACATGAATATATATAACACCACTGAACTGTACACTTACAAGTGGTTAAACAGTAAATTTAATGATACATGTTTTTATCACAATAAAAATTTTTTGATAGAAAATAAGAAAAATACGTAAAGAAATCCAAATCATTTTTTTGCTGAACGGGGAGGAGAAAAGAAATGAAAGAGGAATAAATATTTTCCTTTTGTGTAGATGTGTGTGTTTTCATTTCTGGTGCATTCCACACATGCCAGGTCCACAGAGAGAGAACAACGTTTAAACCTTGAACATGAGGACCTGGGGTCTCTAAAACCCAACTCAGACAGTAAAACGTGTTAGAAAAGCCTAGGTGTTGGGACCTAGGCTTTAGGTCCCCATTTCCAGAGAAGAATCTTGCTCATGGTAGGACACGCCAGGGAAACCACAAGGACAACCAGTCTGTGCCAATTTGGGTTCTTGACCATAGACGACTGAAATGGATACTGGCAACTTAAGAGGAAAGCAATTTATGGAGGTATGGTAGGGAGCTCACAGAATCCACATTAAAGCTGGAGGACCAGTTTAGAACACAGGAGAATTTCCATGTCTGGGTAGCCAAGAACACACCCAGGCCACACCCCAGGATCAGGCTCTTTAGGACACCACCCATGGCTATGCCTGGTCCCATAACCCCTGGACACTCACTGCAACCTCCAACTGATCCTGTGTTTCTGGCATCAGCCTCTCAACATTCAAATTCTGGGGTGGAAAGAACTGATTGGGCATGCCAGGGAGCTTCCATTCAGTGGGGAATTCCTCCCAACAGGCAGGATATTCAAATGCTAAAGGAGAGAGAGAAGGCAACTGTCCACATTGGTTACCAAGTAGCTTAGCAGCTATTTATGTCTCACATGACTAGTTCACCCAATAAATAAAGTAACAAGTTTCTAGATAATTTCAGGAAATCTTCATGCTTACTGGATCCTGTCAGTTGCAATGTGGCAGGTTTCCACAGGTTATCCAACCAGATAAGGCTACTCATGAACTATCACTGGCTAAAGCAAGGCGCACAGGAGCAGGTGAGATGAATGAGGCCATGGTAGGTTGCCCTCTAATGCTTTTGCTTTTGTCAAAGTCGAATTTACTTGACCTTGGTAAGAGCAGACACTGTCTTCAAAACTCCTGCCAGAAGAGACTATAAAGATAGAATGCAAACACCAGCACTGCTGTCACCATCCCCACGGGACGAACACTGCTCACGCAGAGAAGGTGCCATTTATCTAGCACAGTCTAATCAATATAGAAGTCTCTAGCCAGCTCGCAGACAGTCTATCTGAAAAATTTCCACAGACTCCGTAGGACAAAGACATACAGAGATTTAGAAAGTCATAAAGAGGAGAAAACAAGAAGGGATTAACTTTTTTTTTATATTACATTCTTTCATTCATTCAAAACATTCCTCTAGTCAAAGGGCTCTCAAGACTTCTGCTTTTATGATGATACAGCAAAGATGTCTCTACCTTCTTTCCCTTGAAAGTTAACAAAACAACAAGGATTTTTTTAAAACACCAGAAACTCCTCTTGTTTTAAAGAAAACTAGGAGACATCTACTGTTCTGAACCTCAACGTATGCAGAAAGTGGGCAGAAAAACAGGGAGGGACATTAGACAGCAGAGGATGGTCCAACCTCAGTGTCTGCAGAGGCAGTATCAATAGGAAAGAAGTTGCAGGGCCCCCAGAAAACATGAGGAATTGGAGCCACTGGCTATTGTGAAAGGGGGTGAGTGAGCAAAGGCAGACAACAGGGAGACTGTTTAAAAGTCTATATAAGCGGGGGCCAGCCCGGTGGTGCAAGCAGTTAAGTGTGCGCTCCACTGCGGTGGCCCAGGGCTCACAGGTTCGGATCCCGGGCGCGCACCGATGCACTGCTTGGCAAGCCATGCTGTGGTGGCATCCCATGTAAAGTGGAAGAAGATGGGCATGGATGTTAGCTCAGGGCCAGTCTTCCTCAGCAAAAAAGAGGAGGATTGGCAGACGTTGGCTCAGGGGTGCTCTTCCTCACAAAAAAAAAAGATGAGAAAATTGAGGCTTAAAGAGGTAGGTGACTTTCCAAAGGTGTCCCAGCCAACGTGAAGTTGTACGGAACTCAAATCTACATCCAGTGCCATGTTCAGGATTCTCCTCATGACGCTGTCTGTAAGATCTCTCTGCATAATCTCTATGGCTTTATGTTCCAAGATCTCATTCTCCCTCATCCACGTGGGGGAAGGGAACTGTGTCCTTTCAAGCCACCAAAAGCACTTTGTGATCCCTTTCCTCCCCTCTAATGGCAACCTAGCTATTCACTTCATCAAACACCCCAGCACTGTAGCCCTTCTCCTCCTCCAGGCCATCCTTAAAGAAGTGTAGTACAGGTCCCAAAATAACACTGACTTAAATACTTAGAGCCCTGGCAAAAGCAAATCCTAACTTACTCATTAGAAAGAAGTTTCTCCATTTTTTTCTTAACCTAAAGAGTAAGAAGGAAAATAAATAGACAAAAATGACTTTACCTTCTCATATGCTTCATATAGCAGGAAGGCACCTAATGTATTTTAGATGTTCAGAATGATCCATCTGGCTTAGTATCATTAAAAAAATGAAATTCTGGTTTATAAGCAGCTATTAGCAGTTTTTTATTCTATAGAGTGATAAAGATTCTAGCATAATTACCCCTTCCACTCTGCTCCCTCAAAATGTATTAATCAAAAAACACACTTTAAAATTTAGAACACAACAAACACATGCACACAGCTTCCCTTCCCACCCCGTTCCAAAGCAGACAGATGGCCAGGAAGACTGACAGACACGCGTGCGCTCACAATCACACACACTATGTGACCTTGGACTCACACCCCCTCTCAACTGCACCGTTAGCCTTGTGGACTTGATAGGCACGGAGTGAAGAGGTCACAGTCTTCACAGAAAAAACCCCAACAGCACTCGAGGTGACTCTGTGGTTTGAGTCATGAAAAGAAATAGCGTGATAGCGAACGAGCCACTTACGCCACAGTATCGGTCACCATTAAATATCTGAGGCGGCAGAGGGTTGCCCTGAGCGGGCTTCTTTTCCGGGGGGATGTTCTTGTACATCCACTGCCTCTGTTCCTCTGACATGGTGATATCCACCTCCTCAAACTCGATCTTGTTGGCTTCCAGAAATCGAACTACATCCTGCTGCTTCTTCTTTATCTAAAGAGAGAAGACAAACACATAAGAAAAACGCTCATCTGAAACAACATGTGGATATTTCCAATCCAAGTGGATTTGACTTCTCCTTGTCAGAGGTCACTGACACAAAAAACAAGGCCATTCATGCAGGCACCAGGCACTGGCCACTCACTGGACATCCAGTGAGGTCTACGCAGGTCCTGACAGCAATTTCTTCACCTGGACTCTCCAGAACTCTGGGGCACCACTCAGACTGCCTGGAAGGAACAGACTGTGTGAGGAGAGAGACTCACTTAGTTCTCGGGGGGCCGTTACCACTCCCCCTCACCCACAGAAACTGACATTTATAGTCCTGAAAGCTCCCTCTGCCAAAATCACTGGAAAACCATGTGCACGGAGCCCACCTGAGATGTTGACATTTCACTGATTCCCGGGAGCAGTCACATTGATATTCCCCTCCGCAGCCTCCTTCAGCTATTCCACAGCTGTAGCCACAGTCACGAAAGCATCCTTTCATCAATTCACAAGAGAACAATGTCCTCCGCCTCTAAGGCAAGAGTCAACAGCAGGCAGCGTCTTACTTTGAACTCTATTTCTTCCCCCTTTTTGTTCCTCTCATCTTGCATGTTTCCTTCTTTAGTCACTAGGGGTCAGGTGTGCTCCTGAAGGGCTGCCAACACATCTGTAGGTTTTCAAAATGCTATCAGTCTCCTTAATTTAAGGATACGTATTAACCAACTTAGATGGGATGACAATATTCAGTATCTTAAACGCAGCATGTAAAACGTGAGAAAACAAGCTTGCTATTTCTAAATAATTCTGGGAAATCTCCACAAAGAATGAACTTAAGTGGTGAAGTAAATTCTATAATGGCCAGAGAAAAGAATCATTTTGAGAGGTCAAGCAGCCAGAAAGACCTGTCTCATCACAGAAAATAAAATGCTTAAAGAACAACCTTTCACATACAGAGTGTCCCCATCACCTCCCCCGATCCAACTCTCCCCAAAAAGCCTCAATGACATGTGTCTCTGAGGTGGAAATCTGTCACATGCCATGAGCAAAGAAAGAGATTCTGCTCCCTGGGTTGAAATCTATGAATGACTAACAAGATATGGCATAGTTAGTATGGACAGAAATGAAAACAGGCAAAAATAGGACATCTTTAAGCTCAATAATATTATAAAATGAGAGAATTACTGTATGGTTATAAATCAAAATTGATAATGACATTATCTCAATTTCTTCAATTAAGCCATTTCTCATGTCTGAAAAAGTTAACTGTTTTCCCTCATTGACACACAACTTCAGAATATAGTTGCATTATTTTGTAACTTCAGCTTGCAGAAAGTATCATCCATCCTACTTAATTGCCCCTTACAACCCTACAAGGTAGATTTGATTGTCCCTGAGATCAAAAGTGGTCACCTACTTGGATCAAGGTCCTAGTGTGTGTTCTTAAGACAATCGTGTCATTGTCTTAAAATCCTTCTTTAGTGGGTCCCCACCACCCTTGGAAGAACATACACATTTCTTAGCATGGCACAATGTCCTTCATAATCCAGCTCCTTTGACTATTAAAGCAATGTATTTGCATTTTTTAAAGACTGGAAACTGTAAAACAAAGAAAAGTTACCTACAATCCTCCTGCCAGACAACCACTGTCAAAATTTAGAGGAAAGGGTCTGGATTTAATGTCCATATGTGGAGCTCTACAGAGGGCTACACCGAACACAGAGCTACATTCTACACTGTACGTGCTCCAGGACATTTCAAATGTACATGAGAGTGATCAAAATTGAAACTGATACACAGCCAAACCTTGGTTTTCCATGTAACGTATATACACATAACATCTACCACTACCCCAAATGTGGGCACTTAAAAACTCATACATTCTCAATACTAGGATACATCAAAGACACAAAAACAGCTTCTTTACTCCCCCACCCTCTTGCTCGATACACATACACACACACACACACACACACACACACACACACAGCATTTATTGGCTATATTATTGGTCTTTCCTTTCACAGGATCACACTCAGTAAAAATAACTGTATCTTGCCCCTTTCACTCAACAATATATCATGAGGAGCGTGCCCTGTCATTAAACTTTTTCAAAAGCATCAATTTTAATATTTTCCTGGCAATTCCATCAGGTACAGTTGACTATTACTCTATTGTTGGATATTTAGCATACTTGTAGATTTCACCACTAGAAGTAACATCATGTAGTGAACATCTTTATTTATAAATCTTTAACTGTATCTCTCAACACCACTTTAGGACAAAGCCCACAAAGGGTGGAGACGTTTTTCAGGCTCCTGAAGGATCCAGGCTAACCTGCTTTTCGACAAGGCTACATCGCTTTACATTCCAATTAGCAAGGTTTGAAAGTGTCCATGCGTCAACACCCCTCCCTCCTTATGGCCAATATATGAAAGTTGTATCATATAATATTAAAATTGAAATGGCTCGAGGTGATAGATGTTAACTAAACTTATTGCAATAATCATTTCACAGTACATACGTATATCAAATCATTATGTTGTACACCTTAAATTTACACCATGTTATATGTCAATTATATCTCAATAAAACTGGAAAAAATGGTTGCTGTTCTAAAAAAAAATTCAAATGCATCATAATGATGCTCAGGAAGCAAAGGATGGTTCCTTACTAACAATGGAGATGACTGACAGTAGTGCAAGGAGTAAAATGTAAGTAATTATATCTCTATTTTAAAAGAGGGATGGAGGGCCGGCCCCGTGGCTTAGCAGTTAAGTGCGCGCGCTCTGCTGCTGGCGGCCCGGGTTCGGATCCCGGGCGTGCACCGACGCACCGCTTCTCCGGCCATGCTGAGGCCGCGTCCCACATACAGCAACTAGGAGGATGTGCAGCTATGACATACAACTATCTACTGGGGCTTTGGGGGGGAAATAAATAAATAAATAAAATCTTTAAAAAAATAAAAGGGGGTTGCAGGGGAGGCATGATCAGGTTTGTGTTACAAAGAGATCAATACTACGCAACTTAAAAAGAAAAAAGGAGAAATTCCACATGTACTGTTAGCATTGCTATGTAAAGGTCTCTAAGGCATATTAGTGAAAAAAAAAACTGTGTAGACCAGGCACATTTTTTTGAAAAAAAATGAAGGAAAGTAGGAACACATTTGTATTTGCTTGTATTTCCATTTTTAGAAGAACTCTTGAAGATTATACAAGAAACTAACAGAAGTGTTGCGGGGGGGTGGGGGTGGGGAGTGGGAACTGGTGACAGGGACAAAGCAGGAGCAAGAGTTTTCACTCTACATGTGGAAACTTGAAACCTGTCTGAAAAGCATGAACGTGTCAACATTCAAAAGATAAACAGAACTTTATTTTGAGAGAGAAAGAGGGCTTCAAATAGAGAAAAGCCTGGCGGGGAGCAGCCACAGACGGCCACAGAGATGGGGTTGCTGTATAGAAATCAGCTCTCCCAACAAGACAGGAAGCAGGACTTGGAGCCTTTGGTCACACGCTGGCCTCCACGTATGCTTACACTTAAAAGAAAGGCCAGATGATTAAAAAGAATAGGAAAAAAAAGAGCTACGACCACAGAAAAATAACTAATACCAGAGCAAATCACCCAAATCAACAATGGGGAGAAATTTAACCCAGAGAAGGAGTTTTCAAGTGGATGTTTGTGACACTACATCAGGAAGGAAGATGAGTCACGCTGTTTTTAAGATCTGCCAAGGTGAATGTGGCCTGGAACCGTGGGAGCCCCGGCCTGAGGGGTAGGGACAGGCCAGCGCAGAAGGCAGGGACTTGGGAAAAGCTGGGGCCCCAGGTAACAGAAAGGCTTCCCACGTGGCAAGAGGAAGCCGTCAAGGGCACTTCACGTGCTGGCATAAACCTAGTCGTCAAGTAACAATAACATAGGCCGTCATTTCCTTGGCACAAAGGACTTTATTCTCCCCCTTTTTCAATTGTCCTGAAACAATACGCACCTTACAGTCAATATCAAGACATTTGCGAAGCAAATGGAAGAGAAGAAGTCAATCGTGCGATAACAGCAGCTGCACTCACCCATGTTAATTTAGCCATCAGAGGAAGGTAACCGTAACTCATGTGGTTTGTTTTTTTTCCAAACACACTTAGAAGCCATGGCAGATAATGCTAGTTATTTACCCAGGAGCCAATCTCCCTTTCTTTCTTAACAACCGAAGCCTGGTTTTGTTTAGGAATGCAACCTCCCCAGCTACAAAAACTTGTTTACCCAAACTCCTCTGTAGCTAGGGGTGATCACATGACAGAGTTCTGGCCAATGAGATGTAAGGCAGGCATTCCCTGGGAAGGTTCCACTTAATGAATGACAACACAAAGCCCGTGTGCACTTCCTCTTTCTCCCTTCTCCCTTGCAGGAACGCAGACGTGGTGCCTGGAGGTGCACAAAGCATTTTGCAAATGTGAAAACAAACACCATGTGGTGAGGATGGTCAAGCAGGACAGGAGCCAGGTCCCTGACGACACTTGACAGCTGTCACACTAGTCTTGTGCAGCCTCCTCTAAACCTTCTGTATTAGACAAATGAACCTGTAATTAGTTAACCCACTCTTTATCAAGTTTCCACAGCTTCCATCCAAACGCAATGCTACTCTGTAAAATTCATAATTGCTACGTAAAATGTCTTCAAAAATACTGTAGCATGATGGATTGAAAATAAAAGCTGTTACTACACAGCAGAGCCTAGAAATAAAAGCTGTAAGACATAAATTTAATATAAGTGAAGTGAATATTTGTCACTGGATAAACAGATGAATTTTCATTATTTTCTTTGTAAAGCAACAACAAAGTTGTTGGACCTAAAACAGGAAGATATACAGAAAAGCATGAAAGTTGCATTTCACCTTATCATTCAAACATACACCATTACACACCATCCAAAGCAACTGAAGGGAACAGACACGGCTAAGTCTTCTGAGCTGGATCCCGGGCGGGCAAACTGGCCCACAGGCCAAAGCCAGCCCACTGTTTCTGTAGGGCCCACAATCAAAGCTAGTCTTTATAGTCTTAAATGGTTGGGGGGAAAAAAAAATCAAAATAATACTACTATTTCATGACATGTAAAAACTATACAAAATAGAAATTTCAGCATCCATAAATAAAATTGCATTGGAAGGCAGCTGCACCATTCGTTTACGTACTCTCTATGGCTGCTTTCGCCCTGCAATGGCTGAGTTGAGTCCTTCAAGGGAGGCTGTGTGGTTCCCAAAGCCTAGAGGATTTACCAGCTGCCCTTTACAGAAAAAGTTTGCCAACCCTGGGCTAGATCACACATCTTCATTTCCGGCTCAAAGGTCCCTCTCTCAGTGAGGCCTTCCCTCACCACCTGATTTTGCATTTTTACCAGCCATCCCCCCATCCCAGAGCCCACTACTCCCCTTCAATGCTTCATTTTTCACCACGGCATTTAGCATCTGACACACTGGATGTTTTACATACTTGTCTGTCCACCTCCCCCTCCAGAATCTCCAACCACCTCAGCTCAAGTGTTATTGTCTAAATTTAACAAAATTTTATTAACTTATCAGTTGACTTGTTTTTATGCTCATCTCTCTCCACAGCTCTGCAAGCACAGGGACTGGCAGGCAGGAGCCCTCAAAAAATATTAACTGAAAGGAGGGTTAAAGAATTGTCACTCCAGCACAGAACATCAAAGATTTCCAGGTGATGTTCACGAGATCAAACTGAGTTGGTAATTTAATTTAGGAAAAAATGTAAGCAAAATTTAGCCAAACAGGAATGTAGATCAAACGCTAGTATTTCTCAGTTAATGCTAAAGCTGTATGACTTTAAAAAGCAGTGTGTCTAGGATGCTACATGTAACTGTAAATAGCCTACATAATGCAGAAAATCTCTAGACTCTGAATGTGAAAAGGGCTTCCCTTCTAACATTGACAATGATTCCCTTCTAACATTGAATTAAAGTTGTATGTAATTTTATGTTTAAATAAATGCTATTGTCAGTTAATTTTAAAAATTGCAAGTGCATAATGTAGTGTTTTGTTTGGCCCAAATGTTTTTAGTGACTTCATGTATTTGCAAATTGACAGCAACTGAGAATTAAGCAAGTATGTTAGTATCTCCACGACTCTGCTTCCAGTTGCTGCCATAGGATTCCATCACCCTCAACCACCTCCCTCAAGTATTTCCAGGAGCTCTGAAGCAAGCTCCTCAGATGCACTTCCAAGCAGCCTTCTTGGGCATTGCGTCCGTAAGTGCCATGGTCTGAATGTGTCTCCCCAAAAATTGTATATTGAAATCTAACCTCCAAGTTGATGGTATCACAAGGTGGGGGCCTATGGAAGGTGATGAGGTTATAAGGGCAGAGCCCTCATGAATGGGATTACTGTCCTGACAAAAGAGACCCGAGAGCTCCCCTGCCCCTTCCACCACGTGAGGACACAGCAAGGCATCCCGAGTCTCCAGCCCAGAAGAGAGCTCTCACCAGAACCCAACCGTGCTGGCACCCTGATCTTGGACTGTCAGCCTCCACAACGGTGAGAAACAAATTTCCATTGTTTATTTGGCACCCAGTCTGAGTATTTTGTTATAGCAGCCCAAACAAAGACAGTAAACCTTTACCCTTTCAACTCCAAACCCTTGCAAGACCCTGATCTGCTGAGGACCCCAACGCCTGCACCCAAGCCCTGGTGGCCCATGCCCACAGGTGCCTGGTGACAAGCTGTCGGGCCAGTGCTGCTGTATCTGCTGACGTGGCATGAACACTCAATGACCCATGGAACTCTCAGCAAGGACGCTTGCAGCTTTCACCGGCAGCCTCCTGGCTCCGGGAATCCCTGGGACTGGACGGGAGGACAAGCTAAATCAGCTACACTGTACTTGACTGACACTCACCACCTACTCTGTGGACTTGTAAGTAAATCTCCTTGTAGGATTAGTTCTTTCCCAGAAGGCTGCCAGGTAACTTATGGACTTAAGAAGCCCCTGTCAGATTCCTTCCATGGGCTTCCAGACATGCCTCGTCATGTCTGAATTCCGGGGTGTACAGCACGGACGCTGCATCCTGGAACCTTGGGAGTCACTAGTAAATAAAGAGACACAATCAATTTGAATAAGATAGGCTTTGTTTTTTTAATTGAGATTTAATGGGAGCAACTGTGGGAAAGCTAGTTTAAAGACAAACGAAGCACAGATGAAAGACAACAAGGAAAACCAGGTGGGGGGGAAGGTAGGTATCTTAGAGTTAGACTGTGCTGGTTTTAATCCTGGCCCTGTCAGCTGAGGGGCCATGGAGAAATTACTAAGTTTCTCTCTCAGCCTTAGTTTCCAAATCTGTGAAATGGCCCCAATATCTTTTTTCCCAGGTTCATTGGAGGCTGAAATAAGAAAAGAGGGAAGCAACAATAGGCACTTGTTCAATTGTTTCATTCACTCAAACATTAGCTTTTCTTTCTTTGCCCTAGATGTGGACTTCTGTAAAAAATATAGAGAGACTCCTGGGTACTTTCAAAGCCTTTAGGTATTTGATGCAACTATTCGTTATTTCACCTACTTTCACACTTCAAATACACAGTTTTCTTTTTTCTGACTTGAGGTAGATGTAAGGCTGATGAGGACCTTTTATGTATCTCATGTGGAAAAAGCCAGAAACAGGCAGAGGAAAGAGAACAGGAAGGATACATTTTCTTATAACTTGACCAAATTTACAAGGGAGAGGCTGGACTGGACCAGGAGAGCGGGAGGCCCTAAGATAACTCCGCAACTAAACAGGGAGGAAAGGTCTGATAGTTGTTCCCTTGTCAAAGACCCTAGGAACTTTCCAGGAATTGAGGAGGGTACCTCAAGGATAGTTAATTTCATGGCAAATTCTTTAATGTCTCACTGTTGGCCTCACCAGGCATTATACTGTCATAAAGAGGACGCACATGGCAGACGCTAGACTGCTCACCCCAAAGCTATTCACAACCTCTTCTGTGAAGGCTGGAAAACTGAAGTTCCTCTTTGCCCAGTGGCCCCACAGCTGCAGCAGCATGTGACCCAGATCTGGCCCCTGAGGTGTGAGCCAAAGTCCACCGGGTGGAGCTTCTGGACAAGGCTTCACTCTCTCACTGAAGCAGATGGATTGAGATGGGCCTTTGCCCCTGCCCTTCCTCCTCTTCCTGCTTGAAACCCGGGTGTGAGGGCTAGAGGTGCGGCAGCAGCCTTCCACCGTGAGGCAACCAGCATCAGGAAAAGGCCAAAAGAATCCAGAAACACAGGCCCTGAACAAGTCAGCCTCCAGACTTAGCAGGAGAGACAGAAACACTTCGAGTGTTCCTTTAAGCTCATGTTGGGCAGGTTCTGTCTTACGTGCAGATGAACACACTCCTAACTGAGACACTCACCAGCATGTTTCACTGTCGGGGAGCAGGGCAGGGGTGTAGACTAAACCCCAGCAAGCCACTGCTGTCAACATTCTAACGCTGTTGAACTACACCTGAGATTACACATAAAGGGCTGCGTCTCTGGTGTCTATTCCAGTTTATCATACCAGAAAGCAAATACCAGGTGACCAGGCCAAAGATAACAATGAGAGAGGCTGTCTTGCCAGAGATTGAAATTGAGTTTTAGGGAATCAGAGTGTCAGAAAGATGGATTATGAAATACAGGGCAATTTTTGAAAGAATCATTATTATATGCTGTAAATTAAAGCAACACAATTTTAAAGATTTTATTTATTTATTTTTCCCCCAAAACCCCAGTACATAGTTGTCTGTCATAGCTGCACATCCTTCTAGTTGCCAACACAATTTTAATGATGGAGAAGACTGTGCTTTTTCTTTGTCTCTGTGTCATTAGCATAGTCCCTCGTACTTACTAAGCACTCAATATGTTTGTATTAAACAAATGAACATTATTGATCTTGAATAAATACTTTTAACATATTTTCTTTTGAACCATTCAACATTTTTGGTCTTGTTTTCTTAACCAACTTGCACTGGTTTCTTTTTTCCATGTTTATAATGTTAAGGCATCTTTTCTTTCTTTTTTTTTTTTGTGAGGAAGATCAGCCCTGAGCTAACATCCATGCCAATCCTCCTCTTTTGCTGAGGAAGACCGGCTCTGAGCTAACATCTATTGCCAATCCTCCTCCTTTTTTTCCCTTTTTCTCCCCAAAGCCCCAGTAGACAGTTGTATGTCATAGTTGCACATCCTTCTAGCTGCTATATGTGGGACGTCGCCTCAGCATGGCCAGACAAGCAGTGCGTCGGTGCACGCCCAAGATCCGAACCCAGGCCGCCAGTAGTGGAGCATGCGCACTTAACTGCTAAGCCACGGGGCCAGCCCCTCATCTTTTCAATTTAAAAATTTTTTATTAAAAAAAGCCATAATCTCATCATCCTGAAGTAACTATTTTTCGTATTACCTTACAAGGATTCAACATTTAGAAATATACTATATATAGTTGCCATAATAACATACATGTTTGGGGTAGGATGTTTTGCTTGTATTACAAATGTTTTCTGTTTTTATAATCTTCATAGTCATCTTATTGCATGCATAAATTATATTAAATACTCTAATGTTTAGAACATTATCCTACCACTGGAAATTCAAGTGTGTTCTAGAGATTTTTTCTTTTATGAAAAAAGAAAACTGTTCCAAATGTGCTTTTTCATGATGACAAATGTTACCAGTAGGAAGCTACCTAAACAGATATTACAACACATGGAGACTCACACACTTCTTCTTTCTTGATTTGTCCTTCAAGGTGAAGGTGATACTTTACCAAGTAACTATTTTACAAAACGGATTTTAGGAAATGTTTGATATCATTATTTTCTAACTGAGAACAACGTTTGTTGTCTATAAAAATTGTCACTATGAAAACCTGGAAATATAATTTTCTAATCTCTTAAAAGTCTTTCAAATGAAAATTTTCAGTGAGTTTTTTTAATGTAAAAATAGAACGTCTTTCAGTTGGTTTTTAGGAACTAATTGACATCAGGGAAGACAGTATGATTTTAACTATCAAAATTTTAACCACTTCTGCATGACTGATGAAGGGGATCAGAAAAAGGATTACCACTGTTCTTTAATTATAATGATGCTCATTCTCTACTGGCATCTGTGTATTTTTGGGAGGTACCTTTTCAACAATGACAACTGTTAAGAGCAGACCTTCAAATTATAGTACTAATAGTTAGCTCTCAATGTTCTCACTAAGAAAAACTGTTTTTGATGAGAGAAAAAGAAATTTTTTATCATTAAAAAAATTAAGAATATTGTTTCACTGTATCCCATCATCTTATAATTACTATTTTGTGGACTTTTATATGCACATATTTTATTAGTATAGAAAATATATACAAAGAATTTATTTAAAATATACACATATTGGGGAAATATGCTCAAAGAATTTTTTTTGTTATTAGGGTATGGGATCAAAAAACCTTGCAGACCACTGCACTAGAGAACTGTGGGGACCAGGAGAAATGTAGGTATGCAAACATATAAGACTATATATTATTTTCCTTTATAATGTAAAAATATGTCTAAATAACTTTCAAGCCAGAAGGCAAATCTCTGCTCCAAACATTTGAGAAATATTAAATTCTATTAGTCTAATTTTTCAGCACCTTTTTTCTTATACTAGGTCTTAAAAGCCAGTTTATAAATTCATATCTTGCAAAACCAGCAAAAATGGAGGGGAAAATTTTCTAAGGAGGGGAAATTTCCTAATTTTCTATGGAGGGGAAAATATTTTCTAAAAGTGTGGCTTAAATCTTGATAGTCTTTGTCTAGAAGCATTCTAGCATATCTACACCCAGGAAAATTACCAGACTGATAAAGAAATCCTGGAAAACTAACCAGAGTTTCACTGTAAATACAGAAGTACACTATACTGCTAACGTACTGTCTATGGGCTAACATAAATGAGACATGGTAATAAATCCAGAGGCAGAAGAGACAGCAGTACAAGCACGTCCTAAAGTACCTGAATCATCATGACGTCTTGCAATATCCTGTATAATCTGTTTTCTCTTCACAGTAACACTTTGCCCTTGAAGGCATCACATACTTCCACGACTTGAACTATTATCTCTATGAAGATATATCCAAAGTCTGCATTTCAAAATTGGCCTCTTTCACAAGGGCCAATCCCAGAGTTCCAAAGCCTTTCTGGAAATTTATTCTTAAATGTCCCACATCATCTCAAAAATGACTGCTAAAACAAAACAACAAAAATAGCAACAAAAACCTTGTTGTCACAAGGTCAACCCACCCATCCACCTCCTCCTCCTAACTTTCCTGTTTTTATTAACAGCACACCACTTTGTTGATGACTCAGCATGACAAGCGAACTGCCTATAAGTCCACAACACTGTTACAAAAATAACCTGCCTAGGGGGCCAGCCTGGTGGTGCAGTGGTTAAGTTGGTGTGCTCTGCTTAGACGGCCCAGGGTTCAGGGGTTCGGATCCCACGTGCAGACTTACACACTGCTTATCACGCCATTCTGTGGCAGCATCCCACATATAAAATAGAGGAATATTGGCACAAATGCTAGCTCAGCAACAATCTTCCTCATCAAAAAAAATAAAATAATAACCTGCCTAAATAAAAAACCTTCTGACAAACACATGCGTGCGCACACACACACATTATTAAACTAGCACTCTCCTGTGCTCAGGTTGGTAGCACTAAAACAGGGATGGTGCAGAGAAGGGAAGGAGGTAAGTCTGGCCACCACAAGCTTGGCTCTGAGGTCTGTGCGGGGCCCTGGTTCATCTCTGACTTTTTCACAATGGTTAGCACACTTTGATAATGATGCCAAGGGCAGTGGCCAGATCCTCACTTGGGCCACTTAGCTTTGATTTATGTTCTAGTCCCTGAG